>NC_142345.1:1557738-1866785 GCF_054954075.1 Amborella trichopoda
ATTCAAGGTATTTTGGTCAATATTTTTGTTTTAATTTTTTTTATTTTTTAGTATCCAGAATAAAAATACATCTGCAACTCAAATTTCAAAAAATACATTTTTAAATTAAAAAATAAAATAAAACCGAAATCAGCTTGTAGCCCTGGATTTTCTTTCTTGTATCAAAGAGATGAGTTGGTGCCTTAACTGATGCACTTGTTCAAATGCAATCTCCTTCAAAAAGTTTCTTAGAGATAGATTTAGATCTAAAATTTTACAGATCAATAATATTGAAAAAAGCTGAACTTTAAAATTAGACTATTTAAACTTTCTTGTTTTACTGCTCATTTGAGTTCTTTGCAGATTATCATGACTCCATTACTTCTTGATCTGAAAAAGCATGTACCTAAGGGTTAGTTTGGATGTGTATCTAAAAATCTGGCGATATTCTAGTCGAAATACATCTCAAGTAATTTAGAATGTATTTTTAAATCCTAAATATTTCTCTAAAATAAAATTTTTAAAGTAAACCGCATTTGAATAATAAGTGCGTCTAGAAATGCAACATAAAACATTTTTTTCTTTCCGAGACAATGATGTGAAAGGACACGGTTCACACGGTTTTTATGAGTCCATAAAGAAATGAGTTACATCTTAAAAATCTATTTTTGATATGGATTTTTTGACTGAATTTTAAGTGGCATGTAATCTCTAGCATGGAGATCATAAATATGAAAAAATAAATAAATTTTGAAAATTTAAAATAACAATGCTACTTAGAAAACATTTTGCTCGGTAGTTTCAATTGTTTTTAGATGGACCACCTATTTGCATCAATCGCTTTATACCTCGGGGACTGCAAATGTAGAAATGTGGTCCCCACTGCATGAAACAATTTTCTGATGTGAAATGCACCATAGACTTTTCCATAATAAAACTCTAAACTCAGTTTAGTTGTAGTATATAACGGATTTAATCTCCACTTTTTTAAGGCACGTTTGTTTCGCATGAAAATATTTTTCAAAAAATAATTTCATGTGAAAGAATTTCCTCATATAGTTAGGTGTGAAAATATTTTCATACCAGGTCCCAGTACATCTGTTGGCACCAATTGAGAATTAACTAATCACATGAGAGAATTTTTCACGCGAACCAAACATGCCCTTGGTACAAACTAATGGGAAAGCTTTCTATGTTCCCCCTACAACATAAAAGTTCTATCCTCCCCCTACCACCCAGCCGTCCATTTTTTATCAAGAGAGCTACTCACCGTTTAATCTTAGATTCGATGTCTCAAAGTATTTTATTTTTAATTTTTTTAATACAAATCTTCTAAATATGAAATTTAGCATGTGCTATATTCTCATTGGAGCGCACTTATAAAAAATATTAACAATAATTTTTTGATAAAAAATAATGATCAAAATACCTTAAAACTTTCAAAGGTATTTTGGTCATTTTCTTTTGTTGAAAATATTTTTTTTTATATTTTTTGTTAGTACGAGTTTAATAGAGGAATTAACGTCCAAAATTTGGTGTCAAAATAGTTTATAGAAAAAAAACTTAAAATAAAATAGTGTAGAGATGTGACATTATGATTGGGGCAATCTTAACCATCCATTAAAAAATGAAAGGTTGGATAAAAAGGAGGATAGAACTACTAGGGGGAGGCTTTCCCTGAACTAACAATGAATCCAACTTTGCAAAAGTTGGTGCTAGTAAAGATCTTTTTGAGATTTAGCTTTATGCCAATTTATAAGCGTATTATTTATTAAGTGTGTGTAGCATAATCCTGCAACAGCATATTGTACACTTACTATATTGAGTAAAAGTGCTACTTAAGGGAGTATTTTTCATCCAATATTTTGGAATCTGCATTAGAATCATGAAATGAGAATTTCGTTATAAAAGAAAGTATTTTAAATTTTGAAACACTTAAATCTAACCGTCCAAAATTAGATGGTCTTTGAAGATATTTGTTTCAAGCACATTTGATGTACATTTGATTCTTTTTTGTTGAATATAATATACATCCCCAAAAGTTGGAGAGAATTTTACCCAAGGCAGTCCATGGGGAGATGCTCCTTTGGTAGCATATAATCTTTTGGTATATATTTGATATTTTGATATAGAGTGCGAATAGCATGCTCTTGCTGGAACATATAATACAAGAACTCCCTCGGGTAAACTAGCTACTTGGGATGATTTTTGTTATTTGAAATTTTGGGGTCCTTCTGAGTCTGACTGTATGATTATTTTAAAGAAACAAAATTGGATTTTGAGTTATTGACCGTCTAGATCTTTTCTACCAAAAATTGGACAGTTCCTATACAATCTTAGGATGTCGTTTTTTTTAGGCATGTAGAGGGTGAGAGTTAATTCTTTTTCTTTAAGGTCGGTCACTAGCTTCCAGATATTAAATTTCCAAAATTTGGGATCTAAAAAGAGATATTCTTAAATTAAGTTTCGCCCGAAGGAGTAGATGGACAATATAATCCTTTAGGAGCATGAAGTGTTTTGGTTGTGATATGAGAGAGAGAGGGTTTAGTGATTACATATTGTCTCTTTAATCTTTCCTCTTTGGGAAGGTCTTCAACCATGTGAAAGTCATCATAATAATCCACCAACAATAAGGCGTGCACATACTGAAGCCACAACATCCATCGTCAAGGGGAGCCCCACGTTTACAACGATCATCGGCTCATAACGCGCCACATGGATCCTAATCTTTCTATTTTTGGTATTTTCCTGATAAGCTTGAATATTGATGAAGAGGATTGTATCAAATTAGAATCACTTTTTAGGTATTGGCTGACCAAGCCAATTTAAATTAGTTATTTTTTTAAAAGAGAAACTATCTAAGTTGTATTCTTAAAGAGATTTGATATCTTTAGTATTAATATTTAATCACAGTATTCCCCGAGTGGCAATAGACTGCATTACCCCTTATCTAAATTGAGGGAGGACACATTTGACACGCAAATATTTTTGTGAAAGTATTTTCAGTTGAAAAAACTTCCTTATGTGATTAGGTGTGAGAGTTTTTTTTATACCAATTAGGCCCATCCAATACAATATTTTGGTATAAAAAATCTTCGACACCTAATCATATGACGGAGTTATTTCATGTGAAAATATTTTTTTTTAAAAATATTTTCACACATACCAAATGTTCCCTTACTGGTCTCAAAGCAAGATGCTTTGTGGGTTTTGCTTACCTTGCCATTGAATTTCTTACTTACATAGCCTCCAATATTTGAAAGAAAACAAGTGTTGAATTCCTAGCCATGACTTGAATTTATGGGCTCATGTGAAGAAATTTGAAATGCCAAGAGTCTTGAATGAAAGTTCATTTGGGAAAACCATGAGTCCTGGAGCGCCTGGCCCGGCCTAAATTTTTTGGGGCCTAGGCTGAGCTTGGACCTGTTATCACCAATTCACGCCAAGCTAGGGCTGGGTCTTGAAACTATATTTTTCAGGCCTAGGATTACTATAACGGGCTCGGATCAAGGTTGGTGTGGCTAGAACCCAGCCCATTAACAACCTTAACCAAATGTTATGAAAGTATTATTACGATGCATAGTTATGCTTATCACAAGTTGTTGTTGTTTTACATGTTAATGGTGAGATTGGAGGTTGGGACATTATGCTAAGGCATCCGCCCTTATCATCTTTATCATAATCATGAACTCATGCAGCCAATTATTGGTGTAGATAAATTTATACTGCAATTCATAATGGACCCGGTTTCTATTCGGCCAAGCCCACATATGTAAAAATGCGGGCCTCTTAATAAATCTATTTTTGAGATGGATTTTAAGACTTAAATTTTAAAGACATGTAATCTCTAACATGAAGATCATGAATATGAAAAATAAATCTATTTTAAAAACTAAAAATAATAATTCTAGTAAGAAAGCATTTGGACAGTTAGTTTTCATTGTTTTTAAATGGAACTCCTACTAAAGATGAACGCTTTACACTTTCTCGACCGCATATGTAGAAATGCAGTCCAGCTGAAACAATTTTCAATTCATGTAGTAAATATTGAATAACATAAAAAATTTGGTTCCATTTGAAAGAACTATTTGAAAAAACTATTAGTCTAGATTCCATAACAAATTATAGTTCGTAAATCAAAGCTAAATAAATGAAGCTAAGATGAAAACAAGGGACGCATGTGATTCTGGTTTAATTAGAGGCAAAAATGTTGTCAACAGGTAATAAATATTGTTTTAGGCACCAAATTTTGTGAATGAAGCTAAGATGAAAACAAGGGACGCATGTGATTCTGGTTTAATTAGAGGCAAAAATGTTGTCAACAGGTAATAAATGTTGTTTTAGGCACCAAATTTTGTGAAAGACTTCATAGTTTGAAACAAGGTTGATCTAGTGGAAGAAAACATCATAAAGTAACTAAGCTTGATTGCACTAGGGCCGAGAATGGGTTGGTTCGGGGCCGGATCCACCGGGATCTGGAACGGATCTAAAAAGCATATATGAGATTCGTATCCGTACCCAATCGGATAAAAAAATTATTTTATATATAATTTTATAACTAAAAATAATATTAAAAAATAAAAAGCACTATATAACATTTAGGTAAATGTATAAAATAATATATAATACTTTAATAATTGGGTCGGATCTAGTTCGAATCCACCTGCATCCAGGTCCAATCTAAATTACTATTCGGATCTAATATTTGGAACCAAATCGGATGAAAATCTTGGATCCCTATCCAGATCTAGATAGGGTCCGAAATTCGAGTTTTGGATCCAAATTGGGTAACTTCTCAGCCCTAGGTTGCACATGTCCATGTATATAGTTCCCAATATAAGTTATTTATCAAGGCCTGATACCATAGATTTTTCAGAGGATCTAGCAACTACCATGCCACATATGCATGTACGGAAAAATAGAATCAAACGAGATGAGAGCACCACAAACAACTAAGCTCAATAGCAACTATCTCGGACAAGTGCAAGATATAAGCTCATTTTAAATGTCTCTTCATTGATAAACATGCTAGATCAAAATGCACCTAGTTTTGCCTTTATCAGTACCCAGTCTCATAATGTGATTTTATATTTGACATGGTGGCTTATGGTCAAATTGACGGCATGGCTCTTGATAGAGCGGAATGACAATACGAGATTCATGTAACTAACCTTAAATAGTTGGGCTAAAGGTTGGATGATGATAATGATCATATTTGATATGCAACATTTACGAGTCTTATTTTAGTGCATTTAGTGGGTTGAATTCGTAAAGCCTAATGAATACACACAAACATATATACCCGGTATGCTGTTTAAATCACGACACCATCTTACTCTTAAGATACCTACCTCATGTGACATAGACACATTATATAGATATACCAAGGATGTTTCTCACCCACGAACCCTTCTATCATGGTCCACCACAGCGAGCACACTTTTGGGCACATCGTGACGCCGGTCTATTATGGGTTTGGGTTCATGTCAGTTCGTTACAGATGCTCAGAGTCCTAAGATTTTGGATGCTAATACCTTTATTATAAAATAAAGACTTGTCCTTCTACTTCACTAGCAGAGTGTCATACACTAACACCATAATAAGGCAGACTCATTAACCTGTGTCGAGCCTCAACCTACAACATTTTCACAGGGTTTCATGTCCTGGTTTGGGACACAGTATCATAACCATCAAGGGTCGTTGGCAGGATGAGAGTCTCATGTCGGGTTTTTCCGTACTCCTCTGGAATCTTCTAAATTGTAATGTGAATGTATGCTTATTTTTATTAATAAAAATTGTAATTAGATCCTTTTATTTCATGGGATAAGGCCTCGAAGATGTACAATTTCTAACAGTAATATGCTTTATTATTCCTTGATACAACATGGGAGAGGCATCCCTAGTTTCAGGAACATAAATATCCAAAATAACTCTTGTCAAGGTTGAAAACGGGTTGGATTGGGTCCAGATCTACTGGGATCCAGATTTGGATCCGAAAAGTATACATGGGATGGGGATTTGGTTTGGATCCGATCAAATCCAGAATATTCAGATCCAGATTCAGATCCAAAAAATATACATGGGATCCATACCTTTATTGGATTAAAAAAAAAGTATTTTATATAATATTTTATATCAATAAAAGAATATATAACAAATGGTATATAAAAAATATATATTATAAAATAATATATAATATTTTAATAATTGGATCAGATCCTAATAGGATCCACCAGCACCCAGATCTTATCCAAATTATTATTGGAATTCAAAATTTGAATCCGAATCCAACCGGTTGGATCTATACTCGGATCCGAATAGGGTCCGAAATTTGAGTTTTGGATCTAAACAGGAAAAATTCTCTGGCCCGACCTTCTCTCAAAAAGCTCCATAGATTAGATAAAATATTAAAGCATCCATGTGCATCCACGTATGATGGGGGATGAGTTATTGTCCACTTTTGTAATCACCGAATGTTTCGCTAGAATCAGTTGCTCAAATCCACATCAAATTGGAAGCTTGGATGGTTGATATTAGGCAAGAGTATCGGTATATTGGACACGTACGATCAATAGTGCTCGGTCCCCAAATATTATGCCATAAACGATTAGGGCTGGCAACAAGCCGGGCCTGGGCTCGGCCAATCCTGGCCTTGAACCCCATAGGATAGCCTAGGCTCAAATGGAAAAATGAAAAAAATATGAAGAACAAAAGGTTTGGGCCGCTTGGGCTGGCCATGTCTTGGGCCCAGGCCCACCTTGGCCCAACCCTCGGGTCACATTTTATAGCCTAGGCCCTAATTTTTAACAGCCGAGCCAACCAGGTTGGGCTGGGTTACCCAGCCCATTGCAATCAATCATCTATGTTGATCAAACGTGAGAATAAACAACGATTTTCGCTTTGAAACACAAACACTAGAAACTCTTCTTAAGTTGGTCCAAAACACCAATTAATCATATTTCAAAGCTTTTTAAAACAATCACTTCATACTGCCATTTACTATACACAATTGGGTTCTATAGAAAAGTATACAAATTATAATGAGACCATTTATCTTTGGTACGAGGTAGTTACAATTAGTCTTGACCATTGAATACGAAATTAGATGGCTGCAATTATTTCAAATTCCAAAATAAATTTTCTCAAACTTTGTGATACATCCACTCTATCAGATTTCATATGAGATAGTTGTAAAAAATTGCGACTTCTTTGTATCAAAAGTAAATGATCTCATTTTATATAATCCCGAGTTCTATACTGTATAGGATTGAACCAACATTCTCTATAAGTTAAAAACACCATTAGAGCACGTTAAAAAAACCAGATTCTCTCTCTAAAAATATTTACAATCACACACAATGGAAAGCTTTCTATGTTCTCTCTACAACATAGAATTTCTATGTTTCCCCTACTATCCAGCCGTCCATTTTTTATCAAGAGAGCCACTCAACGTTTGATCTTAGATCCGACGTCTCATAGTATTTTATTTTTAATTTTTTAACATAATGTTTTTTTATATGAAATTTGGTACATGTCATCTTCTCATTGTGGTGCACCCATAAAAAATATTAACAATAAATTTTTATAAAATAGAATGACCAAAATACCCTTTGAAATTTTCAGGGGTATTTTGATCATTTTATTTTTTTGAAAATATTTTTTAAATATTTTTCATTAGTATGAGTTTAATATAGGAATGGACGTCCAAAATTTGGTGTCAAAAAAGTTTATAGAAAAAAAAATTAAAAATAAAACAATGTAGAGACATGACATTGTGATTGGGCCAATCTTAACCCTCCATTAAAAAATGGATGGTTGGATAAAAGGGAACGTAGAACTTCTATGTTGTAGGGAGAATATAGAAAGTTTTTCCGCGCACACAATGCCGACAAGTTGAATATACTTGATTCCATTAGACCACCAATTTAACACTTTATCACCCACTAATGCAAGTTGCACATATCCAAAAAAATTTCTCTCTAGGAATCTCTCTCTCTCTAAGAATCCGGTAAAAAAACAGTAACAAGTAATCTACAGATCTGCAAATTCAGGTGAACATAGGAATCTATGGTCTCTCTCATTCCCACTTTCTCTCTCTAAGAATCTAAGAAATGCAGTAAGGACAATATGCAAATTCAGGCAAATGTAGAGAGAGAGAGAGAGCGAGACGCGGAATTCCATGTTGCTTGAAATTGATTTGTGAATAATTAATATTATCTTGAGTAAAATCATGGGGTATAAGAGATCTGCAACATAGGTATGAATGCTAAAATGAGAGTGGGCCATTGAAGATATTTTGGAATATTTTCATATTTCTTACGTAAGATAAACGTGAAGAGTAAGAAACATCTCTAGTCTTGAAAGGGAATTATGAGAGAGAAATAAGAAAAGTTTAGAGAGAGAGTTATGAGAGAGAAATAAAGAAAATTTAGAAAGAGAGTTTAGAAAATAAGAAAAGTTTAGAGAAAGAGAGTTAGAGAGAGAGATAGAGTTGTGAGAGAGAAATAAGGAAAATTTAGAGAGAGAGTGTTATGCGAGAAATAAGGAAAATTTAGAGAGAGAGAGAGTTGGGATGGTAGACCAAGTCAGCCCCACTTTTGAATGGAACCAAGTCTTTTGGGAACTGGTCATTGTCAGTGGTAAAATTGTTAAACAAATTTTTTTTTTATTAGAGTTACTTTTTTATACTATTAAAGGAAAAAGTTTATATAAGTTTGGCAATCTTAAAATGGGAATTAAGGTGTACCTAAAAATCCATTGTAAAAAGATGTTTTGAAATCGAAAAACATTCCAATCGATCATCTTGACATCCATATGTAAATATGAAAAGAAAGATTGCATCTTGCAACACATCATCTGAACGGTCCATATTTTACGTTTTCATACGTTTATAGATTTATTTGATTTGAACCATATTTAGAATCTAATTTTTTTTTAATTAGAGATGAAAATGGATTCTCATGTCATCTTAAGAATTTTTTATGTCAAAATTACATCTTATGATAAATTTTGGTGGTAATACCATTGTTTAAAGTTGCAACCTGATACAAATCACACCCATTACTAAATAGTACAATTTCATTGTTTTCATTTTCAAAAAACACAAGTTTATTAATTTCACCATAAAAAAACAGATATTTATTACTTTCATTTTCAATTATAAACAATTTTTAATAGTTGTAAGGATTTTTTCTATGATACTTTGTTTTTGAGGACATACACTCACTTGAATTATCCTATTATGCCTAAAGCAGATCTCTCTCTCTCTCTCTCTCACTCAAATATCTTTACATGCCTCAAAAGTTTGAAGCCTTCAAAATATTAATAACAAATCACATTTTTGGCGCTATATAAAAGCTCAATTCTTGATGTAAATGACAAAAAAAAGAGTGGATCTAAGTCTCTCTCTCTCAAATCTAAAATACTTTCATATGCTTCAAAATTTTGAAGCATTTAAAATGATAACAACACATCCACAATTTTGGAAGTAGTGAAAAGCTCAATTCTTGATGAAGATGAAACAAAGAGAGTGGATGCAAGTTTCTAGAATTATTACTTGAGAAATGCAACAAAACTATCTTGAAAATTAGCTTTGCACAGCCCAAATGGTGCAACACTTCAATTACATTCCTTAAATGGTTCAAACTTCAAACCCATACCCATCAATAACTGGTAGATAGGGGTCTATGTAAGTGCAGAGAGAAAACTTTAGAGAGAGAGAGAGAGAGATCTTTGACTTTTGAGAGATACAGATCTTGGATGTAGAGAGAGAGAGAGACATATTCTTTTGATCAGGTGGGTGCTAGAATTTCCCTTGAACTCCTTGAATGGAAACTGTGTCCATATCTCAGATTTAATTTTATACATTGAATCACCAGTCAAAAAAAAAACTATAAAGTGTAAGGAAAAATGTTATATAAGGGTGATACTTTAAACAATTAAATGAAGGCGCATCTCAAATATTTGACTAAAAGAGGTTGTTTTGATGCTCAAAAATTCTTTAAAAAACAAGGATTTTAAATCTTGAAAGTAGTGCATGTAATGTATTTTAAGATCGTAAATTTTCAAGATTTTCAAGTGTTCATGAATCTGCTCGATCTACACTATTTTTTAAGCTTTAAATTTTGTAATTAGAGATGAAAATAAATTCTCAGACTATTACAAAGATTTCCAGTATTGAAACATCTTTTGACAGTATTTGAATGTGCGCTTTACTTTGGTTCTCTAAGGCCTCGGCCTCATGCAAACCACACCCAAAAAAAATGCATTAAATAACTATAAACTAGAAAGCGTAAATTACTATAATTTATCAACTGTTTTTTTTTTGTTATTTGTTAACTTGTCGGCAACAATTGGTGGAAAAAAGTTAAATTTCAATATTATTTTTACATAAGATAAAAAGTTACCTTATGCGTGTCATTTCATTTTAAAAGATTCGAATGCATAGATAAGCAAACATGGCGAACTTTCTCTATTGAGCGCATATACTATGCTCCCGTAGGAGTATATTATACACTTACTCCCTCATGCAGAAAACTTATTGGACAAAACAATTTTTTATCAGAAATTTTGGAAATCACCTAAAAATCACTAGATGACTGTGTTAGAAAGAAAATTTTGAATTGATATCACCCTTTCAAGATTGGACGGTTTACATTCAATCTTAAAGTACTATTTTCTTTAGGCCCATAGAAGTCTTTTTTTTTTTTTAATTGAGTGTAGCACGTGGTTTGAGGAGGTTACATACCACTAGATTAGGTTTTACTAGAGAGAGTAAATGGGTAGTATGCTCCTCAAGGAGCATGAAATCTTATGTGTCCATAAAGATATAGTATACACTGTAGATCTGTCATGAAATCGGTAAAGGATCTGATCAAGTCAAAGTAGTTGGACCACGAGTTAAATTAGGTTTTTAAAAACTAAGAAAAAAATAGGAATAATAGTTTTAACATATAAAATATGTTACAAAGAAGAAAAAATCAACTTTTTTTAATTAGTCTAACCAGCTAAAAACACTAAGTTTTCGACAAAATCTAATTTTTGCTTTAAACTGGACCAACCAAGACACCAATTGACATACCGATGGTCGAACTAGCAATTTGGTCCAGTCTTGCCAACTATGATTTATATGTGCGTAGAGGTATTTTATATTATATCTTGATTAGATGTCTATTAGTTAACAGAGTAACATATTAATTAGGACCCAACAAATATTGCTGGCGCCAAATTCTTTCATTAGTTTTTACTCATTCCTTGTCATTTAATCGAGATCGGTAAATAGGGGCCTTCAGACAAATTATGAGTGGGTAGAGAAATAAAAATATTTCACAACATAAACACTGGAAAAGTATACAATAAATTTATTTACTTTTATTACAAAATAATTACAATTGCACCTAACCATTAGACGATAAATTGAGCAGATGAGAGTGCTTACTGCTTAAATTCCCAAAAAACAATATCCCGAAACTTTGTGTAGAGAAAAATAAGATGGCTTGAGATGTTTATAACCTTTGTGGATGAAAGGCAAGATTCCCAATATCTACATTCCCTTTTATTAGCCTTTCTTGAAATCAATGGAATTGGTAGACAAAAATTTGATGAAAAAGTTTGTTAATGTTTTAATCAAGGATGTGATTTGTATAAGGCTAAGGCCCTAACCAATCAAAGTAAGGCGCACTTTGAAATAGTATTGAAAGATGTCATTCAGTACTGTAAATCTTTGTGATGGCTTGAATTTATTTTTATCTCTAATTATAAAATTTAATGTTTAAAAAATAAAATAGACTGAGTAGATCTATGAATACTTGATAATTTTGAAAATTGACGGTCTAGAAAATGCATTACAAGATGCACTATTTTCAATACTTGAAATCCATTTTTCTCATGTTCATACATCTTGAGGTCGAGATGATCTATTTGAGGATTTTAGCGCATCGGAACAATCTTTTCTGGTGAATTTTTTTTTGGTGTGCCTTAATTTGATTGTCTAGGGCCTCACCCTTATATAAGTTTTTTCCTTTAATTAAGATGCCATTTGATATTCAAAAGATATTGGTGGGTAATTAGGATAATGGTTCCATAAAACATGTTCTTTTTCAGATATTCAAATGTCATGGATGTTTTTTTAAAAAAACTTTTTGTGTAATATTGATTTCATTAGATGTGTTTAAGATCTAACTAATCTCTTGCTTAGAAACGTAACCATAGTAAATCTTTTTTATGGGTAGGTTTATACTTCCCCTAACCACTCATTCAATAGCATTGATGCATGTGATTTGCAAAACCAGTTAGGTAGCATTGAATTGATTGAGTTAAGAAAAATGTTTATTCTCATTTGTTTCTTTTTTCAACTTTCTCCTAAGGAAAAAATATTCTCTCCAACTTACGTCGGAAATTTGGGAAAGTATACAATGAGAGCACTTACATTTGTTACAAGGATGTCACAATTAATTAGAAATTTGGTTGCACTAAAAGAAAATTTGTGCCTCAATTTTGGAAACCAAATTAAAAAAAAAAAGGAAAAAGAAAGGACATTTACATTAACATTGCGACATTTTATATTGGGAAATTTATTAAAATGCCCATAAGATATGAACTGTTTAATATTTTATCTATATATTTGATTTTACGGAAATTATCACAAATATTCCTTAATTTTTGTCTATTTAGAAAAAAAACCTCAACTTTCATAAACATCTCCCACACATTTTTCTTTCAATTTTGGGCAGTTTTTTTACCAAAATAACCTTCACGGCCTTTACAGTAGTCGTATTACCGTCAAACACAATTACGGTACTTTAAGTATCGTAAAAACTAACCCATGTTATACATCATTTTAAGTACCATGAAAATTAACCCGTAAAAACTAATCCATGTTATACAACATTTTAAGTACCGTAAAAATTAGCCTGTAAGTTATGCACATGTTGTTATAAAAATGTCATTGGAGAGAGAGAGTTAGAGAGAGAAAGAAGAGATAAAAAAGAATTAGAGAGAAATAAAAGATAAACATAAAACTAATGAGAGAGGAAATAGATAAATATAAACAGAAGGAGAAAAGGGTTTATGGAATTTTGATTGCCATATAACATGAATTAGTTTTTACGGCACTTAAAATGCCGTATAACATGGGTTAGTTTTTACGGTACTTAAAATGCCGTATAACATAGGTTAGTTTTTACGGTACTTAAAAGTATTGTAATTATGCTTCACAGTAAAACAACCATCGTGAAGGTTATTTTGATAAAAAAAAAAAGGGCCAAAAATTGAAGAAAAAGAGTGTGGGCGAGGTTTATAAAAGTTGAAAGTTTTTTTTTTTTTAATAGATGAAAATTAAGGTATATTTGTGATAAGTTCTCTTGATTTTATTTCAAAATATCCATGAAAAGGCACATTATCATGAGTTGGACGACTTGCAAATGTGCAAAATGTTAAATAGTGCATCCTTCGTGGGTTCTAGATAAATTTTCATTTTTTATATTATTGCGATTTCCAAAGGTGTGTTTTCTACAACGACAATGTTTTAAAATTGCAAGGCCCAATCGAAAGTATTTTTTAATGGGATTATATACTATAAGACTATTTACTTTTGATACAAAGAAGTCTCAATCATTTATAGCTATTGGATGTGAAATTCATTGGATTTAAGTGTATAACAACATTGGAGAAATTTTATTTTGTACTTTATGTCCAATCAATAACACATCCGTAACAACTCAATTTCACATTTAATGGTCAATAATGATTATGGCCTCCTTGTTCCAGAAGTAAATTGTCGCATTTAAAAGGGAAATGGGAACATATGTATAATACAAAGAAATTTACGCTAATATTTCTTATTTGCTCAAAATTAAAATTTAAACCCATACGTTGTAATTTATGCTCATAAGCTGATTTTTTTTATTTTTCTTTTCATTTTTTTCAAAGTTCCATTGGTTCAAGTTTCAAAATCTAAAACAAAACTGTTAACAAATTGGTTTGGAAATAGAAATTTTGAACCAGCTTTTTATAAATCAGCGGATCGAATTTTGAAATTACGAACTGGTTTGTTTTAGTCTTGGAAGAAGGGATTGATTTAAGTGAGGAGTGGGGTGGAGATTTTGAAATTTCGGACCCAAAAGTCAAATAAACCTATTTGAAATTTGAATTCCCAAACCATTTCATCGATAGTTTCGGCATGGATTTTGAAAATTTGAATCAATCCCATTTTGAAAAAACAAAAAAAACATCAATATGATTATAAATTACAAAATATAGGGATAGATTTTTAATTCCAGAAAAATAGGATGTTAGTATAAATTCTCTTATAATATGTCAAAGACAACTTTATCAAGGAAATAAGGATGCAACCTTATGATGTAGAACTATAGATGCACCTACAAAATTTAGCGGAACATGTAGTGTTAATGTTGAAAAACTCTTTGATTGATCATCTTGACATCGAGATGTATAACCATGAAAAATAAAAAGATTTTCAGTCTCAGAAATAGTGCATTTTACAACATATTATCTACATCGTCCATTTTCAAGATTTTCACATGTTTATAGATCTACTTGATTTTAACCATTTTTTAAATTTTAAATTTTATAATTAGATATAAAAATAGATTTAGAGATAATCTTGAGAACATTTTACATCAAAATTATATAGCATGATAAAATTTGAAAGTGCACCTTACCTCCGGATGCATCCGAATGCCAACTGCACCCTTTTATTAAAGATGTTGTTTCTATGAGGCTTAGCTTTATGATAACAAAGTGAAGCCTCACCTTGAATCTTCATCTGAAAAGCATTATGGGCATAATAAATATCTACGATACTTCTAAAATCAATTTTTGACATTGACTATTAAATTTGAAGCTAAGAAAAGATGTCGATCTTTCGAAATTATAAACATTTATTTTTGAGTAAAATAGGCGGTTTAGATAACATATTACAATATATATTATTTTTAGATTATTCTAATTCGTTCACGACCATAATGTTCAATAGCAAGATGATCGAGTTGAAGATTTTCCAATGCAGAAGTGCAATTTTCATTGAATTTTGTGGATAGGCTTTATCTATTTTGAAAGGGCAGTCTATTTTGATACCCTATCAAAATATTTTCCTCTTATTAATTTCTCTATTATTATCCTAAACTTCCCAAAAATTTAAAAGGAAATTCAACATATTCATTACAAATGGACGTCTCCTCGCCGAGGAATTGCCGAGTAAATCAAACCGCTCAACCCGTTAAAGAAAAAGAAAAAAGAAAAAAAAGCCAATAAAACAATTCAAGAAAATCCACCGTCTGTCCGTACGTGAGTTGACGGTGGCGTTAGCGTTTTGACGAAACTCAAAAAGGAGAAGAAGAAGCCTCAAAAAGTTCAAAGCCCCCTCTCTCTCTCTCCTCTCTTCTTTCTCTCTCTTCTCTCCTCTCTCTTCTTTCTCTCTCTTCTCTTTCACTTCTCTCTTCTTTCTCTTTCACTTCTCTCTTCTTTCTCTCTCTTCTCTTTCACTTCTCTCTTCTTTCTCTCTCTCTTCTCTTTCACTTCTCTCTTCTTTCTCTCTCTCTTCTCTTTCACTTCTCTCTTCTTTCTCTCTCTCTTCTCTTTCACTTCTCTCTTCTTTCTCTCTCTTCTCTTTCACTTCTCTCTTCTTTCCTTTCTCTCGTCTTTCACTTCTCTCTTCTTTCTCTCTCTTCTCTTTCACTTCTCTCTTCTTTTCTCTCTTCTTTCTTTTCTCTCGTCTTTTTCACAGCCTTCGTCTACCCATAAATCAACTGAAGAGCTAAAGTTCGAAACCCCCTCTCTGTCTTCTTTCTCTCTCCTCCTGTTCACACTCTTACCCCTTCGCCTACTCCCCTTAAATCATCGGAAAAGAGCCTTTCGATCGAATTCTACAAAACCCATTTCCCAGATTCCAATTTAACCCCCATTTTTAGCCTGGAATTATTCCTCCAAATCCCCCTGTTCAAGCTTCAAGCCATGAAAAACAGCGGTTCTGATGGCCGGAGAACCACCTTTCTGGCAGTTTCTCCCGGAAGCTTCTTTTCCACATCGAAAAGAGAGAACCCAACCTGTTGATGGATGGTTTTAGTCTGATAATTCCTTTCCTTGAAGGCGCCCCAACTCCTGGTTTTTGCAGAGAAAACACTTTTTCTCCATGGATGAGAAGAAGCCCAAT
The DNA here is from genome assembly GCF_054954075.1 of Amborella trichopoda. Classification (NCBI taxonomy): domain Eukaryota; kingdom Viridiplantae; phylum Streptophyta; class Magnoliopsida; order Amborellales; family Amborellaceae; genus Amborella; species Amborella trichopoda. The sequence continues at coordinate 1,573,889 of NC_142345.1, forward strand.
CCGAAATCCACATTTTCAAGTGATTTTTCAAGCTCGGAAACCACCATCGATTCGATGGCCTCGTCTTCGTATCTAATTGGCGATCAAAGTGATGAACTATTGAGTGGTTTTGAGTGGGGCGGATATAGCGGTTTTCAGGCATTTTTGGAAGAGTTTTCAGGCCAAAAGGTGCCGGAAAACCACTCTTGGCCACAATTTCCGGCGACCACCAAACCAGGAGAGGCCTCTACTCCTAATTTATCGGTTTCTTCCTCTTCTAGTGATGATTTGTCCACAAAACCAAGTGATGATACAAAACCAGATCAAAAAAAGTGAGTGGTTTCAAAAAAATATAACTTTTTTTTGGTTTCATCCTATCAAAGATAAATAGAAAAACGTAACATAGAGATAGAAAAAATAGTATCTACCAAGGAAATGATAAATTTATAATTAATAGTGATAATAATAATACTAATTATTGTGACTATATTAGTAACTTTTAAATTATAAATTAATTTATTTGAGGGCTAATATTGATAATTAGTGGTGGTAGCAGTGAGATTAGGAGTCATTATATTTAATAATCCAGATTATAAGAGTGATAATAATAGGTGGTGAATTCATATATGAGGTTCAAATAGCACTAATCTCAAAAGATGTTTATTGATTTCTTTTGTGTTTATTGATCAAATTAATGTAGTGATAAGAGATACAAAATTCAAGTTTTCTTGTTAATATGAGGAATATTTGTTGGTAATTCGTTTCCCTTTTACTGCTTTTTATTGCTATGAAAGTTTAGCAATATTCTTTGCATCCAAACAAACTCTCGCATTGTTATTATTTTTTTCTAAACCTTTGTTAATCATGGATAATATTGAGATTAGTTATGAGTATTTCTTCTAGTTCTACTATTTCGATAATTATCATCGTATTCTTGTTGTTTGGGTGGTTGAAGGTATATGATATTCTGACTTACTCCAGGTTCTCATTGTTGTTGTTATTGTGATTTTTTTTTTTGTTGGTTCGGAGTTCCTATGGGATCCGGTGAATTAGTGCGGGCATGACCGCACCAAAGCTTTGTTGTTGTTATTTTTATTGTTATTATTGGGTTATTCTAGTTAAAAATTGAAAAAATATTGGATTTGTAGGAATAAAGAGAAGAAGAAAGGTCAAAAGAGAATAAGGCAACCAAGGTTTGCTTTCATGACTAAGAGTGAGGTAGATCACTTAGAAGATGGCTATCGCTGGAGAAAATATGGGCAAAAAGCTGTGAAAAATAGTCCATTTCCAAGGTATAATACCTCCCCAATTGCACTCTATATTTCCTCTATTTCTTTAATTTCCCAATGATTTGACTCTTTTCATGTGCAGTTCACACTAAATTGATATTCTCTATGTTGCATTTTCTTAAGAAAATTTCCATTTTATTATTATCATTTCTTAGTTATTGACCATTTTCATGCGTCTTTCACACAGCAAATGGATCTTCTCTGGGCTGTTTCTAGAGGATATTTCATTAATTATTAACATTTCATAATTATTGAGTAGTGCACTAATTTCTTTGTTGGATAACCATTATTTGCAGTTTACTTGTTTTTGCTTTATTTTTTTTTTTGTTAAATTATTTTGTTCTTAAAAAAGGGGTTAGTGGTACCAAGTTCTTGGAACTCATTCATGAGATTGAATGCAGTATTTTGATGTATCATCACAAAGGCTTATATCAATTTATACCAAACTCTTGGCCCAAAACAAAATGAGGTCCACTTAATTATATTCTCGTAATTCTTTTCCTTATCATTAAGTAAGCTAGGCTGTCCCTCACTGTACATTAATTTGTCTCATATCTACGCCATTTCCATTTCGGGCAATAAACCAGTGTTTGAGCTTTCATTCTAGGTCTTATGCTCATTTCACAGACCTATTAACCAGAAAAAATAAATAAATAAATTATAAACCTAGAAAAGGGCAAAAAAAAGAAAAACAGAAACAATGGAGAAAAATCCTATTAATATTTACCATGAAATATCACAGGAGTGCCAAAACACAAACTATACCTACAAGAGGTTAGAAAAAGAAAATTTCTCAAAAAAAAAAAAAAAAAAAAGAAAAAAAAAAAAAAGTAGATAAATCCTATTAATATTACCGATGATTTTCATAGGAGTTACTATCGGTGCACTAATCAGAAGTGCACGGTAAAGAAGCGGGTCGAACGATCCTCCGAAGACCCGAGCATCGTGGTCACAACATATGAAGGCCAACATTGTCACCACACAGTCTCGTTCTCACGTGGGAACCCCGGGCCTCGAGAAGGAGCCTTCCAGGAGCAAATCCCCACCTCTTCTTCGAATCGATATTTCCCACCCATGCAATTCCGGTCGGTGGTGCCGCCACAGGTTCAGCTAGGCCAAGCGGCACGCATATCGAATGATCAAAGTACTGAGATCCAAAACGATGAGGGTTTGTTGGGAGATATCGTGCCCGGATCCATGCGTAGCACGTGAGGCATGAGAGTTGACACCTATATACTCTGTAAGTTCTCAATTTTGTTTAGATTCTTCTTGTTTTCAATCTTCTTCTTCCTCTCTCTCACACACACACAGTGGGAATATGTTCAGACACACACAGTGGGAATATGTTCAGACACACATTTATTGTGAAAATGCAACATGTGCAAGGTCTCTCTCTCACACACAGACTTTTACATTTGAGTTTATTTGAACACAAATGTGTGTGTTCACACAATTGTGTTTCTATTTTCACACATCATTTACAAACCTCTCTCTCTTGACAAATCTCTCTCATTCTCACTCTTGAAGAATCTCCCTCTCTCTCTATCACACACACATTATGAGTGCACAAAATGTGTGTATGTGTTTTGGTATAGAAACCAATTCCAAAGCAATCTGTGTTTTTGAATCCAAAATCCAAAGGCAGCTAAAAACCCTAAAACTAGCCATGGAATGGTGCTACAAGGGAACCACTCTAGACCCCAAAATGAAAGAAAATCCTGAACAAAATAAATAATTAATAATATGAAAATAATGATAAATAACTAATAATTGGATATACAACAAAATAAAAACTAATAAAAATCTCATACTATAAAGATCAAAATATGTAACTACTATTTTTCTATAGTCATCATTATCATCACAGATACTATAAAGAACACAATATTATCTTTTATCTCCAAATACAAACAGCTGGCTCCAAATAAAAGGAGCACGTGAGGAATTATAATATTTTAAGGAGGAAATATTGCTTACGAAACTCTCATACGGATTACGTGACTTTTTTATTCTTTTTTAAATGATGAATTGTGTGACCTTTTTTTTGCTATTTCTGTTTAGGTTCTATGATTTTCTTTGAATCTTATGTGACCTTCTTTCTTTTTTTGAATGCTGGATTATGTGACCTAGAATCTTAACGAAGAAACTACGCGCGCCTGCGGGCGAAAATGGGAAGTGTTTTCGCCCATAGGTTCATCACCGTCCGAAAAAATTAGACGGCATATGTTTTTCGACGCCCATGAATCTAGCAGATTCGTAGCGGTATCGTCACAGACCTAGTAAAAAAATCACGTAGAACCATAACAAGTCCGTGATGGGTCTGTTCAATAAACCGTCATGAATATAGCAAGTCTGTGATGGTGGCGAAACATTGAATACACACATATATATATATGCGTATGTATATGTGTGCATTTGTGCGATATATATATATCTATATGTACGCGCGCACGTGCATGTGAGGGTTTTTATGGGGGTATATGTAGGTGTGTATGTGTGTGGTCGTGCGGGGTTATAGGTATTGGGGTATATGTAGGTGGGTGTACGTGCGCGGTCGTGTGTATGGTGGTTTATGTAGGTGTGTGTGCACGGTCGTGCACGGGTTTTTGTATGAGGGTATATGACCATGACTTCATATAGTCATATGGCCATGACATGTAACATGGGTTGTGATCGGTGCTAAATATATGGGTGTGGTTTCTATAAGGCTGCAGCTTTAAACAATGCAATTATGGCGCACTTCCAAATTTTATCATATGTAATTTTGTTATTAAAATTTTTTAGGATTATCTGAAAATCTATTTTCATATCCAATTATAAAACTTTAAACTTTAAAAATAATTAAAATCAAGTAGATCTATAAACATATGAAAATCTTGAAAATGGATGGTCTAGATAATGTATTGCAAGATGCATTATTTCTAAGACTCAAAATATTTTTTTTTTCATATACATACATCTCGATATTGAAAGGGTTTTTTAATATTAAAACAACTTTTTCCAATAGATTTTTGAAGTGCAATTTTACATTTTAAGGTTGCAACTTTATATAAACTATTATATATATATATATTTGTCATGTCTTAGTGTTTTTTTCTTTTTTCTGGTTTTTTTTGACAAAAACAATAAAAAATCAGTCTCTTTTCTCGATAAGGATTGGACATTATCATAAAACGCGGTTTGTTTTGTCTAGGTATCTTATTTTGTTGTTTTTGATAGAGAGAGGGGGTATTTGTTGTTTTTGTAGAGAAAGAGAGCTAGGGCTTAGGACCACCGTTATCTCAATTATTGTCAATCTTATCCCTCCATTATCTCAATTATTAGCAAACTGATGCCCATAGCCTGTGGCCCTGGTGGAACATCTCTCTCTCTCTTGATCAATTGCAGCCTCTCCCCTATCTCAGAAGATCAATTGGAATTTAATTCTCTCTCCCTAAGTTATTTGAAGTCTATCTCCTTATAAGTTCAATTTGCAGTCTCTCTTTTCCCTTTCTCTCTCTCTATAAAATCATTTGAAGTATCTCTCCCTCATAAGTACAATTCTCATAAGAACGATAGAAGTCTCCCTCTCCAAGTCATCCATGTCATCTCTCCTACTTATAAGATCAATTGAAGTCTTTTTCACGAGGGTTGTAAAAAGATTGTCCTTGTAATATATTATAATTTCTTTTGATAAAACAAGTAGGGGCTTCACATGGAAAACTCAACAAGTAGGGGCTTCACATCGAAAACTCAGCTGGTCCAACTCGGAACCAGCCGGTCAAACTGGAACCGGGAGCTGGCCTATCCAATTTTAGCCAATTTTGGTGGTCTGGCCAGATATTTAAAAAAAGATTTGTTTGTAATTTGTTTTTAAATGTTTTTTATCATTTTGGCAAAGATTAGAAAGTGTTTTGACCCTGAATACTTATTTTTATATTTTTCTTTTTTAAAAAAAAATTTCAAAAATACCATTGGGCACAAATGAATTTTTTAAAATCCATTTTTTTTACTCCTTTTCAACTTCATTCGAATGTACTTTGTTTAATCAAACTTTAAATATATTTTTCATATTTTTTGTGCTTTATTTATATTTTTTAACACTTTTTTGACCGGTCGGGACCTGCTCGATTAGACCAATTGAATCAACAGATTTACCTGTTACTCTGACCTAGCCCTTGACCAGTTCAATTTTTTAAACATCGATCCCCATTGATTCACCCAAAAAATAAAAAAATCTCCCCCTTTTTCTGTCTTAAAATCATTTGAACCCTTTCCCTCTCAAAGAAATCTATGGAAGTCTCTCTCTCTCTATCATAAGATTAATTGAGGCAACTCAACTTTTCAAACAGTTTATGTGGCAGTAGTCCACCTTCCCAAAGAGGAATGCACGGTTATGATGGTATCAAATCTTCTCACCTGCAAGTGCTCCTTTGATTTAATTTTAGTTATTCCTTTCAGTTTTTTCTCCAAACGCTAAAGGCACAAGTCTCTCATATTCCTAGGATGCGAAGGTTTGCTCCATTTCATGAAAGAAACTACATTTTTCCTTTCTCACTCTAACTCATATCTTGATGCCAGGCCTTATTTTCACTCATATTTTTCTATATATGTCAGGGAATGAGATGGGCCTTAGTGAGAGACTCATCTTCACTTCATGGAGAGGGAGATTCTTGTAAGAAAAAGTCTGTTCATATGGATACAAGATTGTTATGTGAGAGAAAATTGGTTGGAGGGATGAGATAGAAACTGCTCCAAAGTAAGAGAGAGAGAGAGATGCATGCACTTTAGAGGTTTATGGAACTAGTATTGCCTAGCATCATTATGTGACCACTGGTTGGGGACCTGAATTTTGAATACAAATTATATGAGCTACCATATCATTCTCTCAATCAAATTTGTGCCCTTTATCTAGTCATGATGTGAAAGATGCCTACTTGTATTGTGGTATGGGATGACCTCATATGAAAGAGAACTTTTTAGAGAGAGAGAGAGAGAGAATACTATAACTTTCAGCCTCCTCAGAGAGAGAGAGAGAGGAAGTTTTGTATCATTGAGTTTGGGTTAGAGAGAGAGTTTTGGATCGTTTTGGGTTAGAGAGAGAGAGAGAGAGAGAGAGAGAGAGTTTTGTATCATTGAGTTTGGGTTAGAGTGAGAGAGAGTCTGTATCATTGAATTTGGGTTAGAGAAAGAGAGAGGGGTTTGAATCATTGAGTTACGGTTTGAGAAAGAGTGTGCGGTTTGTATCATTGAGTTTGGGTTAGAGATTTTTCTCAGATAGACCTTTGTATTATTGAGTTAGGGTTAGTTATTTTCTTTATCTTTGACATGCATGCATACTCTACATTCGAAGGCACGCATGCGCATCCATCCATAAACATGTTTATGATTCATTTTCTCTCTCATAATTTGCTTATCATGTGCCTCTCAGTTGCATGCTACATACATATGCATTCTTACATGTCTCTATCCACATCTATCCATACCTACTACATACATGCATGCATATCCATACACATATATTCTCCAGACATTTAATGCCTTGTAGCTTTCTTTCCTTCTATGGTTATATTCCTCTAGTATAATCATATACGGTACTTTAGAGAGAGAGAGAGAGTAGTTTCTCTCTAATGAGGAGAGAGAATGCGCATGATACACGTGGAGTACAAAAAAATATGAAATAGTTATGGATTTTGACGTGAGAAGAGAGAGGGAGTACATTTTGAAATGGTAGGGTACATTGAGAAAAAGAATTGTGGAGAGAGAAAGAGGAGAATTTTGAAGAGAGAGAGGGAAAAGAGGGACTATATTTAGAAATGGTAGGGTATATTGAGAAATAGAATTGTGGAGAGAGAAAGAGAAAGAGAGAGAGAGAGAGAGAGAGATAGAGGAGAATTTTGAGGAGGAGAGAGAGAGGTGGTGTTATTGGCCTACTGGGCGCTTATATTTGACTGAAGAGGGAGAAAGAGATGCCTTGAGTGCAGTGTTGCTAGTGTATAACTTTTTATTTCGTTAGATGATGATGATGATCATCCCACTCACCATGTCAAATTCAGAGAAGACTGATTTATTCTCAAACTTAACCAACAAAAAGTCCCCCTCATTTGTATATGCCAAGCCATCTCTCTCTCTCCCCCTCTCAAACTCGTAGACCAGACCAAGAAAAATTATTTAGTTTTGGAAAATGGTTTGGTAGGGCTGCGGCCCTATTAAAATAAGTAAAGTCTCACCTTATAACTCATCGAAACTTGTAATTTCAGTATTGAAAAACCTTTACATCGATTATCTTGGCTTGAACACAATAATTGTGAAAAAAATTAAGATTTCAAGCTCTACATATAATGTGTATTGTAACCAATTATTTAGGTCATCCATTTCACCCTTAGAAAAGCATTCATGGAATTATAAGATCTGTACTATTTTTTGAGTTTCAAGTATCATTGTCGGTATTGAAAATTGATTTTAGAGCCTCATGGAAATTTTTTTTTGGCGAAAGTACTTTTGGGACGAGGATTTAAAAAGAGGCTTTATTTTGTTTTTATAAGCCTTATAGAAACTTCATCCTTTAGGTTTTTACTACTAGTACCACTATTTGCAAAACCGACAGGGTCAACGTGGACCAGTATTGGCCAGTTTTGGTGCTCAAGCGAGGTGAGGATTGCTTAGGGACCATGAGGGGTCTGTTATTTTCTCTTGTGCAGGTCCTTGTGGCCACACCAAGGCCAACCATGCTGAAATCTACTCCCTCTTGTGACGGTTGGAACTTGTTGTTGGCAAGAGAATTATGGGATGTGTTCTTATTAAAAGAGATTCATTCAATGTCATTAAATGGCGTAAGCCAAGCAAAGAATTTTTTGGACTCTTCATGGTTTCGAGTTGAAAGTCATAGATCTTTGCTCTACTCTGGGTTTACAAATCTCTTTTTTTCACATTTACCGTGGGGCTAATGGAGCTGCAGATAGCTTAACTAACGAGGATACCTTTCTTTCTGCCTTGTCTATTTATGATGTTCTAATTTATGCATTTTAATGTTATCTTGTTTCAGCCCACCATCAATAAAAGTTCCTAACATTGTCAAAAAAAAAAAAAAAGTTTCAAAAATAAGAAAATATTTTATATTGTATTTTTTTTATTTTTCTAACAATTTGGCAAAGCTTGGAAAGCGTTTTGGCCATGAATATTTATTTTAACATTTGATCTCTTTTTCTGATTTTTTTCTAAAATACTGTTGCTCATAAAATTATTTTTTCACAACATTTTTTTTAACCTCTTGTGGATGTGTTTTTCTTTAATTTTACTTTGAAACATAATTGGCATATTTTTTAGATTTTTCATCATTTTTGTCTAGACCTACTAGAGCCGGGCAACCAGCCTTGGGCGCCGGGTTCGGGTTTTCGTACAATCTCACTAGTGGTCCACTACTAATGTGGCTATTTAATTCGGAAAGTAACTGCAACCTCCCACTACTGGACTCTCTCTCTCATATGACAAGCCCGATGCAGTAAAGATCTATCGTTATCAAACTTTTTGAACTCTCATTCTCAAGTCGAATTCATCTCTCTCTCTCTCTCTCTCTCTCTCTAATTGAGCTGGATTGCACCTGTCATGACCAGAGTTCATGAATTATCCAAAACGTACCTCTATTCTTTCTCCCCTTACCCTTTGCAGATCAAGTATCATAGAACTCTCCACTCACAAAAACCTCTCTCTCTCTCTCTATCACTAGAATACCTGGCTCTTCTCTCATTGTGGATATGAATGCTAAGGCACCATGTCAAATTTATATCAGATTATCAACCAGAATCACTTCCCATCTCTCTCTAGAAATCTCCTCTCACTATGGAAAGGAAAATTGTTTCATGCTGTCTGGATTGCTTGTCTGCAATATGCTTTCCAGAGGTGCGTAGAATCCATCAATGCAAATGGGTGGTCCATTTAAATACAATTGTAACTAACTGATCAGATGGCTTTTAATATAGTTTTTATATTTTATTGTTTTCATATTCATTATTTTCATGTTAAAATTTTTATAATCTCTGAAAATTAAGACCAAATTATATGTAAAAAATATATTTATTATCAAGCCCGCATTTCTACATGCAGGCGAGAACGCATGGAAACCGTTTCCAAGCGAAAATAGAAGCTTAGTCATATCATACAGTCAAATTCATTCTCGACTGCTAACAAAAAATCTCTCTCTCTCTCCTTCACATATTCTCTCTCTCTAAATTTTTTTTTAATAGACAAATTTTTTAAAAAAAAATTATAAATTCATATAAGAGTGAGTATTTTCACTCCCTCCTTATCATTCTAACTGGGGTTTACCTTTTCTCTCTCTAGAAACTCGAAAAAGAGATCTTTCTCTCTCTAAAAAGGACCCACTTTTGATAGGGAATGGGGCACCATACAACTTTTTTGACTATTCAAAACCCCATGCTGTGCTGTGCTGTGGTGATCAATTCATGAGTTGATTGGCCTAAAAATTAAATTATATTAAATATTAAATTAATTGGTTCTCATGTGTGACACCAGGGCTAAATCGTGCCACGTGTTGAGAATCCCCTGGCTGAAGGGATTGCCTATGGAATCAAAGTACGTGTCGCGTTCACCATCGTCCACTTTTCACACGCGTGATACCATGACGTCATCGACCCTACAACCCAGCCGCGATACGCGCCGCAATTCCTCGGCATGAATAGCGGAACGGGGACATCGCCAAAAGGTCGCCAATTCCTCGGCGTCCGCTTGTGTGCGCTTTGAGGGGAGAAATGACTAAAGTGCCCCATTTGTGTTTCTCTCCGTGTCTAAAATGCCCCTGTTTATATAAAAAGGCCGATGTCGTTTCATTACAATTCACGGCTTCAAAAACTACTAACTAATTCAAAAACGGGTAAGGGCATCAAATTAAAAAAAAAAAAACCTCTTTTAGGTTTTGTGCATGTGAATATAGAGTAATTAGAATGGATTTGGGTCTGCTAAAGGTCACAACCTCCATTCTTTTTAATATTTTCAAAAAATTGGTTTTTTTTTAAAAAAATAGGTAGGAGCATGTAATTCTCATTGATCTACCCCATAAAAGAAACAAAATAATAGAGAGCATAGGAACATTGTTTTTTTAAAAAAAAGTCTATATAAGGATAGTACATTGATCTACCCCCGAAAAGAAAGAAAATAATATAAAGTATGGGAACATTGTTTTTTTTTGGAAAAAGTCTACATAACGATACTACTTGTAGAACTACATATGCCTCTCAAAAATCCATTGGAAAATGTACTTTTAATGTTGAAAAACCCTTTGATTGATCATCTCGACATCGAGATGTATGACCATGAAAAATAAAAAAGATTTTAAGTGTAAAAAATAATGCATTTTACAACATATTATCTACACCGTCTATTTTCAAGATTTTCATATGTTCATAGATCTACTTGATTTTAACCATTTTTTAAATTTAAAATTTTATAATTAGATATAAAAATAGATTTTGAGATAATCCTAAAAACATTTTACATCAAAATTATATACCATGATAAAATTTGTAGGTGTCACCTTACCTCTACACCTACGGATGCATCCGTGTGCCAACTGTATCCTTGTTTTTTATTTTGAAGAATTGAATCTTTTTAAAATAGACATAAAAATAAAAATTAAAAGGATAATTGAGAGAATAGGGAGATTTTAGAGATTCTTCATTCGAAATTCTAAATTTCAAGTCAAATCAGCAATTTTGAAATGATTGGTAGAAATGTTTGAAAGGGACAATGACTAAGCTGGGTCTTGTCCTGACCCTACTGGGTCGTGTTCGACCCGATCCCTTTAGATATATGAAGGGGAACCCCACCAAAAGACAACCTTATAAAGAGAAAACATTGAATCAAATGGAGGACCCGTTGCAATATAAATAAAGGAAATTTGACATTTATGAAATATTAATATTTGAGCTCTCATTTATATATCTTTTGTATGGCGTGTTTGTTTGGCCAAAGTTTCAGCTTCAAATATTTCGGCTCAATAGAGTGCATGGAATAGACGGATTCCATTTTATTTTGGAAAATATTTTATAGTGTTGCAGCCCTATCAAAATAAATAAAGCATCACTTCAAAATTCACCACAAATTGCAGTTTTGGTGTTGAAAAACTTTCAAATCGTTCATCTCAACCTACCTTTATAGTTATGAAAAAAATAGGATTTTAAATACTGTATATTGTAATACCTTATCTAGACAGTACATTTCGCCTTAAAAATAAGTATTCATAGACTTACAAGACATGTATCATTTTTTTTATCTTCAAATTTTTATAGTCACTATTGAAAATTGATTTTAGAGCCATCACAAAGATTTTCAATATCCAAAATGCTTTCAAGATAAGAATTTGAGGTGAGGTTTTATTTTGTTTTTTATAAAACCTAGGCGTTATAGAAATTGTATAAAACCTAGGCGTTACAGATGGTATTGAATTCCTTGAGTACCAGATTCCACATTTTGAGCAAAGCTTTAGTGATTGCATCTAGGGATTCATTGTATTGAAGGTTCATTGCATCCACAATCTGTTCCCACTTCTGTCTGTCGAATGCAATATCAGGTAGCTAATAAATTTACCCAATTCACACCATTTTTTAAGCTTTAAATTTCATATTTCAGGTGGCAAAACAAAAAATTTTTGTCATCATAAGAGTTTTCTGCATAGGAATTGCATCTACCAGCAAGCTCGAATTTTATCGTTTAAGGTGGACAACTTATGCAAACCGAGTGCACGCTCACACACCACACATTATATACACATGCACATACATACAAATACACACTCACACGCACACGCACACATACATATGAGTAACTTTTTGTTATATTTCGTTCATGACTCGTCAACATCCGTACACAAATGCAGATAAGTAAATTCCCATAGTATTTCATTCGTGACTCATCGACATCCATCCATTACACAACCGATAGTATTTGAATTGTAATATTTTTCTTATAAATCAAATTTATCTGAAATTTCAAGAGTAAGTATATATCTAACCATCTTGCACTAAAAAAAAATCAAAATAAAAAAATGCTTGTTAAAAAATAAAATGACCAAATCACCCTTAAAATATTCATAGGGGTAATTTGATTATTTGATTTATTTTTGTGTTTTATTTATGTGTGCTTAATATGCCCATAACATTTAAAGTTAATTTGATTTTTAAAAATTATTAAAATTCAAACATTACTAAACAATTATAATTATCTGATAGACTTGGATGATGATAAGTATAAACAAAATAATGTATTAAGTTTTTTAAGTATTTTCCCTCTCTCTTTATATATACCCATTCAAATAACAAGTTGGCATGCATTTCCAACTCCAATAAGAGATGTGCATCAAATTAAATAAAGTTGATACTTGTACTGTTACTATCAACTTGATGTTGACGGATCCCCGTTTGCACGTTGAGATTTTGTAATATGACAATTTGTACTTTCAACTCTCAGTGGGTTCTTCTGGTTATTTTGAACAGTTCCAAATAAGAAAATGTCTCAAATTTCAATTGACAGAATAATGTGATTTTTTTCGGAGAAAAAATGAACGAAAATTGATATGATACTCAAAGGAAAGCCTATAATATTAAGTAAAACTAGATAAATACCCAATAAGAAGAAAATTAAAATCCTGCTAAAATATTTTAGAGTAACAATTCAAGGTGCGGAATTTATATTTGTGGAATTCATAGAATATAAACCAATGGTTTAAAAAGCGGATAGGTGACCCCGATCGGGCACCTCAAAAACCGATTTGGATCGGCGAATCGGTGATCCGGATTGGGAATCGGATAAATCGGTCATATTAAAGCTTTAAAAAAATCCAAAAAATTATTAAAATTCATTATAAATATTGTTTTTCAAGAATTCAATAAAAAATGAGGGTACTTCATTAAGAATTTTCATTTCTTTGCATGAATATGCGAATATTGATATGTTCTTTCCCTGCATGAACTACTATTTACCATTTAATTTACGTCACACAAAAAGATAAACATAGAATTATCATGAAATAAATATATCAACATACATGGACGACAATAAAGCATACAATTAGTAACATATGATCTAAAAATAAAATGACAAACGACGATGTTCTTCTTCTTGGTCACGCTGGTGCTATTGATTGAATTCGTTTGACAATTCATTGATTCGATCTAAAAACGAATCATCGATATTAGCAGGCATCTGACTATATCCAAATCCCTGAGTATTAGTGTTTTGTTGTGTTCCCAATCCAAAATCCCCCCAAGCTTGTCCATCTTTCATGCTCACCTACACTATCGTGCTCATCCCTACTATGTTGCTGTTGGGACTCGATATGTGAATAATATGGCTTGGATAGGGTGGCTTCGGAATCATCTCTCTCATTTTCCCTTAGACCCCCTTCCCGCTCTCGCTCATTAGGTGCAATATCAGCGACATCTCCAACGATTTGTGGATACATTGGCTAATTGCTTCCTCTTTCATGCTGCTCATCACCTTCTTCATGATCTTCCTCACCGATAGTCTCAAGGAACGCTCTCTTGTGCAACACTGGCTCCTCCTCTTTTACTACCCATTGCTCTGCTGTGTCTGTGACAAATATTGTGTCTAAGTCTATCGACCTATAATCTTCAAGCTTCCTTCTTATTTGTCGCTCTCGGAGGTTTAAGTTGTAATGAACGTAGACTAGTTTATGAAGCGAGTTGATTTCTCTTAGTAGTGTGCAACCATTGGAACGTACTATAGTTGCGCTCACAGCCAGTAGCAGAACATGTCTGGGAAAGCACCTTGATTGCTATCCTCTTCAGGTGAGGTGCATCAGTACCATATCTCCAAGCATTCAGATGTATTAAAATGCAAAAAGCATTGTAAGGGCAAGAACAATTCATAAGATTAAATATATAAATGAACAAAATATTAGCTAGGGGATAACCTGGATCCATCTTAGTTCTAGAATTCCTGACAAATCTAATTCCGAATGATCCTATAACATCTCTATACATAGCAAGCTAAAACAAATATATTTCGTTTTAGTGCATTATTCCTCACAAATATAACAACTCAATAAAGTTCTTACCCAAACATTAAATAATACATCTTGTATTGCTGCTACTTGGTTTCATTGGCTTCTCTCCAACCTTGCAATAATGTATCTGACCCCTTCCATAATCTTGTAGGGATGTTCAGGTGTCAAATAGAAAAATTTTGGGTTGAAGTAGTAACTTAATAAATATATAGATAGAAAAATGTCATTTACAATTTCATAAAAAAAATGATTTAAAATAAAACATTCTTATGATATAAATATATATTTACCAGCATAATGAATTGAACGTCCAAATTTGGTGTTCCACCTCCGTTCTATAATCTCGATCACTTTGCTAGCAAAACTACACTTCTTCCCAATAACTGATTTCGCTCTTTCGATACCTTCATAAAGGATTCTCATGGTAGCTTTCTTATCAGCATCTACCATTCTTAATACCGTGACCAAAGGGGCAGTGGCTTCTACGACACTGGAACATCGAGACCAGAACCTCCTATTTGAGACTATGCCGTCCACTTTTATACCGGTACTGGACTTCGAGAGGCAGTCATTAACCACTCTTCACAAGTAAACAATCTCTTTAAGGCACCTTCAGATTCTCGAATGGAGTCTACAACTAAGTAATTGGTCACAAAGCAGGTTATGGCAAGCCTGATTATCTCTTTTTTCTTAAAGTGTTCTCTAAACAGAAATAATATTTTAGAGTGGTTGTATATAAATCTCGACACCAACCTTGCTTCCTCTAGAGTTTCCTTCACAATTTTGATCTCACCGATCTTCTCTAACATAAGATTGATGCTGTGTGCAGCACATGGGGTCCATACTAAATGTTTCCTCTTCTCCATCAACTTGTTGCCTGCAAAAACACATGCACGCGCATTGCCCGTAATAAACTGGACTACATGCTTATCTCCTACCTCTTCCATTATCTGATCATATAGTCGTACGTAGAAGTTTGCATCCTTCTTCGTTCTTGATACGTCTTTGCTAGACAAAAGCTGTACCTTTTGGGGAATAGGCTAAGAAGTTTAAAAACTTTTTTTTGCTAACTTTATTCAACCAACCATCACTCATGAGAGTAATGCCTATATTTGGCCAACTCTGTTTATATTCTTCAATCCACTTTGTAACTTCCTTCACCTCTTCATCTAATATTGGCTCACTGAGCTCATATGCCGCCGAGGGTTTTACCCTGGGCCCGGCTCTTTGGATTGCACTGACCATAGGTGAAAAATATGGGCTATTGGGCATCAAAGGGAATCCCTTTATCGTCGAACCATTTACCAACATATTTCCCCAACATGTTTCTTGTACCTTTAACCATGCCTTTTAGAGTCATCTGTTGTGACTTAGGCTTTGAGAGAAATGGGTCTATACAACCATGACCTTCAATACTGGCACTCCTAGATAAGTTAGGAACTATTTCTTCAACGTTTAATTCTTGTTGATACATACTGCCACCAACCCCTCCATATATATTTGAGCTAGGCCTGCCATACATGCTCGACCTAGGCCCGCCATGCATGTCTAAGCTGGGCCCGCCATACATGTCTGAGCTAGACCCATCATGCATGTCTGAGCTAGACCCACCGAGCATTCTGAACCCACGTTCCCTCTGATAATGTTTATGTAAACTCATTCTTGTGGCCATGTCCAGCTTATTATTATATTGCTCTTCTGTATCATTCCTAATTGATGGCGTATAGAAACTATCTCATCATTCATCCTATGTTTGGCAATTTTTTTACCTTTGTTAGCATTAAGAAATACCGCCATCTATTTTTTTACATTACTAGGAACACTACTGCATGCAAAAACATCTCCCTTAACCCCTGCCAAGTGTTGCTTGAACCTATGTACCCCACTACTTATCACTCTTTAGCGGTAATTACAAATAATTTTATCTTTTTTGTTGGGATCTAATCTAACCCCATGTTGCCATGCAGGGTCTTCTGCAGATCTTGACATAATTCAACTGTTTTAATATGTAAAAAGTTAAAAATTAACCTGACAGTTCAACAAGAAAAATAATCACCATGTGTAATGATAATATGTTGGGGTAGTTCATGTAGTTATATTTGTTGTTATTTGTTATTGCAAAATACTTATATTGACAATATTATTTTTGTACAAATCAATTACAAACATACATGATAATATAATACAAAATGCAAGCTCCAAACATGGCTACAACTCAATTATCCAGAACATATATTTTTTGCATTAAAAAATTAATAATAAAATGGAAAAAATGCAGTCACAATTTTTTTACAATGATATTCACTTTAATTCCTCACGATAATACAATTTAACATCACGTATTTTTTGCTTTCAAAATTTTAAAAATTGGAAATACATTTTAAATGCAAAACTACATTAAAAATATAATACAGTTTCGTATTAGAATTTAGAAATATAATAACATGGCATAAATATTCTATCAACATACAATTTTTTTAACAAAAACTTTAAAAATAAAAATTAAAAATATGGTTTAATACCTCATGATAATCAAAACCTGGTCACTATTTTTCACATCTTTTCGAAAATCACGATTTAAAAAAAAAAATCGATCATGTACTTAAAAAAAAAAAACAATTCTTCACAAAGCCACCTAACATAAGTCATTCCAACTCAAAAATGCATTAACAACAAATTAAAAAAATACAGTTTTGCATTAAAAATATAATAACATGCATTTTTTTACATAAATAATCTATCAACATACAATTTTTTCAACATAAACTTTAACAATAAAAATTTAAAATATGGTTTAATACCTCATGATAATCAAAACCTTGACACGATTATCACATCTTTTCGGAAAATCTTCATTTTTCAAAAAATTCGATCATGGATAAAAAAAAAAAGTACAACAAATTTTCAAGAAATTCGATCATGAGTTACAAAAAAAAAATTCGATCATGGATTACAAAAAAAAAAACCACAAATTTTCAAAAAATTCGATCATGGATTACAAAAAACTCGCTCATGTACAACAAAAAATTCGATCATGGATTATGGATTATAAAAAATTCGATCATGGGTTACAAAAAATTCGATCAGAGATTATGGATTACAAGAAATTCGATTATGGATTACAAAAAATTCGATCATGGATTACAAATCATGGATTACAAAAAATTCGATCATGGATTACAAAAAATTCGATCATGAATTACAAAATAAAAAAAAAAATCCAATAAATTCGATCATGGATTACAATAAATAAATAAATTTTTAAAAAATTCGACCATGGATTACAAAAAAAAAAACAATTTGATCATGGATTACAAAAAACTCGATCATGGATTACCAAAAAAAAAAAAAATCTATTCTTCACAGAGCCACCTTACATCAGCCATTTTAACTCAAAAATCCACCTCCAAGCGAATAAATTACATCCAATTGAGTACAATTTTTGATAAACAACAATATAAGGAATTAAAACCCTAAATTATAAACACACTATCATCAATAAATCAAATCAAATAGATTAAATTGAGCAAAAAAAAAAAAAAAACGTTGTTCTTCACAAACAACAGTCATTGAATCTAAAAAATGAAGCTCAAATTGAATAAATAAAATCAAATTGAATACATCTGATTATAAACAAAACTATAACGATTAAAAACCCTAGAAATCTAACACATTATTTGTAATATATCGTGAACAAAAAATTGAAAGGCGGAAAAAAAAAAAAAAAAACAACAAATTTTTTTTTACAAACATCACTGTGTTCATCTAAAAAATTAAGTTGTAATTGAACAAATTAAATAAACTTGAATATGTTAAATGATAAAAGACACAATAAAGATTAAAAACCCTACAAATGTAACTCATTATTTTCAAAATATGCAATGAAATTGATCATATGGCGAAAAAAAAAAAAAAAACCCAAAGTTTCTTACTTGGTTTCGTGAACCCAAGCCTTCAATCTCCAAATTACTCTGTTTTTCTCAACGATTATCACAAATTCGTAACAGAATTTTTTGATGAACAACTTTACGATCAAAATGCTGACAAATTTTCACAGATTCATGCCCTATTTGGCATAAAACACAAGGAAAGACGAAAACCCTAAAAACACAACTTTCATGATCCAAAAACACGAAATTTCTCCACCATTTAATCCATGAAAAGGCTGAAAAAAGCTACATAAAGCCTGCATATTCGATCACATGGCAAAAAAATGACAAATGTGGAAAAATCCCGTGAAGAACACTGTGCAACCCGTGTTCTTCACAGGACTCGCCAATTCCGTACAGTAAATCGGCGAGTCACTGTACAGAATCGCTCGGTTCTCTTTGGAACGGTGCGATTCCGTATAATTTGCCGGAATCGACACGTCCAATGCCAATTCTCGAGTCGAACCGAGCGAGACCGGTTCGACTCGACGTTTTTTAAATCACTGATATAAACTGATTTGGAATAAGAAAAAAGAAAAAGAAAAGATAATAAACTTTTCATTAACCCATATATATATTGAATTTAGCAAATCCACAATTTATAAACAAATGAGCCAAACAAGAAATTGGTATATTCCGGATTCCGATCAGGCTCTCTTCAAACAACAATTTAGCCAATATCCGAGTTCACGAATTCATATTGAAGATATAAATCCAAAAACAGGATTTCTATTTCCATGGAGGCATTCATGCATTAAAGCACTTAAAAACCAAGTTGAGATAAAATGCATATAAATAACTTCTAATTTGACCAACTTAATCATCCCAACAAAAATTAGGTAATACAAAGCCATCTAGAAACTACAAAAAAAACCTAGAATTTGGCAAAGTTTCACAATGCCTTGAGGAAGAGGTTTATATTCTCCAAAATTCTACATATGACTGTCAGAATCAACAGGCCAGTTTTTGCCAAAGGCTTTTGCAATTGAGTGTTCATGGTAACCTTGTCCCCAAGCCCTATTTTATAATAGAAAATAGACAATATAGATCTTCTCTCCTCTATTGCAACCATTGTATGCTATGTTATTTGCAATGATGTGTTGAGAGTCATAGAGCAAGAGATAAACCCCTGGCCAATGAAGTCTTTGTGATCCTTATAATTTTATTGCACATCGATGACACAAAAGAGGACAAATGGAAGGAAATAATGCCAATGAAAAGCATATAGATGCATCCCCCTTTGTATTGAAGGATTTATGACCTAAACACATTATCAAATCACCTCATATCCATTTCTCCCTCAAATCTATGTATTTGAAGTTCCAAAGATGGTGTAAACCTGCTGACAATCCTTAAATATTTGCAATGGAAGGTCGAAAAAAGATTACAAATAGGCCATTATTAAGGCTCGAAATTCAACTTTCCTCTTATCTACATATGACGACAATATCGGTCCAGAATTCATCTCAAAGATGGATTTGGAAGGTGCACCCACTAAACTAGGTGTGTGTCTAAATGCACCTAAAAACCCTATCCTATAATAAAATTGTCTACCTTTGGTAAAAAAAATATAACAATCACTCTTTTAGCCATCGGATTACAAATAGGATGGCAAGGACATGTGCCCCGTCTTCAAAGAAAAAGAATTTTTACCTCAGCCTTTACACAAAGAACAGACACATCCCCAAACTGTCTGATTTCACATTCGACGCCTAGGGGTGATTGTGAATTTTCCGTACCAAAGGTGAGCCATCATATAGCCTACAATCCCCAAGGCTATTGCATATTAAAAAAACCATAAGAAAACGAAAGGACATGATAATCTGCCAAAATAAATCAATAAGACCCTCGTCTTAAATAATTGATATTGACAAGTTAAGGGTGATTTTAGATGATTTTATAAAGGGCACAGTTTATATAATGCAACAACCTTACTTCTACAACCTTACTTGTAGAAGTATGATTGTGATCTTCGACGCCACTGCCCATTTAATTGGACTGCACAGATTGAGCATGCTCGGACTTCATTTTCAGAAATATCCAGTCTCTCTCTCTCTTTCTCTCTCTCTCTCTCTGCTAGAGATACATTAGCTTTTCCCAGCTCCAAATATCCACAATTGAATTATCAGAAAGTTATCATGCACAAAGCCTGCTAAAGAAGAGTACCTTATGCATAATACCTGTCAATATCCAAGCCGAAACCCCAGCCCTAGAAGTTACTCCCAACCCTTAAAAGTTACTGCTACCCACCCACCCACCCACCCACACACACACACACACACAACCAAAACCCAAATAACGCCCATGCACCCTGAGCAACAAAATATGTTCCTCTCAGAAGGGACAGAATTAGGGAATGGAGAGGGCCATCATAAAGGCATTTTCTCAGAAAGAGAGAGAGAGATTCTAACCTCATCATGCCCCTGTAACATTCTTCCCGCCAGCCTTCTTGACCTGCGCAGCATGCCTCTTCCCCTCAAGGTGAAACTTGAACACTGTCTCACTATTGCATACTGTGCCACAGAGTGTGCACACCCTCACCGCGTCTGCCGCTGCTCCCCCATCCAAAACCTTCTTCTTCTTTGTCTCGACATCCTCCAAAATCGCCGCCTTCTTCTTCCTCTTCTTCTCTGCATTCTGAGACTCGACCTTTGGTGCCGGTATTTCAGGTGTTTTCACCGTCGGATTCTTAGGACCCACTTGTGGGGTTGGTTCCACTTTCTCTTTTGGGGCCTTTTCAGGTGCTTTGTTTGCATTGTTTGCCATTTCCTCAAGTTGCTTGAGCTTGTTTTGGTGTTTCCTTCCACTTTTGTGCTTATCAAGCACATCCTTACTGTTACAGTCGATCTTGCAGACAGCACACCAAGCTGATTGGACCACCTTTGTTTTCTTCATTTTCTTGGGGAATCCTCTGCCGTTGATGACGGAACTAGGCCGGTTCCATGCCAGAGGGTTGAAGTTTGGCCCATTTGAGGGTCTCATAGCCTGCAAAAGCAAAGCCAGATCTCATAAGTCTCCTTCTCTTTTTATTGGTTTTTCCCTGTATTTTATCCAATTGAGGGAAACCAAATGCCAGGACATAAGCTGAGCAACCTTAGAGCCCCTGAGCCTTACAGCCAGCTCTCTCTCTCTTTCTCTCTCTCTCTCTCTCTCTCTGATTTTGCATAACTACATACACTAGATAAGCAGACCTTCCATCCCCCCTCACAGTGAGCCCCCTTTGAAATCCAAATCCACCCATTTTAATATAGCTAAAGTCTTTTTTTTATAGTTTAATATAGCTAAAAGATTTATAGAAACCACCTTCTATTCCCCTTAAGCTGCAAACATACACCCCAACTCCCTTCAAAGATCTAGATCGTAGGAGCAAAAATAGCCTACAATGAGACAGAACTCGGTATGCTAAAAACAAAGAACCATGCCCCCTGCCTCACCTTTTAGGAAAAGGCTAAACCTCTTTGGCTTAGAGGTAAGGGCACACAGACCACAGAATTATCACAGGTTCTAGTCCTAGCTCGCCCACCCAACAAAGATGGCAGAAAAAGTGAATTTGTAGGACCCACAAAGGATTTCATAATTTAAAGACCTCACAAGAGAATTCATAATTTAGCAAGTCTAAAAACTCTCTATAAAAAATTCATCATCATCATCATCATCCGAGCTTATCCCAATTATTTAGGATTGGCTACACGAATCTTGTTTTCTCATTCTACTCTACCAAGAGTCATACCCTCAACCAGACCATAAATCACCGTATCACTTCTCAATACCATCCATATCCTTTTGGGCCTTCCCCTTGCTCTTTTAGAACCTTCCCCTTGAACCAAAATGCCCCTCCTAACTAGCGTCGTATTAAGTCTACGCTACAAATGGCCAGCCAACCAAAGTATACTTTCCCCATCTTATAGCATATTGGAGCCACCATTAAGTTCCCCCGGATGTATTCATTCCACATTTTATACTTTCTTGTTTTGCCACTCATCCATCTCAACATCCTTATCTCAGCTACACTCAACCTATGGACACATTATTTCTTGACCGCCCAACATTCCATCCCATAGAGCATGGCTAGTCTTACAACCATCCTATAAAACTTCCCTTTCAGTTTCATTAGTACGCGATGATCATATAAAACTCTGCATACACATCTCCATTTCACGCTCCCCAGCTTTATTCTTAAGCAGCACATCTTCCTCAATCTCCCCATTCTCCTGGATTGTCAACAAAAGATATCGAAAATAATCCCTTTTAGACGGCCTGATCTACAAGAGCCCAATCTAACATGACACCAGAAACAGTTAAAGATACAATGCAGAAGTGGGTTAGGTGGACTTCTTAATGTGTTTTGATATTGCCTCTATGCAATATGTGAAACTTGATGAGGTAAAGGCAATGGGTATTAGAACTTAGAACAGAGAAGCCTAGCATTTAACTGATGGCTATATACATTTGAAGATTGGTTGAGTATCTTCAAAGAAAACGTTAGGGGCTTCTTCTCTGCATTGAAACTCTAAGGAATCAGTTTTTGGAATGCAATGATTAAGCAGATGATTACTAGTTTGGAAGGATACAGGATGCAGTATAGAGTGCTTTTCTTTGAGTATCGCAGAATAGATTTTACAAAGAGTTTCAATGGACATGAGAAAACCACGATAGGAGACTCCATTTGGGTGGCTATGAGACCCATGGCACTTAGGGATTAAGAACATTACTTTGGTAAAGAGAACCCTTCTCTTGAAATGTGTGTTGCATTGAAAGCATTTGGTAACCATAAGCAAGCTTTGGAGCAAAATGATAAGTATCAAAAAGGAAGTAAAACATGTTAGCAGTGGGATCTGTTTTGGAGACACTGATGGGAGAATATATAGATTTTGAATTGACAAATTGTTAAATGGATATCAGAATCTGGCTATATAAATTGAAGGCATTTGTTTATTGTTGGAGGTTAATTTGAATGCCTCACCATAGTAGAGATTTGGATGAAAGAGATTTAAGACTACAGAATTTCTTGGAACCCTGTCAAAAGTAATGTGAGGAATTGAGGTAGACGTGACAGGATAGTTTGGGAGCATAATCCACCGGGGAGCTTCTCTACTGTCACTTTAGTATCAATATGTATGAGGTACTTAAGGGAAGTCTAAGTATGAGTTTATCAGTAGAATGCACCCCTAAGATTAGAGACATCGATTTGATTAGTGTTCATTTTTCTATCAGTTGTCTGATTAGAGTATTTATTGGATTGGACAACCTTCAATATCAGGGTTTTCCTTTTCATAAGTAAATCCTCAATACAGGAGGCTTCTCAATAGCTATCATGTGTATGCTTTCCAAGTATAAACAAGAAGAATATGTTGATGACCTCCTCCTTGCTCTATATGCAATGTTAAGCATATCTAATGTGCTTGAATTATGCCTGAATTATCATTAGGTGTTGCAGGCCTTAACATGAACTAAAGGGTTCTGCTCTGTTTTTGTGGAATGATTTGGAGGACATGCAAAGAGTGCAATAACATGGCACCAGGGATGGCAAATGGGAACCGGGCTCTATTTGAAATCTTATAGACAGTGCTATATGGGCCGTCAAAGATCAAATATGGAAGGGATAAAGATTCAATATTTCCTTGAATCGTCGACAACAAGCACTCAAGAACTTATAACAAAAAAAGAATCATTCTAGAATTTCACCTAAGATCAGGACCATGCAATATGGCAAGCTCATACAAAAGGGATTTTTTTTCCTTTTGGTAAATCCAAAAAAAGGGGCTCTAAAATTTTAAGATTGATGAGTGCACAGGAGGAAATCCCAGATCAACAGGATTCAGAGGTATGATTTACAAAGCAGATATGGAGATCATTTAATAATTCACAGGACCCTTGGTAAGTGCAAACTCCGAATGGCTTGAGGCAAATTTTGTGTTATTCAGCCACTGTTCAACTACAGATTACCTTACACAGTGGAATCACATCATTCGGTGGTCCTCACCCTTGAACCCAAATGAGGTTTCGTCAAATTAAACTTTGATGGCAGCTGGAACTGGACCAGCAGAATAAGAGTTCTCTCAAGAACACAGATGGGTGAGAACCTCGGCACTTTCTCTGGCCCCACCAGAAAAACTAATGCCTCTTTTGCCAAATCAAGAGCTCTGCTCATTGGTATACAACACTTCAACAGAATTTGGGGCTCATCATCGTAATCTAAGGCAACCCTCGTAATGTTGCCATATCATGGGCAAGACATCCATCTCCTGCCCATGAAGGTTCTCTCTTTGAATAATTGTTCCACTTGTGCCACGACCACTCGTCTGCTTCAGACACCCATGGAAAGAAGCAAACCTTACAGACGGTCAACTGGCAAGACAAGAAGTGACGCGACCTCACTCCAAGCTACCCAGCAGCTGTTGACAATGTTTGTTAGAGCCTCATCCACACACAATTTTGCATAAAAATTTTGTGCTTAATACCCTATACATTACATCCTTTTTACTTGACCAAAGTGTACAAGTTTACACAACAAATACGAAAAGTTGTTTATCAAAAATAAAAAAAGGTATTGTTAAATATTAGAATAACTACTGAAGGTTAATTGTGAAGGGCCAACCACTATCAGGAATCCATGATGATATCAAATGGATTAAGAGTGTGTCAAGGGTACCATCAAGGGAGGATGGAGCATTCACAAAAGTTAAGGACCTTTTGGCTTCCTTGATGTAGGCTATGTACCAAGAGAGCCAAACTTAAAAAGAATAAAAAATATGGGTGAAATCAGGGACAGGCTGGGGATTAGAATCTACAATCGTCCAAGATATTTATCATCTGCTATTGTGCCAGCCAATAATTAAGCAAGTCATCTTTAGCCATCATAGGACTCAATCAATTTGGGGAGGAAACCAACAAACCGATAAGAGAGTTCTAGCATCTACCTTAATGAAGTCACACTAACATACTAGAATAAGGAGCCCTGCATATGTGATGTATCTCATCAAAAATTAGAATAAGGAGCCATGGTGGAGGGCTTATTCTGCTTGCCCAAGGGATGACCTTTTATGAGTCACCTTCCACTATGAGGTGTAAGCCCCATGACAGATTGTAGTGTTTCAGGCCAATTAAAAGGGCCAAGGCTTCAGTGTGATGTGCGTCCTTTTGTCCAATGTGCTCAGATAGTGTAAGGAGGATAGTGCCTTCGTGGTCTCTAAAGACCCCTCCTGCCCCTGCTGGGCCCGGATTACCTAGGGAGCACCCATCAAAGTTTAACTTGATCATTCCCTCAGGCGGAGGTTGCCAGTTATTTGGCCTTGTAGTCAAGTACGGTCAATGATGGAGGAATTGTACCATTGGGAAAGGAAGAAACTCCCTGGGATGCCCGCAAAGACCTAGTGTTTTGAGGCCCAAAAAGTGACCAAAGAGATAGCCTTGTGGAAGATTGCCGAAGTTTGGAGTTTAGAGCCAAGAAAGATTTTTCAGTTTCTTTCCAACCAAACAGTCCAGATAGTTGCAGCTACAGTTGCCTTCCACAAGATTCACCCGGCCTTAGGCCAGCATGAATCAAATTCATAAGATATGAGGGCCTTGACCTAGGGAGGAGTGACCCATTTGATGCCAAATAATTGCAGGATACGACCCCAAAGGTCGTAGGAGAAGTCACAGAGGATAAAGAGGTGGAGATTTGTTTCCTCCTCACAGACACAGCGCACACCTATTAGGGATGAGGATCCCTCTTTTCTAGAGCTTATCCACTGTGAGTGCTTTGTGGGAGAAGGCTAGCCAATTGAAAGTCTGGACTTTAGGTGGAGCAATGTGGCCCACACTCTTGACTGTACCGAGTTAAGAGATCCCGAGAGAGTGGGTAGCAGAGTTAAGCTTTCGTAGAAAGAGGCGACAGAGAAGCTCCCTGAGGGGGCAAGAGTCCAGACTATAACATCGTTGCCTTGAGGCAGGAAGAAAAGAGAGTGTAGGGGTCACGAGAGAACTTGGAAGTGAATGGTTTCTTCTTCGGTTAGGTTCCTTCGAAAAAAAGGGTTCCAAACTCTTCATCCTCCGGTCAAAACCAGCTCCTCAGCGATTGAGGAATCCAAATTACGTGCTAGAGAGAAGAGTGTAGGGAACACCTCACTTAGGGTTGAGGGTCCTAACCACAAATCTGACCAGAACTTAACTCTCGTTCCGTCTGTTGGGTCAAACCTTATCAACCTTTTGAACAGAGTGCAAGCAGTTGAGAAAGATTTCCAGGCACCTGAAGCGTTATGCTTCTGAATCCTATCTGACAGCCACGCACCCTCAGGGATTTGGTATTTATGCTTTAGAACCTGTGCCCAAAGAGCACTAGGTTGAGTGGCTAGGGGCCACCACCATTCCCGAGGAGGGCCAAGTTGTGCTTTCAAAGGTCTCTGATACCTAGCCCGCCTTGGATTCTTGGTCGACACACAGTGTCCCAAGTTACAAGATTATACTCCTTTTCTGCCTGCTCCGACCATAAAAAGTTTCTCATGAGTTGGTTCAGACGGTTGGCCACCTGGGCAGGCATATGGAAGATGGACATAAGGTAAACAGGGGAGTTTGCTAAGGTAGCTTTGATCAAAGTCGATCTCCCTGCCATTGAAAGGAATCTACCCTGCCTCCCTGCCAGGCGCCTGTCTACCTTATCTATGACTTGATACCAATGTAGCATCTTAGGTTTCCCAAGTCCCAGAGGTAGACCAAGGTAGGTGGTAGGGAGATCCTCAACCTTACAACCCCAATTTGGCATGAGAGCTTTGACTTCTGCTGTTGTCAAGCCAACACCCAACATTCTGGACTTTGGCATGTTTACTTTGAACCCAGTTGCAGATTGGAAGCAGTAGAGGAACATTTTAAGGGTGTTGACTGTGCATTATGAGAGGCCTCCATGAACACCAAGGTGTCATCCGCATATTGCAGGTGAGACACCGTTGGGCCATGTCTGCTGGTTTTGAAGCCAGTAAGGAGACCAGCTTGGTATAATCTAGAGATGGAGCGACTGAAGACTTCAGCAGCAATAGCAAAAAGGAAGGAGGAGAGGGGGTCTCCTTGGCGGAATCCCCTCAAAGAAGAGAAAAAACCTCTAGATGATCCATTGATGAGAATGGAGAAATGTGGATGGGAATAGCAACCTCTCATCCACTTTCTCCATCTCTCCCCAAAGCTCATTCTGGCCATGGTCTCATCCAAAATTGACCAGTCCACTTGGTCATAGGCCTTCTCCCAGTCGATTTTGAAGATAAGACCTAGTTCCTTGGTTAGATGTCTCGAGTGAATGCACTCATGGGCCACTAAAGCCCCATCAAGAATTTGTCTACCTCTGATGAAAGCAGATTGTCAGGGGGAAATGACAGAGGGGAGGATGCGTTGAAGCCTAGAGGCTAAAACTTTGGCCAGGATCTTGTAGGAGGAATTGAGAAGGCTGATAGGGCGGAAGTCTCTAATTTCCTCGGCTCCTTCTACTTTAGGGACCAGAGCTAAAAATGTGGCATTCAAGGCCTTGTGGACGGTACTCCTATGGAAGAACTCCTCAAAGAAGAGAATGAAGTCAGGTCGGAGGATTTCCCAAAAAGCCTTTAGGGGGGCAATCGAAAAGCCGTCTGGTCCAGGGGCCTTGCTTTGGCTAGAGCATTGAGAGCTTGTAGGATTTCTTCTTTTGAAAAGGGTCGCTCTAGCCAAACAACTTGGTCAGCAGTGAGGGTTAAGAAATCAAGGGAAGTCATTCTCGGTCTCTGGCTAGAGGGAGCAGAGTAAAGAAACTGGTAGAACTGAAGGATAGCTTGCTCTATTTCTGTAGGTTGGGTGAGGTAGGTGTTGTTTACTTTGATCATCGAGATAGTGTTGTCTCTTCTGCGACAATTGGCTATCCGATGGAAATAGGCAGTATTGTGGTCCCCCGCTTTCAACCAAGAGACTCGAGATCTCTAGAACCAGTAGATCTCTTCTTTCTTGAGGGTAGAAAGATAGTCCAGTTTGGATTTGGATCTGAGCTCCTGCTCAAAGGTATCCAGAGGTCGAGTTTCCTCGAGAGTATCCAGGGTCTTGGTGGTTTCTAGCAGAGAAGACTTGATTTGGGAGAAATTGTCAAGGGTGGAGTAGCTCCAAATTTTGAGGGCTGATTTAAGGAGTTGGAGTTTGGTCTGTGGGATGTAGCCAGCTCTGCCGGACACCTGGGATGCAAAAGAACTCCACCAGGTTTGGACAAGTGAATGAAGGGATGCTTCTTGCAACCAGTGGAGTTCAAAGCGGAAGGTCTGAGGCCCCTCGTGATTGCATTGGTATCAAGCAGAATAGGGCAGTGGTCAGACGTAGGTTTAGGTAGGGCCAAAGAAAGAGTTCTCAAGAATTTTTCCTCCCAATCAACAGAAAGGAGGAATCTGTATAGTTTGGAAAAAGTAGGGTTGGTGGAGTAATTGGACCAAGTATATTGACAACCTTGAAGAGGGACGTCTAACAGTTCATTGCGGCAGATAAAATCAGAGAAATCTCTCATCTCTTGAGAGATCGAAGTTGAGGAGTTCCTCTCATAAGACCAATGAACTGCATTGAATCACCTCCAACACACCAAATGGGATGTGGAAGGGAAGAAACATGGTCCTGTTCTGCCCAAAAACTGTGCCTGAGGGTGCGAGAGTTTGGCCCATAGACCACTATGAATTTCCATGGGACCCCATCTGAGATATTGGAGAGGAGAGTGACCGAGAACTTCCCTAACAAGTGGGAGTTTAGAGTGAGATCAGAGGGATCCCAAACCACCCATATACCTCCTAAGGCCCCATTTGCCAGGAGCACGATCCACTGGCAGGGCCTTCTTCCCCAAACCCGATGAATGAGTTGGAGGTTGGGGTCTGGTAGTTTAGTTTCAAGAAGAGCAAGGATGGTAGAAGAGTATTTAGAGGTGAAGGTTGTGATTGCGGCCTTCTTAGAGGGCTGACCTAGCCCTCTCACATTCCAAATGAAGACCATCATTTATTTTTTGAAGCAGAAAGAGAGGAGGCTATTCTGGGGGACCTCCTCAAGCGGTCAGCAGTCTAAGGGCTTACCAGCAAAAGGTAAGGAGGAGAAGAGGTTGCGAAGTTCTCTATGTCCTCCGCAACTCACCTGCATCCTGCTCTGAGCATCAGCTGAGATGAATCTGTGACCTAGGCCTTCAGGACCATCATATTCGAACCCCATGAGTCTGTGCATCATTTGCATCCTTTCATCTTCCCTAATCGTCCCATTCCAGTTGTCGTCCCTATTAACCTCTTCACTGTCCCCCTCCAATGGGTCGTCGCCAGCCTGAGCTTGGAAGGGAGCAGTTGCATTCTCAAGAGACGCCAGTGAGGCAACGGGAGCCTCGAGGGAAAAGGGAGCCTTTGAGGTCACGGGTGTTGAAGGGTTCACGGTGCACAGTGGAAAGTCATCTAGTGCCTCAGGGTCGAATACCTCCTCGGAGGGGACCGCGAATTCTTCAGGAAGAGTATCAAAGGTGGTAACAGATCCGGTCATAGGGGAGGGACGGTTAGAAGCGTAAAGGTCTGAGGGTAGCGAAGGAAGGGGCAAAGATTCTGGTTCGGAGGCCACCGGAGAGAGGGGGTTGGGGTTGGTCAAAGGAAGGTCGGTGCAGGGGAAGAGGGATAGGGTAGAGAACTACGAGGGTGAGGGTGAAGGTCAATGGCTGGAGAGTTCGAGGGGTAAACAAAGGGGGAAGGGTGGGCCAGGGTCGAGTAAGGGTAGTGGCCGAAAGGGATCTAGGCTAGGAAAAGGCAGGACTCGTGGGAGGAGTAAGAGGAGAAAGAATAGGGGAAAGAGGGGGGCCAAGCCACCTGAAGAGTTCGAACTCGGCGTATGTGGGCAAGGTGGAGAACAAAGGTGAGGTGGGGTGTCAGCAAGTCAGAGATGGACGTAGGGTCAGAAGGGGAGGGGTCCATCAAATGGGCGGCTCCAATGCCTAGGGGAACCAACTCTCTGAAAAGCTGCTGGTCTAAACGCTTTTGACCAAGGTAGAGGAAGTCTTCAAAGGATAAGGGGCAGAAGGTGAGGGAGAAAGGGAGAGGAGAGGGAGAAGCAGGGAAGGGAGGAGGAGACGAGGGCAGGCTTGGGGGTGGTGGCACCTGAGGCAGGTGGTAGGGTGAAGACAGGTCGCAAGGGTCGGCTACAAAAGCAACAAACGAAGGTGAAGGAGGCTGGGAAGCAGGGGGGCCAGGGGGGAAACAAGACTACTGAGGATGTCGGCGGGGGTGGCTGGCATTCTGACAGAGGCTGGGGTGCGTGGCGAAGGGGCAACGAGAGAGGCGACGGTGACGGCAGCGAAAGGACCACGAGAGGGGACAGTTGGATTGAGGAAGGCGGTTGTGGCAGAAGCTGTAAAGGTGAGGCCTTTTCAACTGCCATCTGGCCAGGGTTAGGTGGCTGGGGAGAACACGTGGCGGAAATCGATGAAGGGAGAACGCAGGGGGGGCGGTGAGGTTAGAGAGGAAGACCGGTCGGGTCGAAGGGCTAAGTCGGGCGGGTCCGGTTCAAGGGCAGAGGTATTAGAGAATGAAGGGCCGGGTCGATCCTCAAGATGAGGAAAGGAAGGGAGGGGGGAGGAGTCCTCGCAAACCTCTTTTTCAGGTCGGTGGGCTAAATTGGGGTTGGCTTCTGGATATGACGAGGAACGTACGGCATAAGTCGGGTCACTCAGGTCAAAAGCGAAAACTGGAACCCGAAGAGGCTCTTTCAAAGGCAGGCTCTAGTTGGACGTGCGTAGACGCCAGGACGACTTCAGCATCTTTGTGCCAGGGTGCCCGTCTTAACCAGGGCCGGGGGGATGCCGTGGAGGCCTCAATCTTTGGCTCTTTTTATGGTCACCACCGTCCAGGAAGCTAAGGTTTCCGACAGCAAGATTGGGTCGGCCTGATGAAGGAAACAGGGGAGGGAGGCGAAGCTTGTGACCAGGAAGTAGTGACAGGGTAAAAGAGATCATCAGCCTCGAGCCAAACTGTTAGAGGAATCCGAGAGGGGTCAAGGACCTCCAGAAGAAGACGGATGGAACCCAAAGGAAGAGATTCAATGAAGATCCAATGGATGGAAATAAGAGAGCCGCAGGCAGCCGCCATTCTTCGAAAAGTTTTTGGCGACCACGCATGAAGAGGGATGTGGTTTAGGGTAAGCCAAATTTGTTGTTTCTTGAAGGAGCCGTCTTTCGAAGACTAAGCCCGAAGGGAGCAAGAGGCTCCTTTGAATGAGAGACCAGCGGATTCCTACAAGGCAAGCTGAGCTTCTGCAGGTGTTGGAAAGGAGAAAAGAAAGTCTTCGCTTGAGAGGCGTCTACATGTTAAGTTGGGCTCCTTCCAAAGACTTTTGGCCCATTTTTCAATCCCTATAATGTCATCCTGTCTGGGCTTGAAACTCCCAACTATGGAAGCAAGAAGTTCAGAACTGAGAATCGCAGT
The DNA here is from genome assembly GCF_054954075.1 of Amborella trichopoda. NCBI lineage: Eukaryota > Viridiplantae > Streptophyta > Magnoliopsida > Amborellales > Amborellaceae > Amborella > Amborella trichopoda. The sequence goes on from NC_142345.1 coordinate 1,605,516, forward strand.
CTCCTCAGGGGGGTGGAGATACAGAACAGAAGGAAGGGAGATGGACCCAAGGAGCTAGGGGAACAACTAGCATGCGTATAGAAGGGAGGAGGGGCCGAGGAAGTAGGGGGAGGAGGGGCTGCAGAAGTGTGGGGAGCACAAGTGCAAGGTTTGGTTGAAGCTGCAACTTGTGCAAAAGAGGTCTTGCGAATACTGGCCAAAGAAGGAAGAGGCTTGGGATGGACTTGAAGGAGGTGGGTTTTGGGATACACGCCGTAGATGAAGTTCCAACACAACGAGGGCCGACGATGGCGATGGCTCTCACTGAAACTATTTTGTGTCCCTAGAAAAGTAACAGATCCTAACTCATAATATGGCCGCGCAGAGGCAATTTGATCATGAGTCTTCAGACAAAGTTCTATCATAATATCAATATGTTGTCTATGTTTCATATGCCCTCAATTCCCATAAAAGCAGACACAGCAATTGATACATATGGAATCATGATAATAACAAATTATGAACAAAACAATTTCCTGTTTTCAAAAAAAGAAAATTAATAAAGAAAACAGTTTCTTAAGTTGTTTATTTTTTAAAAAAAGAAAATATATTTTAAGGGGTCAAAGTCCCTTACATAATTATTAGGGGGTCAAAAGATCTCAATTAAAATTAGAGGGTTTACTTTCTTATTCTTATTTCACCCAGGTACCTCATAACAATCTCTTCAAAATGGCCAAATTGCCCCTGTTCAAATTTGAGAATTTCAATAATTTCACACACTATGAACGAGCTGGTGTACTCCTCGCATTTACTTTGGGTCTCTTATATGGGTGAAGTTTTTGAAATGCCCCAATTTGTTCAGGCTTTCCAACCATGTAAAGGGGCAATTAGGGCCTTTTTGGAGATATTTCTTAAAGAGGTACCTGAGTGAAATGAAAATAAAAAAGCAAACCCCTCACATGTTAATTGAGATGTTTTGACCTTCTTATAGTAAGGAGCCCCTTAAATCATAGGAAAATTTGTGTCTGTACTGTTAATTTTTATCATTATTACGGTCTGGTCCAAAAAATGTAGTATTTACATGGAGTCCTCTCTCCCCCATTTTTTAATTTTTTTCCAAGTTTGCTCCCGATCAAATATTTTAAATATTTGACCGCATATTAAATCTATTTTTTACTTTTTTTAATATTCATGGGTCAGTTCGATGTCAAAACCCTCGAACCATAACTGCCCTACACTTTTTAGTTAATCCGATGTTCATCAGACCGCCTTAAACCTTTCAAAAAATAAGATTTAAGGGTGGTCCAATTTTAGAAACATCGGGCCACATTAATTGGTGAAATCTTAATTGGTGCATGTTAAGGGAGCCATGTTACCAAGGACTAATACATGTACAATCTCAAGTAGTCTTGATTGGTACATGTTAAGGGAACCATGTTACTAGTACTAATGCATGTACATCAACAAGACACATACCATGTTACTAAAAAACTGGTCCAATGTGTCTAACATTATATCGTGTTTAAACCTCATTTTTGAGAGTTTAAGGCGGTCTGACATTTGGACATTGTACTGACTAAAAAGTGCAGGCCTACAAAACTAGTGTTTGATGTTTTTGACATTGAACTACCCTATGAATATCATTATATATATATATATATATATATATAGAAAAGCTGGGATTAGCCCATTAGCTCATATGAACATATGAGCCCAACGGCCCAGATTCAATCTGAGCCGATCTAACAATCACGGATGTCCGGTAGTGTTTGAATTTTAATTTTTTTTTACAAACCCAGATCACTTGAAATTTTAGAAATGCGTTCATAAAAAATAGTTGAATCTTCAAAAAATATCAAAAAAAATATTTTACATGAAATAAATTGACCAAAATACCCCCAAAAAGTTTCGAGGGTATTTTGGTCATTCTATTTTTTACGAATAATTTTTTTTATATTTTTATTAGGTGCGCCTTGATGAGAAGAACACACGCTTAAAACTTCAAGTGATTTGGATTTGTAGAAAAAAAATTAAAATTCAAACACGAAATGAAGTCGTGACCGTCACATTGGCCCAGATTCAATCTGGGCCATTGGGCTTATATGTTCATATGAGCTAGGAGGCTAATCCCAGCTTTTTCCTTTATAATATATATATATATATATATATATATATATATATATATATATATATATATATATATATATATATATATAAATAAAATATGCAGTCCAATGTTTAAAACATTAGACCAGGGGAAAACTTGAAAAAAAAATGAAAAAAAGGGGGGGGGGGGGGAGCGGGGAGGCAAAGATTTCCGCGTAAATATCACATTTTTGGACCATCATGTAATAATGGTCAAATAAAATGGTACGGACATAATTTTACCTAAATGAAATTTTCCCAAAGAAAAACTCTGAAACAGCTAATGGTACTTTCTAATTGCAAGTTATTCAATAGCAACAACAATCCAATACATATATAACAAGTGAGAAAGTTTTCTTTATGGGTAATTACATTTCATTAATTATGGGCAAAAGAAGGTATTAATGATAATTTGAACATCAACAATGCGTATGCCGCCATTCTATATCTATTTTCTTATGCCAGAAACATAATGATTCCAAAACAAGGAGAAGCCCCACATTGAAAGAGTCGACATCACGACATTGAACACATCCCTCAATCTAAAGAGCTCACAACCAAATAAGGAGAGGCCCCACATTCTGACCTCAACCAGTGAGTCAGTCTATTGACCTCCATGCAGTGGTGAATTCCTATAGTCCTTATAAGATCTAAAAAACCATTCGCTAGAGTACAATCAGACATCCAAGAATGGGCCCTCAGTATTCGCTACTTTGGGATTACCAGTTGAGCTATTATCTAAAGGGCAGCGTTTTGCTTCGTCCTGGGACATAACTGTTTACATTGAATCCACCCTCTCAATATCCATCTTGGAGACGGATTTGTGGAACTAAATTTTTGTAGGTATCATCTAGACCATCACGATCATGAATCGGCGCAGGGGGGGAGAGGGAATTTGAGCCTAAAAAATGGTTTATTTTGTCCCTTTTTTCAGGACCACTCATTTTAATTCATTAAAAATCACCGATCTGCACCGATTTTGAAGAACCAAATTCATGGATCTAAGGTGGAAATGGATTTACGATGACTTGGATGTGTTTCTGGTCCTAAACCCCTTGAAAACCAGGGTGGATACATGCGCTGGCTGAGTCTCGAACATTTTTCCTAAATTTCCTTATCTAAATTTGAGCTTTAATGATAGACAAGGTGAGTAGGACACTATGACATTGAGAGCAAATTGTTGCCCAATCCTTAATGAGATGATTACAGCATCCCTAGTGTCCTCTTTGATGACCGAAACCTCACGATGTACACCTATAGAAAGTAAAAACTCTATTTATGGGTGTAAAATGGGTCCCGACAGAATCCACATCTAGACCCAAGAAGTGGACCTAGAAGGCCAGGCCCGCATCCAGCTCGGACCTATCCCAGTTCAGTTGGGTCTGATCTAACCCGGATACATACATAAATAAAAAACATATGTTAAAAAATGAGGTGAACAAGCAGCAATTAAAGGGAGTTGGAAAAAGAACAATGAGGAAATCCAAGTACTTGTTGGAAATGGAATATCGGTGGAAGGTGGTGAGGAATGTCAGCATAAAGCATAAGGAAGGAATGTCAATTCGGTTACCTACTCTAATCTGACATGACCAATACATAAGGTTTTGTTGAGGTCTACCAAAGTCTCAGACATGGCTCACGGGCTTGTTATTTGGACACATAACACCAAGCCATCATCAAATTAACTTGTAAATTCGGTAGGTCAATAATTTTGAAACTGACCTATATAGATAAAATAAGATAGGCAGATCATAGAAAATAAGAAAATAGCATAAAATTCAAAATTCAAATTTCAAAATTTAAAATAAAAATTAAGAAAATAAGAACAAATCAAATATATATTAATCTAAAGCATAATACATATAAAAAATAAATTTCAAAAGAAGCAATAAGTCATCATTATTTGTTTGTTTACTTCACAGGGATCTCATGCTCACCTAATAAAAACAAAGTATATATGAGTACAAACTTCAGAGTTCGAACACCATTCATCCTGCAAGTAGATATGTTCAAAATTCAAACTATTCCAACAAATAGAATTATAAAATTCAAAAGAATACTAAAACTAGAAGATTCCAAGCTTATGTTGACTTCACAATGATCAATATTTCAAATAATAAAAATCTTTGATGACATGTCTATGAACCTAAAAATAAATTCTAAAACATAATGATAGATCAATCAAAAAACAAATCTTTCAAATTCTAAATCATAATTACCCAAATCTCTCACCAAAGGTTGCGATTCCAATTCAGATCCTTGATTCGGCGATTTCGACTAGGAATCTTCACAAAACCTATTTCTGTGAAGTCTAAAATCTCGAGTCCTTATTTTAGGAATCTCAATTACAACACTTCTAGAACTTCGTTTCCAATATTTACTGATTCTTAATTCCATACTTGGTGAATCTCGCTTCTACACTTGTTGAAATTGGTTTCCACATTTACCAGAATTCTACTGCGTCCCCCCTGTTTTTCTTTTTGCTTTTTTTTGAGAAGTGATGTTTAGAAGTTTTCAAGGCATCAAACTACTCGAGCTAGGCATTCAATCTCAAGCGAAGGTGTAGTAATATTTGTTGGCATGAAATGACAAATAGTAACCAATGTTCAAAAAGGCCAAGACCAAGGGCCTTGACCGCCTAGGCAAGCTCCTAGATACCTGGGTGGCCCTAAGGGAAGGGGGATCGAGTGGGGGCTATATGTTGTTTTGTGTGTGTGTGTGTCTTGTGAATGTCTGTGTGTGTGTGCATGTGCATGTATGTGTGTGCATGCGGTCTCACATGAAATTCTTAAAGATCATTCTCTTTTTTTCTTTTTTTTTTCTTTTGGATCTGTATTTGAGAGAGAGAGAGAGGTCTCGAACACTTGGAGGATATGCTGAGAGTGAGAGAGAGAGACCTCGCTTCGAACAAGTGGAGGTCATCTTCTTCGTTTTCTTCTACTTACAAGTAAAGAGGGAGCATATGGGTCCATGAGCATTTGTTTGTGTGTGTGTGAGAGAGAGAGGTCGTGCATCGAACACTTGGAGTCTATCTTCTTCTTCTCATATGTAAAGAGAGCACGTAACCCAAGTGAGAAAGAAAAGGGCAATACCAGGACTTATTTTTATTTGGGTAGATTTGAATTTTCTTTTTTTTTAAGGGATGGCACTAGGTGGGTGCCTAGACCGCCTTGAGTCCGCCTAGGCACACGCCTTAGGCATGCCCACCCAGATCCGACTACCTAGGCGCGCGCCTTAGGCATGCCCACTCAGATCCCACCGCCTAGGCTACGCCTAGGCAGTTTGTCTATCAGACCGCTAAAGCAGTCAGGCTGGGCGGCCGACTTTTTATTTACTGATAGTAACCAAAGTGGGGGTCCACGTTCTCTACTTAACTCTGTAAGTATATATTGTATTGATCCAATGGAGAGATAGCAATTCCAAGATGTTAGAAGTAATGTAATACAAGTAATATAAACGTGCATGTATGGCATGTTGGTCAATGAATAGTATTGAGATATGTATTGTTTCTTTCTCAGTTCACTCTCGATTCCAAAGACACCGAAATCTTGATTCCATAAATGAAGGAATCCCGATTCCATATTAGTCGATTCCAACTAAGTCGGAAACTCGATTCTAAAGAGCAAGGAATCTCAATTCCATCTATGTAGAGATCTTGATTCTGCTTTAGTCGAATCGCGATTCCTAAAAATAGGAATCTCATCCCCCACAATTCCTTTTGCACATACGTCAATTCTGAAAGCAGGAATCTTCCTAAATCTATTTAGTTTCCGAATCGCTTCGGGTAACTATGTTCTAAATCATAAAACTTTTCTAAATCATCATCCTTTTGATAGGGGCCATAGCCATCATGACAGCCATCGGTGCCTACTCCAAACTGGAGACAAAACCCTCAATAATTGGCCCTAGTTTGAAATTTCTTCATGGAACTTCATCTTAAACTACAAACAACAATAAATATCTAACTAACCTCATTTTACATTTCTCAAAAGATAACACATTTAGTCTTAACAAAAGATTGGGAAACAACGATCACACATTGGCAGTTTCATTTATACAAATTTACAAAGTTAAGAAATAATACAAAATTATGAAACTTATCATGTACCCAATGTTCAATAAGTCAGAAACAGCCGCCTAGGCCTTGGGTGGGTGGTGGTGGGGGTTGGACCGCCTAGGCGGGCAGCCGGTGTTTTTTTAAAAAAAAATTTGGATCCCCCACGCCTCCCCCCATTTTATTATATATAGAATTGTATGTTTTATTATTTGATAAGTAATTTTGCATACAATATATGGTTAAGATGCCGGAAGCCGGAAGCACAAATCAAACCTAAACATTTACAACTTTAGACTGTAAAGAAAATAATTATAATTAAATTATTTAATAAGAATTAAACAAATATTAATCTAACTATTAAACTAATTATGCTTTATGAATCATACATCGAGAAAACACATTACACATGCAATTATTTAATAAGCAATTAAGAATTAAGCAATTATTAAACTAACTAATAAAATAATAATCCAAATAGACAATAACATATCAAATATATGTCACAAAGTATCAAAGCAAAAAATACAAAGAGCAAATAATAACATCATTAGACATTAAGGGAAAAAAATACAAAACCTGATGAAAACTATTGAAATATACCAATCTTCTTGAAGTAGACTCGATCTCAGGCCAAACCGAAATGTTTGGGATCCCAAATCTCCTCTTTTACAACTCCTATAAGCCTCAAAAAGATTGGGTATAAATATTCTTTAATATCGTGACCATTCAAGGATTTCGAAAAAAAAATTGATCTCTCAAAAAATCTTCAAATCTATAGTTTCTTTCAAGTTGTTTCTCACTCTAAAGTTCACTAAAATTGTTTTTGGGGGCAAGAATGGCCCCCCAAACCCTTATACCCCCTTCTAAGGGGGTAAAATGACATATTTTGCCCCCTCCCGATTTTTTTTCCGCCAAACTCGTGCAGGCCGCCTTTCCAACAGCCTAGTTGGGCACCTAGTTCTGGCCGCCTAATAGTGTCCGCTTTATAAATGCCTAGGTGTTTTATCCAAAAGTCCGCCTAGGCGGTCGGGCGGACGACTTTTCAAACATTGCAAGTACCACAGTGTGGACTTCCATCTTCAAACCTATTCATTCAATGGATCATCTATGACCATTTGTCAAGTCAAATGGGGTTGTTTGTAGATTGCCCATGTTTTGCTTCAACACTACTTCAGCATTAAACTATACACATAGAACAAATCAATCGAAAAGCCTTGAGCAAAATACCTCTCCTTCTTTGTGTTAATTTGACTAAAAAGACAGCAATTGAGTTCACAAAAAAAAAGAAGTATATGCCTTGCTTGATATACCAACTGCGAAGGATTTGGGAGTAGGGTAAGATGTGCCAAATGATTGCAATCATGTGCTTAAGAACACCAAAACTAATCATTATCATAATATCTTTCATACCTCAGGGAGATTCACTCAAAATGGAAATAAACATTGAGGGAATGGATGGTTGCACACAAAGGATGGAATTTACGATTCTCATTTAAGGTCTGTATTTCATAGTTACTATCATACCCACCATATCTTCTTAGATAACCAGCTTTATCTGTTGATTATATTGCTTCATAAAATGGCTCATAGTGTACTACTCAGCAGTCAGCACCACCACCATTCAGTATTTGTGCCTTCTACCAACATAATGCATCTAGATTTTTCTTCACCCCCCCTTTTTCCTCTTCTCTAGCTAAAAGAATCGTTAATGACAAGATTGTATCCGCTTATCCAAGGGAACTATAAAAGCGTGCACGGCCAAACTTTGAACTAACCATATGATAAGCATGGCAAATCAAATTTCACAATGTGAGAAAATTGATAATAGCCTAGAAATGGTAATAGTAAGATCGCTTTTTTTTCCTTTTTTTCTTTTTTGTTTTTTTTGAGAGAGATCATAACATCCCTAGTACTCATCAAAATCAGCACCCATGACTAATTGTATATAATTATGTTTCTTTTTTTGTCTTATTTTAACTTGGCCACACAATCAGCTACTGTTTTCATCTTTTCAATTTTTCCTAGTATTATATTGCAGCAAATTGGCAATCAACGCAAATTACAACATGCACCAGATTACTGAAGGATGATCTAGATCTTTCACTAGTGCAGCAAAGGAAAAGGGATGCCTCATCTATCAAGAGCATTATGAAGGGTCATCATAACCTGACACAAGGGACATTCAAGCTTTTGAAAAGCCACGTATCATGTCAGAGATATCAATAAGCAAGGAAATTAGCCATTGTATGGGAAGAAGAGATGAATAGTAACAGCCAAAGCAATAAGGTTTAGGGCAAGGCGAGCCTGCAATTAATGATTCAATTTAGTGAAGGGGCAAACAAAGACCTAAGGCAAGTTACAACCCAATGCCCTATGTGCAACTTGGCATCCCAAGAGAGGTAATGCATTAATTGCTCAGAGCAAAAGGCAGATACAGAGCCACCATGTTTGACATGCTGCCAATTCCATAGTTATGCATAAGGGCAAGGACGTTGAACTGCTGAAAAGTCGATATATATGCCATGGGGTTTAACAATGAAGATAACAACTGAATATAGTTGCCAAGGACTGTAAGTCGAGAGGATTTGAGACAAAGGAAAAACACAATCTATCACATTAGCATGTGCCAGTACCAGAGTATGCATTGAATTGGTACTTGGTAGATCTTTTATATGTTGAAAAACAAAAGGCAAGGCATGAAGGTAGAGAAAACTATTCTTGGGTGTGAAGGAAACCTTGAAGTAGTTCAAATATCAAACAATTAGAAAATTTGGATTGACATGAAATGAGTGGTGGAGTTAGACAATGGCAAGTACTCATGTGAAGCCTCAAACAAAATAAAAAAAGAAAAGCAACAAGGAATTAAAACCACCAGGTTCCAAATCTCTAGAGATGGCCCGCTCATTTCTCACCTTCTCTACGCTGACGACACTTTAATCTTTTGTGGGGGTGAACCCTCAGCTGGATAATCTCTGGCTCTTCCTTAGACGTTCTGAGTTTACCATAAACATGTCCAAAACTAAGATGTTGGGAGTGCGAGTTCAAGATCCTGAAATTGTGTCCCTAGCTGATCAATTAGGATGTGCCATTGATCAACTCCTGTCCTAGTACTTGGTTCTACCTTTGTGTTTACGTAAACCTAGAAAACACCTTTGGGACAGTATTATAGAGAAGTTCTCTTTGGAAGTTTGTCAATTGGAAGGGTAGATTCAATGCCCTTGACTGAAGGAGTAGCCTTATAAAAGCAACTTTGGCCAATATCTCCATCTACCAGATGTCTCTCTTCAAGATTCCTATGTCCATTCCCATATCGCCTTGAGAAACTTATTAGGGATTTCCTTTGGAATGGAGACTTTGAAGGTTATAAATTTCATTTAGTTGCCTGGAACAAGATTTGTAGCCCCAAGAAGTTTGGTGACGTGGGTATAAAGAAGATCAACCTCATGATCTACCTTATTGGGCAAACAGTGGTGGAGATTCTCTTCGGCACATCCTCTCCTCTGGAAACAAGTTATCAAGGCAAAATATGGCATTAGGGATAACAGATGGCCTATGCACGGTGGCTCAGGTGCTTGGAAGTCTATCTCAACTTCTAAATCTGCCTTCGGGACTCTCATAAGATTCAAGATAAGGAATGGGTTTAGGGTTAGATTTTGGAAAGACCTTTGGATTGGAGATCAACCCCTAGGACAATTGTTCCCCTCTCTCTTCCTTTTGGCCACAGACCAAGATGCATGTATCCAGTTATGTGGAACGCAAGGTGTCATCCTTGGTCTGGACCCCCATATTTAGGAGAAACCTTATTGGTTCTGAAATCAGCTCTTTCAACTCTCTTCTTCTAATGTTAATCCCTTTCTTCTCACCCATTTCTGGAGACGACTCTATCATCTAGGCCCCCAATCCCTCCAGGGCTTTCAAGGTTTCCTCCTTTTACTCCTCTCTCCTTACCTCTTTGGAACCCTTTCATCTCCTAAAGAAGCTTTGGTCCATACTTGCGCCCCTCAAAATCCAAGCTTTCACTTGGATCCTCCTTCAAGGCAAGGTCCTAACTCTTGACCAACTTCGGAGGAGTGGCTCTCCTTTCCCAATTGATGTAGTTTGTGCCTTCAAGATGAGGAAACTATCCCTCATCTCTTCCTCCATTGTGAGATGTCCTTCTCCCGTTGGTCTTCCCCCTCCAAATTTTCGGCATCCAATTCCCTTCCTCAACTCTTTTTGACATTGTTTTCCCCTCCTTTCCCTAGCAATGGTGGAAAATTATGGCATATCTCAGTTTTGGCTGTCTTGTGGTCCATTTGGCTAGAAAGGAATGCATGGCTCTTCTAAGGATCTGCTAGACACCTATCTCCTCTTTTCGATTCCATTTTGGCTTTGATATCTTTATGGGCCAATAATATCCCCACCTACAAATCCCTCCCCTTAACAAAATTCCTCGCAAATTGGAACTGCCTTCTTTCCCTTGCTTCTCCCCCTCCCTAATATAGGGTTGTATGGAATCCTCCTCCCCTGGGTTTTCTCAAATTAATTCAGATGGTTCCCCTCTAGGAAACCCAGGTCCCTTAGGTTTTGGCAGCACCCTGGCCAACTCTGTAGGAGTTTTCCTTTCCTTTTCGAAACCCTTGAGAGTTTTAGACTCTACCACAGCAGAGCCCTTGCCTTGCTCGAAGGCCTTAAGAGAGCCTCTCAAGTTGCCACACAGTTTATCAGTGTGCAAGTAGAGGCCGACTCAAGCAACAAAATCCTTTGGGCATCTAACCTCAGACAGCCACGTTGGCACCTCCCGACCATTTTTGTCCAGATTGCTTTCAAATGCAAATCTCTACCACTAGTTTCCTTCAAAGATATCCTCCGAGAAGCCAACTCAACAGCAGAAGGACTTGCTAAGGATGGAGCCCTTATTGTTCCCGGCACAAGCTTGTCTTCTCTCTTATCTCACCCCCCCCCCCCCCCCCCCCCCCCTCCTCCCCTCCTCTTGTCTCTTTCTTCTACTGTATAGTTTGTCTTCTCTGTATCCTCCCATTTTTCATTCTTTCTCAGGAAAGAAAAAGAAAGAGAAAATAGCAAAAAAGAAGAAACAACAGAGAAAAAAATTGTCATATATTCATAGAATATTCTTTATGACAACTTTCCCCCTACAATCTATCTTCTCATCCTGTGTTATCTCTATACCCTCGTTGCATCTCTCCTACCTCTTGTTATTTCCTACCTGTGCGTCTACCTTTCTTCTTGCTCTCTCCATACTATTCAATGAGCTTTCTCTCTTCTCTTATCCATCTCTTCTTCTCTAGTCTATCTCTCTATCCTTATCCGTCTCATTCCTCTCCCGCTATATCTCTGCATTCTCTCTCTATCTATTTCCCCTGCAGGTGATTCCTTGCAAACAGTTTACTTGGGGCGCAAGCATGTAACAGAGTCGAAATACTTGAAGGTGACACAAGCCTCAATAGCCTTAGAGGCTTGAGTTGTCTCTTGAGCCCTCCTACCTCATGTATATTTCTCTTTTGTTCTCTTTCTTCATATGTTTTCTCTTCCCTTAACCATTTTTTTTTCTCCTTCTCTCTTGCTTCATTCCTCTCTCTATCCATGTATCTCTCTCTTTGTCCCCATTCTCTTTTTATTTATTTATTTTTCCTCTCTTTCTTACCTCTATTCTCACCCTTTTCACTTGGGCTTATGTATCCACAATTCGGGCTATACTTACTTACCCCAGATAGCATACATTCAGCAGAAGACCCCTTTCCTCCTTCCCCTTTTATGGCCATTTTAAGTTTAAGCTCTCCGTTTTTGGTTTTGTTTTCTAGATTCTTCAGGCTCCCCGACCACTTGAGTACTCTGAGCACCCATTCTGTGGGCTGCCTTTACCACTTATTTTGGTTTTTGTATATTTTTACTATTTTTAATATAAAGTTCACCTTCATCAAGGAAAAAAGGAATTAAAACCGCAACAATTTATCTAAGTTTGCCAAGCAAATTTTTTTCTCATGAAATCTTGAAACTATAGTGTGAAAGCAATATGGGAATTGGGAAAACATCAAAACCACTATCATAGGATTGGAGGAAAGAGACGAGAACAAGGTCCAAGTTCTTGATAAGCATTTTGATGAGTAGTTTTCTATAGCGGGAACTGGGGAGTACTTCAGTGTTGTAGACATCATGTCAGCCTTGTCAAGTTGTTTAATTAAGTTGCATATCCCACCCAAATAAATGAGGCAATGATATTAAAATTCTTGCCAGTCTCATTAAAGATGTGGTTTAAGATTAAATATGAATTTGATGGTACTAACTTTATATATTATAAGGAAAAACGGCACTACAAAATAAAATGGTACTAAATTAACTCAGCTTTATAGTTATAAGGAAAAATGGCACTTTAAAATAAAATGGTACTAAATTAACTCAGTCAACTGAGAACAAATGAGATACATTGCAATCACTGAACATTTAGCGCTCCAATCAAGTAATGACTAAGGACAAGATGGGCCATTGTAATAACTAGGAACAAAAGATATATATCCACTAAATCACACCAAAGAAGATCAACTTAAACAAGACACACAAACAATAAGCACTCCGTCTAACAGTAACAACATGCCCAAAAAATGATATCAGCAAGGCTCGTACACATCGAATACTTGTCAAAAATCAAAACTTGAAGAACCTTCATGAGCAAATTAACATAGTACACAGCAAACCAGTAGACCCAACTCCCCTATCTAGTCAACATTAAAACAAGCAATGTACAGACAATGGATGATTCAGATAAAAATAACGAAAACAACAACATCCTCTCTATTCTAACCAGCACTAGGTCACACCTCAATAGAAAATTATACAAAAAAAGTAAAAATCTGACAAAAAGAAGAGAACCCAGTTTTCCAATCCATTCCTATAATAATAAACAATATCAAAATAATGGGAGAGAGAGCCAGAGATTGGGGTTATTAGGTTTTTTTCTTACAGCTCCAAAAACCAAAGGATCGGCACCAAACTGCTTTATAGCCTCCTTCGCCGCCCATGACTGCGTCTCGGGGTCCTGATAATACCCCAAATTTGGTGGCATCGCTCCAGGTATATGAGTGTGATAAGGGCCCTGACCTTCAAAACCAGATTGTGGGGTATAAGAACTCATGGTGGGTGGACCCATAGGAGCATAAGATTCACTACCAGGAGGCCTCAAAGAAGTATCAGATTGAGAAATATCAAGCGCGTTGTGGGATTGAGAAGCCATTGAGGGTGGAGCTGAGTAATGGGGGCCATTTTGTGGGAGTTTCAGAGAAGATGGAACTCCATATTCAGAGGGTTGATGGGTACTGGGGTTGTGATATAATGGATAGTAAGGGTGATAGGGTTGGTGGAGAGAGAAACTATCGGTTGGATGAAGCTGAGAAGATACCGGTTGTTGTTGTTGTTGTTGATGGGTTTCAGCCCACTTACTGTAATCCATGGAGAAACATGCAGAGAAAGAGATGGAAATTAATGAGACAGAAGCTGAAGAGAGAGAGAGAGAACAGAGAGATGGGAAAAATGCGACAGAGACAGAGTGGTGGTGGCTTTCAGAATGAGAAGACAGGGATTTTAAAGAGAGAGAGATTTTTATTGGGGAATTCGAAATAACAACGATATTTGAAGATGACTAAAAAGCCATAGGATACTTTCATAATGACAGAAACACTCTTTTTCTACTTTTGTCTTTGAGAGAGCGAATAAAATTTCTAAAGAAAAGGGGTAACGCCACAACTCAAATATTTGTATAAGTGATTTAAAAAACAAATGGGTGATTTAGATCGGGCATCACAACAACTAGTTCGGTTCAGTTCGGTTCGGTGAATCGGTCGGCACTTCTCATCACTGTATTTTACTATACAGAAAAAACATGTACAAAAACAAGAGACCGACCAAAAACCAGATAGGATCGGTGAACCGACAGTAGCCTCGTTGAGCCCGATAATGTTTCATTTTCCATTCTCACCAAAAGTAAGGGCCTAAATCCCCATTGACTTATCACTTTTAAGAAAATGGGTTGTGGTCGTGGTGGTATCATCCCCACACCCAGTTATCACATCGTGGCATCTATTTTTACCGTTGACACCTTCAATTAATACCTTCAAAATGCCCACAGCTATTGAATTACCTAAAAAAAATATTGTTTTACTATAACAAATTGATGGTTCTCATCTAGACCCCGACAATCTCCAATATTTTGAAAGAATCGATATGAGATGACTGATTTTCGGGTCGAACTGGACGATTCCCTGCCAACCTGATGTTTTTTAAATCACTTATTTGAATATTATTATTTTGGTGCAAGGAAAATATCAAACCAATTGTCTCGACAATGATAATAAAAAAATAGACTTCAAACTCTAAAAATGGTGTATTATATGATCATTTATTTAGACTATTTATTTTAAATGTTCATAAATTTGTCATACATATTGTTCTTTGAGCCTAGATTTCACAATCAATAATATAAAAGGTGTGGTTTCTATAAGGTTGCAAACCTCAAACAATCCAATTAAGGTTGGCCTCCAAATTTTATCATAACACGTAATTTTGTTGTAAAAAATTCTTAGGATTATCTTAAAATCTATTTCATATCTAATTAGAAAATTTTAAATTCCAAAAATAGTTAAAATGAAGGAGATCTATAAACATATGAAAATCTTGAATATGGACGGTCTAGATAATGTGTTGCAAGATGCACTACTTCTGAGACTCAAAAACTTTTCTTTTTTTTTATATTTATATATCTTGATGTCAAGATGATCAAATAGAGGGTTTTCCAACATTAAAACAACCTTTCAAATAGATTTTTAAGGTGCATCTGTAATTCTACATCTCAAGGTTGCAACCTTATATAAATGTTTCCCATACTTATATAAAACCTCTATTTAACTTATTTTCAATATATCTATGACAAAAAATTTAAATCCTAAAGACTTAAATCCTAAAGATTACTAGATATAAGCAAATTTAGGGAAGGAGAAGTAGTCACTTAAAAAAGAAGAAACCCTATATTTGGATGATTCCCTCCTGATAGAATAAATGTAAAATAACGGAAATCTCATATGGATAAGACCCATCTTTTTCCTAGTGGGCGCCGAGTAGGGTTGGTGATCGGGTCGAGTCAAATCTCGTTGACTGGCCCAACGTGGCATTGGTTTGGGTTCAACTTTTAGGCTAGCACAAGGTGGGGTCTAGGTTCAGAACTATGCCTTGAAAGTTGAGTGAGGTGGAGACTAGGTCTAGCCCTGAGACCTAACCCAACCTCGTATATTCTATATATAATACACACACATTTACCTTCTTTTATTTTTTAAAACCCTCAAATGGATCACCTTAACCTTGAGATATAGTGATATAAAAAGAAATGATCGTTCTAAAAATAATACATCTTGCAACAAATTATTTGGACTGTTCTTTTTCAAGATTTTCATATGTTAATAAATTTGTTTGATTTGTATTTTTCAGGAGCTTTGAATTTTATAATTAGAAGTAAATATAGCTTTTCAGGCCATTATAGGGGTCTCCGGCAATGAAATTGTATCTTTCAACAAGGTTTGAAGGTGTTCCTAACTTTAATTGTTTAATTTTTGGGGCCTTACTTACAGCGCAGCTTTGTAAGTTACATAAATTGTACTATTCAATTTATATTATATGTAAATCGCATATAATTCGGGCTTATTGGGTTTTAATACTAATACCTGAGTCACACCTTGTAACATCACATGCACTTTAGGCCAGGCCTACTTTGACAAGCCCATGAAAGAATTGAACCCGACCCGTATTGGGCCTGATTGCCATGTCCTGCTGGACCGGCCTGCTCACTTCCACCCCCTATCATTAACCCCTTTGATGGCCTAAGCATTTGATGGCCTAAGCATCTATTTATAGTGGCTTCTACATACTTGTCAAACGTTGCAAGAATGTGCCAAATTATCTAAAAAAATTTATTTCATGACTATGATGATCATGATGAGGAAAGGGGTTGGGGTCGTGGTGGTAGTACCCCACACCCTAATCACCACATTGTGGTTTTTATTCGCACCACTAACATCATCCTATTAATACTTTAAAAAAAACTAACCTTTAATCTACTTGAAAAAAGGTATGGGCTTGTCTTCCCACTACATTACCCAAAAAAATGATAATCATGATCATTGTAATATGGAAAATTGTTTCATGCGGCCTAGACTGCATTTCTATGTATGCGGTCTAGAAAGTGTAAAGCATTCATCTTAAAGATGGATGCAAGTAGGTGTTCAATCTAAAAACAATGGAACCTAAGGTGTTCAATCTAAAAACTATGGAAACTAACGGTCCAAATGTTTTCTTACTAGAATTATTATTTTTAGTTTTTAAAATTTATTTATTTTTTTCATATTCATGATCTCCATGTTATAGATTACATGTCCTTAAAATATTAAAGTCATAAAATGTATCTCAAAAATAAATTTATTAAGAGGCCTGCATTTCTATATGCGGGCTTGGCCGCATAGAAACTAGGTCCTTGTAATATTGTAAAAGTAGCAGTAAAAAATTATAAAAGGTGGTATAGAAACCATAGTACATCAATAAGAAGGTTAAACAAATAGTTTTAAAAGGGCATGTTTTATGTGAATTAGGGGCACATGAGTCTACTGACCCACAAACGTCCATCTTTAAGGCAGATGTCATGAGAAGTGCACTAGACCAAAATATCAAATTGACAGCACAAAAAAACTCTAAAAAGTAAAACACATTTTAAATAAAAACCTATTCAGGATCACCTTGCCTAAATTATTAATCACAAAAAATTTGGATAAAAAATACATCTTTAACATAGATTTTGGAGGGGGATGCTTTTATACAGATGAGTCGACTGACTCGTAAAAAACCCACCATTCTAATGGGTACTCTATGACATCATCCAACCACCTTTTTCTATAGGTACAATGTAGACCTGAACTAGGACTGGGTCTACGTCAAGTGGATATGGACCTACCTAGTGGTTGAGGTCGTACTCTTTATATAGTAGAAGTAAGGTGCACCCTTAAAATTTGTATGGAGATGTAGTTCTGGTATCAGAAACCTTATGACGTCTTTAAAATTTATCTTTATCCCTAGTTATGAAATCTAAAGGGTGCGGTTTGTATAGAGCCGAAGCTCTAAACAATTAAAATTAGAGCCCACCTTTAAATAGTGTAGAGAAATATGGTTTTAATACTAAAAAGTTTTGTGATAGCCTTAAATTATATTTTCATCTTTAGTTATAAAATTTAAAATTTCAAAAATAGCATAGATCAAGCAGATCCATGAAAACTTGAAAATCTAAAAAATTAATGGTCCAAAAATAAGTTACAAGAAGCATTATTTCAAGAACTTGAAATCTATTTTTTTCTCATATCCATGCATCTTGATGTTGAGATGATCAATTTGATGATATTTGGGCATCAAAAGAACCTCTTCTAATGGAAGTTTTAAGGTAGGCTCCAATTTGATTGTTTAGAGCCTATGCTCTATATAAACTTATCCCAAATCTAAAATTTAAAAAATGGTACACATTCGAGTATATCTATGAACCCTTCAAAATCTAAAAATAGATAGTCTAAATAACTTGTTACAAGCATTATTTTTAAGGCTTGAAATCTTTTTCTTTTTCTTATCCACACATCTTGGGGTTGAGATTATCAATTTGAGGTTTCTCTGATATCGAAGCACTCTCTTCGAAAGGATTTTTTATGTGCACCTTACTTCAATAATTGCAACCTTATATAAATAATTTCCTTTATGTAAATGTATAAAGGAAAAAGGGAAATTATCATAAATATACCTTAATTTTCGTCTACTTAGACAAAACCTCAAACTTTCATAAACCTCGTCCACACCTTTTTTCTTCAATTTTCGACGTTTTATGACCAAAATAAGTAGTCGTATTATCGTAAAAACTTGAATTAATATTATGGTACTTTAAATATTGTAAAACCTAAGCCATATTATACGACATTATAACTACCGTATCACAGAGGCAAGGGCAGGATAAAATGTGTGCCATCTCCAACTTATCATTTGACTGTCCTCATCCCTTGGTAGATGGCCATCTTCAGCTTGTCTCCCCACCACCAAAAATTTACGGGGTACCACAATGGCCAAGCTATCAGTATCTGACGGATCATATCGAAGCAGCAATGGATTTCTCCAAAAACTTTGTGGGTCATCCCCCTCTGCCCCCAAAACTGGCACCACTTGGCTCTCACTCCTCCTCTTCTCCATAGCCAGCCATGGCCTCATCCCAAAAGAAGAGGCACATAAGCTTATCCTGTCAACCCATCCTCATAAACTCATTCCACAAGTTTATCGTGTCAGACATGGCCTCATCCCAAAAGAAGAGCGCACAAGCTTATCCTCCTTTGCCTCTGGAGATAGCGCACATCTTATTCTGCCCTTGCCTATGTGATACGTCACTTTTTAAGTATTTAACATTTGGGGAAATTATGTACCATTTTATTTGACCGCTATTACGTGATGGTCCAAAAATTTGTGATATTTATGCAAAGGTCCTTGTCCCTGCAATTTTTCATTTTTTCAAGTTTGTCTTCGGTCTGATGTTTGAAACATTTTTAACATTGAATCGCATATTAAAATTATTATTTCTTACTTTAATATATTTATAGGTCAGTTCAACGTCAAAACATCGAACACCAATTTTGTACGGCGGTCCACAAAAATCGGACTGGCCTACACTTTTTTCTACCTTAGACCTTCAAAAAATAAGGTCTAAATACAGTCCAATGTTAGAAACATGGGATCGCTTTTTCAGTACCATGGTATGTGTCTCATTGATGTACATGCATTAGTACTAGAAACATGGTTCTCTTAACATGCACCAATTAAGACCAATTGAGATTGTAAATGTATTAGTATTAGGTAACATGGCTCCCTTAACATGCACCAGCTAAGTTTTCACCAATTAATGCGGTCAGATGTTAATTGGTTTAAGGTGGAAGATGTTTTTAACATCAAATCGACTAAAAATTTTTGGGCGGTCGCAGTTCAACCATTTACTAACATCGAACCAACTAAAATGTGTAGGGCGATCGTGGTTCCAACGTTTTTAATATCAAACTAACTTATGAATGTCAAAAAATAAAAACAAAATACATTTAATATACAGTCCGATGTTTAAAACATAGGACCGGGGGTAAACTTGATAAAAAAAAAAAAGAAAAAAAAAGGGGGAGCGAGAACCTTTGCATGAATATTACATACTTTGAGACCATATCGTAATAATGGTAAAAAATATGGATCAAGTTTATATAGAGCCGAGGCTCTAAACAATCAAATATCAGCCTAGCTCAAAAGTTTCACTAAAAGAGGTTGTTTTGATGCCCAAATATGTTCAAATTGATGATCTCGATATCAAGATGTATAGACATGAGAAAAAAATGGATTTCAAGTTTTGGAAATAATGTATTTTGTAACCCATTTTTGAACAGTCAATTTTCAAGATTTCAAGTTTTCATAGATCGGGCGATCTACACTACTTTTGAAGCTTTAAACTTTATAAATAAATATAAAAATATATTTTAAGGCAATCAAAAAAAATTTCAATTTTGAAACCACATTTCTCGATACTATTTGAAGGTAGGCTCTAATTTGATTGTTTAGAGCTTAGGCTCTATACAAACCACACCCAAAAAATAATGATGCATACGAAAATTTCCCTTAAAATTTTACCTCTTATACTACTCCATCCCAAAATCCCATGTATTTTGATGGGCAAAATTGAATCAAAACATATGGGTAAAATATTAAATAGTGATTTTTTCCCTTTATTAAATGATCCCCCTTGGTTGCTAATGTTGTTAGTGGGTGAATAGGGATATGTAGAGGTGAATTTTCGAATATTTCCACTTACGAGAATTTCCAGTAGCTGGCCAGTATGGTGGCCTAGCTTGACCACACTAGCACCTGGTCTAGCAAGCAGAACACATTGCTATGAGTATATTTTTTCAGGAAATATATAAGGTCGCAAAAATCTGTCATAAAATATTGTTTTGATGTTGGAAAACCCTCTAATTGATCATCTCAACATCGAGACATATGAATATAAAAAGAAAAACCGATATCAAGTCCCAAAAATATTGTATCTTGTAACATATTATCTGAACCGTCCATTTTCCAGAATTTCGTGTGTTCATAGATCGACTTGATTTGAACTATTTTTGGAGCTTAAAATTTTATAAGTAGAAATCAAAATAGATTCTCAAGCCATCCTAAGAATTTTTGACACCAAAATTATATTTACGATAAAATTTGGAGGCACGCCTTATCTTGATTTGTTAAGGTTGCAACCTCAAGCAAACCAAATCTATTTTTATATGAATATTTTTTGATCTACTTTGATTCACCTGGTGAACAATTTTTAAAATGAAATAAGCATTTCAAAACTCCAGATTTATTTGTCTCTATAATGGATGGTCTAGAGTCAATTTTGTTTAAAATTTTTATTGAGATTTTATTGAGTGTGAAAGAAAATTAATTAAAAAAAAAATCAGATTAAAACCCCCTTAAGTACCATGTGTTTGGGTGGGAGACCATGTGTTGATAGTGGTCTCACCAAAAGAGTATATTTTTTGCTTTCAATGATCCATTTATCTTTGGTATATGTTGGTCACAATTAATTTAATCATTGGATGGCTACATTTATTCTATTGACTAAACTCACACTTCAAAAAAATTCTAAAACTTTGTGAAATATTCAAGCAATTGGACTTTACATCGCATGGTTATAAGTAATTATGACCTTTTTGTATGAAATGTAAATAATAGGACTCAATCCACACTCTCCTTTTCATTGTGGACTAGAACTCACTCCTTTCTCTATCAATATTATTTAAAACTTCAGAAAAACCATATAAATCATTATGTTATTTTGAAATACACCATATTTTTCAAAACAAAAAATACTAACAACTAAATGTTAAGAAGCATTTTTCCTTTTTTTTAGAACCAGCATTTTTAGGTTGATTTGACTTACCTAAGCCTTGTTTAAATATTTATAAGCTTTTTAAAAAAAAAATTCTTTTTTAATAAGGTTGATTCAGTGGAGACTGTATGTTGAATAAACACAATCGATTGAAAATTAGTGGGTAAGCGATTTGACCCACCTAACCGAATTTTAAAGCACTACCGCAAACCACAATCATTCATTGCAAAGAGCACGTAAAGCATAAAGAAATACATGAAGCATGAACATCCCTTGCAACAAAACATTTCAATCCTCAACCAATTGTCCATAGCCAACAAATATTTACACACACAAACACACTAAATCATTCTCCATAACCAACAAATATTTACACACACTAAATCACTCTCTCTCAAACACACGGAGACCAAAAGTGCACTTTGTCTAAGTAGAAAGAACTTAAAATGAAGAATTGCATGTTCTGAGATGGAAATCACAAATTCTAAGAGCAGTCAGCCCTGGTTACAGGAAATTTATCAAGAAAAGTATTTGTATAATCAAATTGAATGATCTTCCCTGGTCCTATCTCTTTCCCATCGTTAACCAGGCAATCCCCTGGCTGTAAGCGCCGGAAAATCATTGGCAGAATCAACGAGCCCGACGTGAAATAGCCACAGTCTAAATGCACATTGAACACCCCTTGTAAAGAGTTGTTGATCACTTGGACTGTGTACTTGGGAATGTTTCTGGGGCCTGATCCCGAAGGATATACGAAAACACGGATACTTGCGACACAACTTATGCTGAAACTGGTTTTTTCGGCCAGTTCTCGGCCTTCGGACATGCCTGAAAAATATAAGAATGACAATACCTTAAAATAAGCACTTTCTAGTAATAATAAGGTTGGCAACATGCACCGATCAATCTCAAAAATGGTTATAATCTTTTTTCATTCTCATGAAATATAAATATGCTCTAACAATGTGATGTTTTCCCTTTTTTTTCTCAATTTTTTTGTTACTTTTATTTTTGCCGATATTTCCATTAGACCCCATTTTTTTCATGAAAAGAAATTGCTAGTTGGTAGATCGTTGTCTCTCTCCATCAATCTAGGCCGTTCGGACTATATTATTCTACAGCCTAGTTAGCAGGATCTTTTTTGCTAATAAAAAAATCATCTTTTTATACTATTGTAAAGATTATTGTTCCCTCGGGGAAATGAGAGAGAGGGGGAGGGGGAGAGACCAATCCTAACAAAACAAATCACAACACTAGAGAGAAAGAGCAATTCTAACATGACAAATTGTGATACTAGATAGGAGTGTTCGTAAAACCAGGCGGGTCGGCCCGACCCGGACGTGTTATCGAGGATTGGTCTTTGGCCATGACCGGTTTTGGCTGGTTAGGGTGGTCAAGCCAAAAACTTTTAAAAAAATGAAAAATAAAAATTCGAAAAATAAGAAAAATATTTTAATAAGATTTTTAATATTTTTTATTGTTTCGAAAAAGATTGGGAAGTATTTTGGCCTTAAATACTTATTTTTATATTTTTCCTTCTTTGTGGATTATTTCTAAAAAGAAAAAGTTTATATAAAGTTGCAATCTTAAAATGTAGAATTAAAGGTGCACATCAAAAATCCATCATAAAAGGTTGTTTGGATGTTGGAAAACACTCTAATTGATCATCTCGATATCGAGATGTATGAATATGAAAAGAAAAAAAGATTTTGAGTACGAGAAATAGTGTATCTTGCAACACATTATCTGGACCGTCCATTTTCAAGATTTTCATGTGTTTATAGATCATTTTCAAGATTTTCATGTGTTCATAGATCTACTTGACGGACCATAAAGCGCTATCTCTCTAGCGTCATGGGGCCTCTCTCGCTCTCTATCTCTCTAGCCTCATGAGAGAGAGAGAGAGAGATTTGGGTTTTTGTTTGAAAGAGAGAGGCCTGCTGCCCCATGACGCTAGGGAGATAGAATTTTATGGTCCGTCAGGCTATTTGCATAGGTTGAATTTGAAATCACGCCAGGAGAGATTACAACCGTTAAAATTCTGCAAGGTGGTCCCATCCGTTTGGCTGATCCCATTGGCATAGGCGGGCTGCAAATAGTTTCCGTTTTCATATATATATATATATATATATATATATATATATATATACCATCATATCCAATATATTTGGAAGAAAATATCTCTATATCCCCTATTTTTAAGTTTCATATCTCCATATACCTAAAAATTAAAAATATATCATGGATAGAAATCTTAAGTTACAACCCTCTATAGACACATCCTTTCTCTCTCTTCCCCCAAAACCCCTTCTATCTCTCCGTGCTACCCTCTCTCTCTCTCTCCATATTACCCAAAGTCCATACAAATGGATCTTCAAGAGTCTAGATTGCCGACTTATAATTAGCTTCTGCTATGTGTTCTTCCTTACCTTCGACCACAGAGCTTGTTGAGGCCATGGCAAATGCTGATGCTGCCAACAAGAGAGAGAAACGTATGAAGAAGAGTTGGTGTTGGGCTCCCATTTTGCTAGAGATTGGGATTTCAATTTTTGGTTCCCTTGCTTAGGGTTTGTCTATATTTATAAGATAGAAATTAATGACATTTCAATTTTTGGTTTGTCTATATTTATATATACGTTTAAGAGAGAAATTAATGACAATATCTACACATGATTTTATGTATTGTTTTTTTAGAGAGGGAAATCAAGGTAAGAAATTAATGGAAATGGTGGTAGATTGATTTCCATTAATTTCAATGATCCATTTATCTTTGAAATTAATGACATTATCTATAAATACCAAAGATAAATGGATCATTGAAAGCAAAAAGTATACTCTTTTGGTGAGACCACTATCAACACATGGTCTCCCACCCAAAACACAGGGTACTTAAGGGGGTTTTAATCTGATTTTTTTTTTAATTAATTTTCTTCCACACTCAATAAAATCTCAATAAAAATTTTAAACAAAATTGACTTTAGACCATCCATTATAGAGACAAATAAATCTGGAGTTTTGAAATGCTTA
Organism: Amborella trichopoda; assembly: GCF_054954075.1. NCBI lineage: Eukaryota > Viridiplantae > Streptophyta > Magnoliopsida > Amborellales > Amborellaceae > Amborella > Amborella trichopoda. The sequence goes on from NC_142345.1 coordinate 1,629,692, forward strand.
TTTCATTTTAAAAATTGTTCACCAGGTGAATCAAAGTAGATCAAAAAATATTCATATAAAAATAGATTTGGTTTGCTTGAGGTTGCAACCTTAACAAATCAAGATAAGGCGTGCCTCCAAATTTTATCGTAACTATAATTTTGGTGTCAAAAATTTTTAGGATGGCTTGAGAATCTATTTTGATTTCTACTTATAAAATTTTAAACTCCAAAAACAGTTCAAATCAAGTCGATCTATGAACACACGAAATTCTGGAAAATGGACGGTTCAGATAATATGTTACAAGATACAACATTTTTGGGACTTGATATCGGTTTTTCTTTTTATATTCATATGTCTCGATGTTGAGATGATCAATTAGAGGGTTTTCCAACATCAAAACAATATTTTATAATAGATTTTTGCGACCTTATATATTTCCTGAAAAAATATACTCATAGCAATGTGTTCTGCTTGCTAGACCAGGTGCTAGTGTGGTCAAGCTAGGCCACCATAGTGGCCAGCTACTGGAAATTCTCGTAAGTGGAAATATTCGAAAATTCACCTCTACATATCCCTATTCACCCACTAACAACATTAGCAACCAACGGGGATCATTTAATAAAGGGAAAAAATCACTATTTAATATTTTACCCATATGTTTTGATTCAATTTTGCCCATCAAAATACATGGGATTTTGGGATGGAGTAGTATAAGAGGTAAAATTTTAAGGGAAATTTTCGTATGTGTCATTATTTTTTGGGTGTGGTTTGTATGGAGCCTAAGCTCTAAACAATCAAATTAGAGCCTACCTTTAAATAGTATCGAGAAATGTGGTTTCCAAATTGAATTTTTTTTTGATTGCCTTAAAATATATTTTTATATTTATTTATAAAGTTTAAAGCTTCAAAAGTAGTGTAGATAACCCGATCTATGAAAACTTGAAATCTTGAAAATTGACTGTTCAAAAATGGGTTACAAAATACATTATTTCCAAAACTTGAAATCCATTTTTTTCTCATGTCTATACATCTTGATATCGAGATCATAAATTTGAACATATTTGGGCATCAAAACAACCTCTTTTAGTGAAACTTTTGAGCTAGGCTGATATTTGATTGTTTAGAGCCTCGGCTCTATATAAACTTTTTCCATATTTTTTACCATTATTACGATCTGGTCTCAAAGTATGCAATATTCATGCAAAGGTTCTCGCTCCCCCTTTTTTTTTCTTTTTTTTTTTTATCAAGTTTACCCCCGGTCCTATGTTTTAAACATCGGACTGTATATTAAATGTATTTTGTTTTTATTTTTTGACATTCATAAGTTAGTTTGATATTAAAAACGTTGGAACCGCGATCGCCCTACACATTTTAGTTGGTTCGATGTTAGTAAATGGTTGAACTGCGACCGCCCAACAATTTTTAGTCGATTTGATGTTAAAAACATCTTCCACCTTAAACCAATTAACATCTGACCGCATTAATTGGTGAAAACTTAGCTGGTGCATGTTAAGGGAGCCATGTTACCTAATACTAATACATTTACAATCTCAATTGGTCTTAATTGGTGCATGTTAAGAGAACCATGTTTCTAGTACTAATGCATGTACATCAATGAGACCCATACCATGGTATTGAAAAAGCGGTCCCATGTTTCTAACATTAGACTGTATTTAGACCTTATTTTTTGAAGGTCTAAGGTAGAAAAAAGTGTAGGCCAGTCCGATTTTTGTGGACCGCCGTACAAAATTGGTGTTCGATGTTTTGACGTTGAACTGACCTATAAATATATTAAAGTAAGAAATAATAATTTTAATATGCGATTCAATGTTAAAAATGTTTCAAACATCAGACCGGAGACAAACTTGAAAAAATGAAAAATTGCAGGGACAAGGACCTTTGCATAAATATCACAAATTTTTGGACCATCACGTAATAGCGGTCAAATAAAATGGTACATAATTTCCCCAAATGTTAAATACTTAAAAAGAGACGTATCACATAGGCAAGGGCAGAATAAGATGTGCGCTATCTCCAGAGGCAAAGGAGGATAAGCTTGTGCGCTCTTCTTTTGGGATGAGGCCATGTCTGACAAGATAAACTTGTGGAATGAGTTTATGAGGATAGGTTGACAGGATAAGCTTATGTGCCTCTGCTTTTGGGATGAGGCCATGGCTGGCTATGGAGAAGAGGAGGACTGAGAGCCAAGTGGTGCCAGTTTTGGAGGCAGAGGGGGATGACCCACAAAATGTTTGGAGAAATCCATTGTTGCTTCGATATGATCCGCCAGATATTGATAGCTTGGTCATTGTGGTACCCCGTAAATTTTTGGTGGTGGGGAGACAAGCTGGAGATGGCCATCTACCAAGGGATGAGGACAGTCAAATGATAAGTTGGAGATGGCACACATTTTATCCTACCCTTTCCTCATTGATACGGTAGTTATAATGTCGTATAATATGGCTTAGGTTTTACAATATTTAAAGTACTATAATAGTAATTGAAGTTTTTACGATAATACGACTACTTATTTTGGTCATAAAACGTCCAAAATTGAAGAAAAAAGGTGTGGACGGGGTTTATGAAAGTTTGGGGTTTTGTCTAAGTAGACGAAAATTAAGGTATATTTATGATAATTTCCCTTTTTTCTTTATACATTTACATAAAGGAAATTATTTATATAAGGTTGCAATTATTGAAGTAAGGTGCACATAAAAAATCCTTTCGAAGAGAGTGTTTCGATATCAGAGAAACCTCAAATTGATAATCTCAACCCCAAGATGTGTGGATAAGAAAAAGAAAAAGATTTCAAGCCTTAAAAATGATGCTTGTAACAAGTTATTTAGACTATCTATTTTTAGATTTTGAAGGGTTCATAGATATACTCGAATGTGTACCATTTTTTAAATTTTAGATTTGGGAAAAGTTTATAGAGAGCATAGGCTCTAAACAATCAAATTGGAGCCTACCTTAAAACTTCCATTAGAAGAGGTTCTTTTGATGCCCAAATATCATCAAATTGATCATCTCAGCATCAAGATGCATGGATATGAGAAAAAAATGGATTTCAAGTTTTGGAAATTGGAGCCTACCTTAAAACTTCCATTAGAAGAGGTTCTTTTGATGCCCAAATATCATCAAATTGATCATCTCAACATCAAGATGCATGGATATGAGAAAAAAATGGATTTCAAGTTTTGGAAATAGTGCATCTTGTTACGCATTTTTAGACCATTAATTTTCTAGATTTTCAAGTTTTCATATATCTGCTTGATCTATGCTATTTTTGAAATTTTAAATTTTATAACTAAAGACGAAAATATAATTTAAGGCTATCACAAAACTTTTTAGTATTAAAACCATATTTCTCTACACTATTTAAAGGTGGGCTCTAATTTTAATTGTTTAGAGCCTTGGCTCTATACAAACCGCACCCTTTAGATTTCATAACTAGGGATAAAGATAAATTTTAAAGATGCCATAAGGTTTCTTATATCAGAACTACATCTCCATACAAATTTTAAAGGTGCACCTTACTTCTACTATATAAGGAGTACGACCTCAACCACTAGGTAGGTCCATATCCACTTGACGTAGACCCAGTCCTAGTTCAGGTCTACATTGTACCGATAGGGCCGGGTCCAGGTTACTTGACCGTCTCTGCTTTATATATATATATATATGTATAATAAACTTTCCTATATTCTATTTCGTTAGTAACGTACTTACTATATTGCATTCGGTAGGTAATAAACTTAGGTAAGTAATAAACTTAAAAAAAAATTACTTTCCTCTTTTTATTTTCTTTCTTCTAGAAAAAAAATTAACTTAAATGTAACTTACCATTCAAAGGGACTTTTTTTACAAATCCCTTTAAATGGTAAGTTACATTTAAGTGTTTTAGATGGATATAAAGCATAGAGTAGAAAGGCTTTGATGAATCTAGTTTCAATCTAACACAATAACATTGATATATCTCTCTCTCTCTCTTTGTACATGACCGTTTTGTTTTATTTTGCGAGAATTTCTCTCTCTGTATTATTACAATTTGTGTTGTTTGAATGACTCTTTCCCTCTCTCTAGAATTACGAATTTTTTGTTTTTTTGTTAGAATGGATCTCTCTCTGTGTATCGTTTTATTTTGCGAGAATTGCTCTTTCTGTGTTATTACAAATTGTTTTGTTTGAATTGCTCTCTCTCTCTCCATCGTTTTCTTTTGCGAGAATTGCTGTGTCTGTAGTATTACAATTTGTTTTGGTTGAATTGATCTCTCTGGTCGTGTTAGAAAACATGACCCCGAATGGAACCTAGCCATGGACAAGGTCAGGGTAGTGTGCTCAGACTCGGCTGAGTCACCCGGACTCACCCTATGTGCGAGGCAACTTTTGACCCGAGTCGGTTGTATATCATGCTCGTATTTGTTATTATATAATGGGAAAAGTTTATATAAGGTTGCAACCTTAGAATGTAGAGCTATGGATGCCCCTCAAAAATCCATCGAGATGTATGACCATGAAAAATAAAAAGATTTTAAGTCTAAGAAATAGTGCATTTTACAACATATTATCTACACTGTAAAAAGATTTTAAGTCTAAGAAATAGTGCATTTTACAACATATTATCTACACTGTCCATTTTCAAGATTTTCATATGTGTATAGATTTAACCATTTTTGAAATTTAAAATTTTATAATTAGATATAAAAATAGATTTTGAGATAATCCTAAGAACATTTTACATCAAAATTATATACCATGATAAAATTTGAAGGCGCACCTTACCTCCACAGCTACGGATGCATCCGTATGCCAACTGCACCCTTACATAATATGTACGGATGCATTCGTATGCCAGCTGCACCCTTATATAATATGTCGACTTTGATGCAACATGTTCAAATTGTTTGTTGGGTAGTGTGTGTTGCTATTCCACGTTATTTTTCGTATTCCATACTACCTCTTTTTTCTTTTATTTTATTATTTTCTTTTATTTTTCTTTTTTTTGGTAATTAGATAGTTTTCTTTACAAGTTCAATTTTTTTTTTCCAAAAACCTGAGTTTGGGAATCACGCTCGAGACCTCTCTGGCTAAGAGGCAAGAGTTTGGGAATCAAGCTCAAGACCGCTCTGGCTAAGAGGCTCACAAGGGTGAAAAAGATGTTCAAAATGCCACTATATATATAGGGAAAATATCTCAATATCCCATACCTTTAAGTTTCATATTTCTATACACTCAAAGGTTGTAGAGTAATGAGCTGAAAGCTCATTTCTTACTTATTAATGAAAAACGTATTAGTAAATATTGATGAAGCGTGTATAAGATCAAACTCGATATCAGAAAAGGGGTGCCATGAGGTTGGTGATTGTAGAGCTCGGATTTTCTATCCCTTCACTTCTTAGAGAGAAAAAAACTATACGGCTTTTTATTGCTATATGCATCACCTCTCTGGCTTCCCATTTTACAGGGAGAAGAAGGGGTAACTGTTGTATTTCTCTAACGGGTCTCTAAGAAATGAAAGGGTTCCCTGATCTCCAATGGGTTTTTGAAGTGTTACGTTCATTTGGATATGACCATTGGACGAACGGTTACGTTCATATGGATATGACCGTTGGATATATGAAATTCCCACAAATGTAGGCAAAGACATGGAAGGCCTCATAACCATACGTAGTATGACCTTTAAAAAAATATCTTGTCATGAGATTTTTCTCACGTTTTTGCGGATATACCTTTCATAACAAATGTCCATCATGAGGGCTTTTTATTGCTATATGCATCATCTCTCTGGCTTCCCATTTTACAGGGAGAAGAAGGGGTAACTGTTGTATTTCTCTAACGGGTCTCTGAGAAATGAAAGGGTTCCCTGATCTCCAATGGGTTTTTGAAGTGTTACGTTCATTTGGATATGACCGTTGGACAAAAGATTACGTTCATATGGATATGACCGTTGGATATATGAAATTCCCAAAAATGTAGGCTAAGACATGGAAGGCCTTATAACCATACGTATCAACATCTCCTACTTGGCTATGACGGTCGAGCATAATAAGTCAGATGCATACTCCCACTTTTGAGTATGACTTCTTAAAAAATATCTTGTCATGAGGTTTTCCTCACGCTTTTTCGGATATACCTTTCATAACAAATGTCCATCATGAGGATTTTCACGCTAGTACAGATTTGTCATTCATGAAAACTGTCTGACTTGAATTTTTTTAAGTCCCATTAAGCTAGCCTATCATGAGGATTTTCATGTTAATGCGTGTTTCTCACTCATGAAAAACTGTCCGACTTAAACATTTTTAAGTTTCATTAAGCTAGTGTGCTTAGACAGTAGTTCAACACTTAAAATTTTTGTTAATATATTAACGATCATATCTGATGAGGGCAAGTAACTAACAGTTACTTCACCTTTCTCAACTACATCCTGAATGTAGTGATATTGAACATCTATATGTCTTCCTTTGGAGCTATTTGCTTCACTTTGAATTAATTTAATTGTGGCTTGATTATCACAAATTATTTGGATCGATCCATCGATTATTGGTAGCTTCAAGTTATATATGAAACGATTTATCCAGACGGCAAACAATAGAAGCAGTGCTACATGCAATGTATTCTGCTTCCTGTGTGTACCTAGCTACACACCCTTGTTTCTTGCTTGACCAAGAAATAATTGCCGTTCCAAAGAGGAAAATATGTCTTGAGGTGGACTTACTGTCGTCCTTATCCCCAGCAAAATCTGCATCTGAATATTCTATAACTGCAAACTTATCTGCTTGAAAGAACAATTTTAGATGCTTTGTTCCCTTAATGTACCTTAAAATTCTTTTTACTGCTTTCTAATGAGCTATGCCTGTTAAAATTTTACTAACAAGTCCTACAGCATAACTCAAATATGGCCTTGTACATCTTACTGTATATACCAAGCTACCATTAGCTTGTGCATAGGGAACGTTAGGCTTTCCTTGTCCTTCTACTGGACAATCCTTCCTAGACAAATTTACTCCTGTTTCAACAGGAGTAGACAATGGCTTACTATTTTTCATTTTAAATCTTTTGAGAACATAGTCAAGATATCTCTCTTGACTCATATCTTGACTCAAGCACAACATTTTTTATCTTCTATCTCTAGTTATTTTTATGTCTAGGACATAAGATGCTTCTCCTATGTCCTTCATCTCAAACCGAGAAAAAAACCATGACTTAGTCTTATCAATCATTTCTAAATTATTTCCAACTACTAAAATATCATTTATATATAATGAGAATATTATGAACTTTACTCCCACTTTTTAAGACGTACAAATCATCGAGGTATTAGTAGACAAGATGTAGCCATCAAGAAATTATAAGAGACTATATTAAAGTAGGAGTTCAATATGAATTGACCACAACTAAGTGGCAAGCAAATCTCTTCATTACAATCAACAAATACCACACTGATATTCCTACCTATCAAGAATTATAGAGAAATACAGAATGGTTATGAGGAAATAGGATGGCATTGGTCCAAATGAATTTGGAGCCATCATTATGTGATAAATTCATAGAAGATAATAGAGAAAAAAGTGTGACCACATGACCCAATTTGGTTATGATATTTCATTGTCCATTGGAATACATTGTGCTTTCCCTCTAAAAATCGCTAAGAAGGATCACACAATCACACATACATGCATCTTTGGATTAATCAGTAGTATCAGGTGTTAGGACGAATTTCAAGTGCATTATTCATATGGCTAGTGATGAAATTGCTGATCTAACAATGAATTTAGATAAACCAGCCATTGAAGAACTCCGTTATTTCTTGGAGTTCCAGTTACCACGACAATGGGCTCCAACATTTGGTGAGCTCCCTCTTGGGCCTCAGTGCAGGGGCAGACCGAATTGCCATATCTCCAGTTCTCCTTTATGGGTCCCAAGCTTTTTGTCAATACCATGAATAAGAGTACCTCATGCTCATTTGCTTGTGAATTATTTATAATGGAGTTGTAAGGTATTTGCATAAATCTGTTTCTTTAATAGATTGTGTTACATTTTCTATAGAGAAATGGAAACCATGAGTCTGAAATTGGTAATGGTGAAATGGTCATGTAGTAATAATTGTGCCTCAAAAGATCAAGGGAGAACATAGAAATTGGTAATGGTGAAATGGTCATGCAGTAATAATTATGCCTCACAAGATCAAGGGAGAACATTGTGGGAGGTCTCTATTACCTATATACTCTAGTGCATTGGTGGTTTTACCCTGTGCACACAAATCTTGTTCCATTCTTAGAGAAAACAATGCAAAGTCCCTTCAAAACCGCTTGATTAAATTACCCTAATTTCTAGAGAGAAAAACCCAACTTGTTCGCTCTGAACCAAAAGCTACGGCCCCTGAAAAATAGATTTTTCTCAATAGAAAAAATAACCACCACTGCCAACAACGGATAACCAATTTCTTTTGATGGGCAGAGCAACCAAACTTTTCTAGAGAGACAAAGTGAGATTCACAGTTTTCTCTGCCAAAACAAAGCCAAACGTCATTCCTCAAGATCCAAAATTTATAATTGAAAAAAAAACTTACTTGCAGTTGCTGCAAATCTCCTCCCAAAAGAACCCAGACACCCAAAACTTTAGAGAGAAGCCCATATCCTGTACCAAACAACGTGCTGGAACTTTCTCCAAAGCCATTACCGCACAGATAATGGTATTCCCAGAGGCGATTATATCTATGTGGCACAAAATTCTACTATATTAAATCTAGAATATCAATCTTTCCATCATTTTATCAATATCACTTTGTAATTCCAAGCAATCTCTTAAAGAAAGATATACATGCTAATCCTTTAAACAGTTGCAATGATAAAGGAACAAGAGAAACAAGCTTGTTGTAGAAAGGAACATATGGTTTGCACTGATATCATTGTTAGTAAATATTGCAAAAGCGTGTAAAAGATCAAACCCGATATCAGAGAAGCGGTGCCGTGAGGCTGGTGCTTTTAAAGGAGAGATTTTTTATTTATTCATTTCTTAGAGAGAGAAGAACTATCCGTTTTCTCATTGCTATATGCATCTTATCTCTGGCTTCCCATTTTATAGAGAGAAGAAGGGGCAACAGTTGTATTTGTCCAACGGGTCTCTGAGAAACGAATGGATTTTTGAAGTGTTACGTTCGTTTGGATATGACTATTGGACGAAGGGTTATGAAGTGTTACGTTCATTTGGATTTGACTCTTGGACGAAGGGTTATGTTCATATGGACATGAACGTTGGATATATGGAATTCCCACAAATATAGGTTCAGACACATTAGGCCTAGGGGCTTTTCCCCCACTTACTTACCAAAAAGAAGATTAAAAACATATCTTGAGCCGTAGAAAACCTATGTTTTATATCTTTTAACCCGGTATCTAACTTTATCCTATTTAATCCTCTAACCCAAACAAATTATAGAAGGATAACTTTTTCTAAACCCATTCTATCTCTCTTCATGTATATCTCCCAACCTTCTCCCTCTATCTCTCTCCCCTGTGTGACTCATACCAAGTCCTCTCTCTCTATGTAGTACCTCTCTTTCTAAATAGGTTTACAAGATGCCTATGACCTCTACCTCCTCCTCCCTCTCAAGAAGGTGCATAGAACAATATTCGTAAAATCGAATCTGAATGGTTAACCGAACATGAGCCAAGAAGCGGTTTAAGGGCCTAACCGGTAAACCGGTCGATTCAGTCGTTCTAATCGGACAAGTCTTGGGAGGTAAAAAAAGTGCTAGACAAAAATAATTTTTTTTTAAAAAAGTCTACTAAATTTGAAAAGCATAGAAAGAATGGTTAAAACCAAACGTATTCAAATGAAGTTAAAAATTAATAAAAACAATAGATTTTAAGCCATTTTATATTTTTTCAATGGCTATTTTTAAATTTTTCTAAAAAAGATGAGAAAATATAAAAGTGAGTATTAATGACCAAAACAATTTTTAATCTTTACCATAATGTGAATAATATTTAAAAATGCATTACAAATCAAATTCCTTATTTTTGATAATTTATATACATTTTTTTGATTTTTTTAAAAATACTTGTTGATCACCCTAACCGCCCAAATCAAATTCCGATCTAACCGAGCGGTTAACGGTTAGATCGGGTGACTTTGCGAACAACGGTATAGAATCATTGTATCATCATTGCCATTTATCTCTCTCTAAAAAAAGTGCATAATATCACTATACCACCATAGCCATTGATCTCCTCTCTAAAACGAAGTGCATAAAATCACTATACCACCATTTCTATTAATTTCTCATGTTGATCTCCCTCTCTAGAAAAAAGTGCATAAAATCTTGCCATTGATCTCCTCTGTAAAACGAAGTGCATAAAATCAGTATACTACCATTTCCATTAATTTCTTGCATGGATATGCCTCTCTAGAAAAAAGTGCATAAAATCATGTACAACTATTGTCATTAGTTTCTCTCTTAAACGTAGATATAAATAACCAAGGGAACCAAAAATTGAAATCCCAATATCTAGCAAGATGGCAGCCCAACACCAGCTCTTCTTCATATGTTTCTTTCTTGTTGGCACCAGCAGCATTTGCCATGGCTTCAATAAGCGAACCTTTAGCTGGAGCATACAAGCAAGTGCAGACTCTTGAAGATCAATTTGTATGGACTTGGGGTAATAGAGAGAGAGAAAAAGGGCTTGGGAGAGAGGGAGAAGTTTGGGGGAAGAGAGAGAAAGGATGTGTTTAGAAAGAGTAGTCATTCAATAATTTGTTTGGGTTAGAAAAATATGATTAAATAGGGTAAAGTTAGTTACGGGGGTTAGAAGATATAAAACATAAGATTTTTATGGCCCAAGATATATTTTTAATCTTTGGGTTTATAGAGGTATGAAACTTAAAATAGGGGATATATATATATATATATATATATATATATATATATATATATATATATATATATATATATATATATATATATATATATATTGTTTTTTTTAAACTTATCTTGGACTCAGGTGAGTTACTGGGCTTGCCCAAGTAACTCGCCTCCACCAAGGGCCGAGTACCCGGGTAGGGGTAATTCGGAACCGGTATGAATAATTGACCCTAACTGGCCAGGTCGTGACCAGGTTACAAAAAGTTAAAAATTTTAAAAAAAAATCCAAAAATATAGAAAGCATGCTTAAACAAAAACACATGGACATGAGATTAAAAAATTAGTAAAACAAGGGATTTTGAAAAATTAATTTGTGCCATGGGATATTTTAGAAAGGGTGTGGTTTTCATAAGGTTGCAATCTTAAACAATCCAATTAAGGCGCATCTCTAAATTTTATCATAAATATAATTGTGATATAAAATTCTTAAGATGGCTTGAAAATCTATTTTAATATCTAATTATAAAATTTTAAATTCTAAAAATGGTTCGAATCAAGTAGATCTATAAACACATGAAAATCTTGAAAATGATCTATAAACACATGAAAATTTCAAAAATAGACGGTCCAAATAATGTGTTGCAAGATACACTATTCTCATGCTCAAAATCTTTTTCGCTTTTAATATTCATACATCTTGATATCCAGATGATCAATTAAAGTGTTTTCCAACATCCAAACAACCTTTTATGGTGGATTTTTGATGTGCACTTTTAATTCTACATTTTAAGGTTGTAACTTTATGTCAACTTTTTCTTTTGTAGAAATAATTCACAAAGAAGGCAAAATATAAGAATAAGTATTTAAGGCCAAACTACTTCCCAATCTTTTACGAAACAATAAAAAACATTAATAATCATATTAAAATATTTTTATTATTTTTATTATTTTTATTTTTTATAATTTTCATTTTTTTAAAAGTTCTTGGCTTGACCACTCTAACCGCCCAAAACTGGCCATGGCCAAAGACCAATTCTGGATAACCCGGCTGGGTCGACCGACCCGGCTGGTTTTACGAACACTCGTATTTAGTATCACCATTTGTCTTGTTAGAATTGCTCTCTCTCTATGGTGTTGTGATTTGTTTTGTTAGGATTGCTCTCTCCCCTCCTCTCTCTCTCATTCCCCCATAGGACAATGATCTTTACAATAGTGATTTTTTAGTAGCAAAACAGATCCTGCTGACTGGGCTGTAGAGTAATATAGTCCTAACGGCCTAGATTGATGGAGAGACAATGATCTACCTACTAGCAAATTTTTTCATCAAAAAAAATGGGGTGGGGGTCTGGTGGAAATATCCTAAAAAATAAAAGTAACAAAAAAAAATTAAAAAAAAAGGAAAAATATCACATTGTTAGAGCATTTTTATATTTCATGAGAATGAAAAACGATTATAACATTGTTCGAGATTTATCAGTGCATGTTGCCAACCTCATTATTATTAGAAAGTGCTTGTTTTAAGGTATTGTCATTTCTTATATTTTTCAGGCTGTCCGAATGCCGAGAGCTGGCCGAAAAAACCAGTTTCAGCAGAAGTTGTCCCAAGTATCGAGGTTTCCATATATTCTTCGGGATTAGGCCCCAGAAACATTCCCAAGTACACAGTCCAAGTGATCAACAACTCTTTGCAAGGGGTTGTCAATGTGCATTTAGACTGTGGCGATTTCGCATCGGGCTCGTTGATTCTGCCAACGACTTTCCGGCAGTTACAACCAGGGGACTGCCTGGTTAACTATGGCAAAGAGATAGGACCAGGACAGGTCATTCAATTTGATTATACAAATACTTTTCTTGCTAAATTTCCGGTCACGAGGGCTGACTCTGCTTAGAATTTGCAATTTATCTTAGAACATGGAATTCTTTATTTTAAGTTCTTTCTACTTAGAGATAACCTTTGCTGTGTGTGAGTGTGAGAGAGAATGATTTAGTTGTGTATCAATTTTTGTTGGTTATGGAGAATTGGTTGAGGATTGAGATGTTTTGTTGCAAGGGATGTTCATGCTTCATGTATTTCTTTGTGCTTTATGTGTTCTTTGCAATGATTGATCATGGTTTGCGGTAGTGCTTTAAAATTCGGATAGGTGGGTCAAATCGGTCACCCACCAATTTTTAATCGAATGGGTTTATTCAACACATGGTCTCCACTGACTCAACCTTATTAAAAAATAAAAAATAAAAATTCAGATGCTTATAAATATTTAAACAAGGCTTAGGAACGTCAAATCAACCTAAAAATGCTGATTCTCAAAAAAAGGAAAAATGTTTCTTAACATTTATTTGATAGTATTTTTGGTTTTGAAAAATACTTTGATGTATTTCAAAATAACATAATGATTTATATAGTTTTTCTGAAGTTTTAAATAATAGTGAGAGAGAAAGGAGTGGGTTCTAGTCCACAATAAAGAAGAGAGTATGGATTGAGTCCTATTATTTACATTTAGACAAGGAGCTTACAATTACTTATAAATCCAATAACTTGAATATGTCACAAAGTTTTGAGATTTTTTTGAAGTTAAAAGTTTGGTCAACAGCATAAATGTAGCCATCCAATGGTCATATAACATTGATAAATGGATTGTTGAAAGGGAAAAATATACTCTTTTGGTACGACCATTATCAACATAAGGTCTCTTACCCAAAATACATGGTACCTAAGGGGGTTTTAATCTGAATTTTTTAAAATAATTTGTATTCACACTCAATAAAATCTCAATAAATTTTTTAAACAAACTTGACTCTAGACCATCCATTATAGAGACAGATAAATCTGATGTTTGATAATGGCTAAAACTTATTTTTTTAAAAAAATTGTTCACTGGGTGAATCAAAGTAGATCCAGAAATATTCATGTAAAAATGGATTTGGTTTGCATAAGGTTTCAACCTTAAAAAATCAAGCTAAGGTGTGCCTCCAAATTTTATCATAAATGTAATTTTAGTGTAAAAAATTCTTAGGATGGCTTGAGAATCTATTTTTATGTCTAATTATAAAATTTCAAACTTCAAATATAGTTCAAATCAAGTCGATCTATGAACGCATAAAATTCTTGAAAATGGATGGTTCAGATAATATGTCACAAGACATACTATTTTTGGGACTTGATATCGGTTTTTCTTTTTATATTCATACATCTCGATGTTGAGATGACCAATTAGAAGGTTTTTCAACATCAAAACAATATGATAGATTTTTAAAGAACACCTTAATTCTACATTTTAAGATTGCAACCTTATATATTTCCTATAAAAATATACTCATAGCAATGTGTGGCCAGCTATTGGAAATTCTCCTAAGTGGAAATATTCGAAAATTCACCTCTACATATTCACTCACTAACAACATTAACAACCAATGGGGATCGTTTAATAAAGGGAAAAACTCACTATTTGATATTATACCCATATGTTTTGATTCAATTTTACCCATCAAAATACATGGGATCTTGGGATGGAGTAGTATAAGAGATAAAATGTTAAGGGAAATTTACGTATGTATAATTATTTTTTACCATTATTACGGTCTGGTCCCAAAGTATGCAGTATTTATGCAAAGGTCCTCGCTCCCCCATTTTTTTATTTTTTATTTTTTGATATTCATAAGTCAGTTTGATGTTAAAACGGTCGAACCATGACCGCCCTACACGTTTTAGTCGGTTCGATGTTAGTACACGGTTGAATTGCGACCGCTCTATACTTTTTAGTCAATTTGATGTTTGAAACATCAGACCATTATTCACCTTAAAATTCCATGACCAGGTACAAAAAAGATTTGCAACCCATCATATGACTTTCTGTTGCCGAAAGTGTACATTTTAGCTCTGTTTTAAGGTACGGCTTTACCAAATGCCGCAACATTGCGGTCATACCAAAACCACACTCGTAAAGAATAAGTTGAAATTGAAACATATGCACTTCTGGTTTAAAACAAAAGATGTATAGAATAGGCTTCAAATAAAAATGGCTTAATGCAACAAAATTACTATGGAAAAAGTTCAAATAAGGTTGCAATCTTAAATTGTAGAATTAAGGTGCACCTAAAAAATCTATTGAAAAAGATTGTTTTTGGTGTTGAAAAACCATCTAATTGATCATCTCGATATCAAGATGTACAAAAAATATAAAATTCAAGTCCCAAAAGTAGTGGATCTTGTAAAATATTATCTAGACTGTCTATTTTCAAGATTTTCATGTGTTTATAGATCTACTTGTTTTGAATCATTTTTGAAGTTTAAACTTTTATGATTAAGGATGAAAATAGATTCTCAATCTATCCTAAGAATTTTTTACACTAAAATTTCATCTTACGATAAAATTTTGATGTACGCCTTATAATTGTTTAAAATTACAACCTTATACAAACCACACCCAAAAATTGGAATCCATGTGGCCAAGGTTCCTTCACATATTTTCATAGGGCGCCAGCAAGTTAGAATTAGGGATGGGCATCTACCAAAGCATTAATTCATCCAATAGAGCACATTGCAAGTGGTTGCAACTAATGACTATATAAGTCCTTGCGTGCTTTATGGAGCTCTTTTGCATAATATGAGTAACTCCTTATAAAACCTAATTGTCATCATCCAATACTTTTCTCAATTTTTTGGGGTCGATTGCTTGAGGTTAAAAATGTTTATGTATTTATATTTATTTTTGTAAGTCTCATACTCACCAAAATATCCTTGTAGTGTAGTAAGAGTATTATGATTAGGACCCGATTTCTATGCGGCCAAACCCGCATATGTAGAAATGCAGGCCTCTTAAGAAATCTATTTTTAAGATGGATCTTGAGACTTAATTTTTAAGGATATGTAATCTCTGACATAGAGATCATGAATACGAATAAATAAATAAATGTATAAATAATAATTGTAGTAAGAAAATATTTGGACAGTTAGTTTCCAATGTTTTTAGATAGAACACCTAACTTTAAGATGGATGCTTTACACTTTTTAGACCGCATATGTAGAAATACGGTCCAGCCCGCACAATTTTCCTTATGATTATTATATTCTGAATTTTTTTTTTTATAATAGATGCATTGAGATGAGTCACACAATACCTTCAAAATTTCAGCCCAAACTGATTAATAAAAAAAAAAAGTTAGAAGTTCTTGACTAACATGCAGTCTCGATAGTCGGATGAAGATATGGTTGGGAAGTAGAGCCAAAATATTATAGAACATAACTCCATACTATTTTGGCAGTTTTCCCCTACACACACATAAAGGGCATAACATCATCATTATCATTATCATTATCATCATCATAGTATTTTCTCAATTATTTGGGGTTGGCTAGGCTTATAGATATAAAAGGTATATAAGTTATGAAAAGTTTTTGGCGTCTGATTTATACATCCATCTTGTTTTCCAAGGTTATAGAATGCAAAATATCTTAGTAATCACTATAAATCTATTCCTGCTTCATGTTCATGATTTGGAGCTCGAAAAATGTGTAAATGTGCCGATCTTTGAAGTATTAAAATCATCATCATCATCATAGTTTTTTTCCAACTACTTGGGTCGGCTCTTTGAAGTATTCAAATGAATATCCAAAAAACAAAAGAAAAATGAATATAAGAAACAATTTGAAACATTCAAAGTTTATGCTTTTTGGACTTATGACCATAGTGGCCGAGATGATAGACCCTTGGAAGTTTTGGATAAGGATAAAAACAATCTCCAAGAAGGATTTTGGAAGGTAGCCGCATTGTTGCAGGAGGAACCGGGGTGTACCAAAACCATGTAAGTTATGGTCAGGTATGTTGGATATGGTGATTATCCAAAATCATTTACTTAAGGAAATCTCATATTATGTGGGATTGAGATTGATATTGATAAGTTTCCTAAAGGAAATAGAAATATAAAAAGATTAGATTTTAGGATATATTTCTTGGTTCTTGAGATCTATGTAACACCTATAAGAAGTTTTCTATTTGGTATGGACTCCTAACCTTATATATATGGGATGAAAGTGTAGAGAGTTTGTATGAGTCACCATATGGGTGACTTCCTCTAGAGAGAGAGAGAAGCATGGCCTCATTTGCATTGGTAAAGCCTCCCCTTAGAGAGAAGAGAGCTGCATGCGGAGAGAAACACCATAGATATGCCTATTGTGATTGAGATGAGGGTTTTTTGTAGAAAAACGGTTCTTATAGAGATTTTGGGTGATTTTTTTTTTTAGAGAAAAAAAGTCTTGGTTGCTCTCAAGGTTCTCTTCCTAGACAGTAGCTTAGTTGTGCAATGGAAATGGTCTCTTTCTGGATAATGGTTTAGCTGTGGAACAGAGATGAGAGGTCGACAATCGTGTCGATTGGGTGACTGGATCTAAAATGGTTTACTCGATTGGGTTTTGTCGAGGGTTAGAGAGATAACAATTATCTCAAAATCTGTGATGTAACTTTCATTGATATAGTGTATTTCAGTTTGTTGTGCCCGTAGATGTAGTCCTCTTAGGGTGAACCATGTAAATCTTTGTGTTCTTGTGGTGTGTGTTTCATGCTTTATTTCTCATATTATAGGTCGTGCTCTCTCTTATTTTATTTCGAGCTGGATAAATACATGATGTTGGTGTGATTCTATTAGATTTAGAGAAGATGAAAAGCTGAGGAACATTCTAGAGAGAGAAACAATCTCGATCAATTTTCATTAACAAGGAATGAAATCCTAAAAATGTTTATATACAAATACATATTTTGTGTAGACCACAAATTATTCCTACATAAATATACAATGACAATAAAAGACTACTAAAAATTATACATTTATTTTTTTATACACATTATTACCCCCTTCAAGCTAATGCGGACATGAGGAAAGTATTAGCTTGTCCACTAGAAAATCATGACGGCTTCGAGTAACAGATTTGATAAAAATATCAGCTGTTTACGCAGTAGAAGAAACATAAGGGAGAGATAATGTACCATCAAGATAGCGATCACAAAGATAATGACAATCTACATTAATATGCTTTGTTCCCTCATGAAAAACTGGATTAGCTGCAATCTTAATCGCACTTTGGTTATCTGCAAATAAAGGTGTGGGATTTGCAATAGAGATACCAAACTCATTAAGAAGAGCACGAACTCAAACAATCTTATTAGCAACAGAGGACATAGCACGATACTCAGGTTCAGTGCTTGACTTGGAAATATTGTTATGTTTCTTGTTCTTCCATGATATTAATGATGACCCAAGAAATACACAATATCCCGCAGTAGAACGACAAGTATTTGAATCACCTGCTCAATCTGCATATGCATTGAGATCTAAAGATGATGTGGAGTCAAAGAATAATCCACGAATGGAAGTACCTCGAACATAACGTAAAGTTCGATGGACTGTTGATAAATATGGTCGTCGAGGATCTGAAATAAATTGACTCACAATATGAACAACATATACAATATCTATGCAAGTCATAGTAAGATAGATGAGAGAGCCGACGAGTTTGTGATACATCGTAGGCTTAAGAAGAGGATCTCCAACATATGCAGAAAGTTTAACATTGAGTTCCATAGGTGTATCAACAACCTTCGCATCATTCAAACGGGCACTAGAAACAAGATCAAGTGCATACTTCTGTTGATGGATGTAAATACCATGTTTAGAGTGAGAGATCTCAAGGCCACGAAAATAAGATATTTCCCCAAGATCTTTCATTTGAAATTCTTCTTACAATTGTAGCTTTACATCCTTGATGGAAGTGAAATCATTGTCAGACATAAGAATATCATCAACATATAATAAAATAATATAAATTTCATGCTTTGTGGTACGAATAAATATGGAGTGGTCATGTTTGCTTTGAGTGAAGCCAGTTGCAAGAATGACCGCTCGAAAATGCTCAAACTACGCACGGGGAGCTTGTTTGAGACCATAAATTGCTTGACGAAGTAGACAGACCAATGACTTATCTTGAGAAACAGACCCAGGTGGTTGACGTATGTAAACTTCCTCTTGAAGTTCGTCATTAAAGAATGCATTTTTGACATCCATCTGTCATATGGGCCACTCACGAATAGATGCGAGTGCAATAAAAGTATGAATAGTTGTCATCTTTGCAACTGGAGCAAAAGTTTCATCATAATCGATGATATACTCTTGGGCATAACCTTGAGCAACTAATTGGGTCTTGTGCCGATCAAGAGTGCCATCAGCTTGTAAGTTGACTTTATAAACCCATTTACTACCAATGACATGCTTTTCTGAGGGCAATGTAACCAAATCCCAAGTGTGATTTGCCTCTAAAGTTACAATTTCCTCATTCATAGCTATACGTCAACATTGGAGGTTAGATGCATGAGAATAAGAAGATGACTCATGAAACAAGGGATTAGTAATGGTTGTAGGAGAACAAGTATAGTATAGGCTAACCATTAATAAGTTAAGACGATCAGGTGAAATGGGCTTTTAAAGTGACCACCGAAGGTGAGCAGGATCGGTAGAAGGATCAATGACTGGAGGTGATGCATGATCAACACTTAACAAAGACGACTCATCAGAGTTAGTTACTGACTGTGGTAATCCCTAATTTTCATGATAATGAGGAGGAGGAATATTAAAACTAGGAAAAAAATGAAATTTAGGTCCATGTGTGTTTGAATTAGGGTATGGGCAGTGTTGGTGGAAGGGTATGTGCTCGAAAAATATATTTGACAGAAGGATCAAAACAACGATATCCTTTTTGATTTGTTGGATAACCTACAAACATGTATTTGACAGACTTAGGTGAGAGTTTATCACGGGTAGAAGATGGTAAAAGCACAAAGCATCCCGAACACATGTAAATGTGAGTAATCAGGGGTTTTTTAAAAAGCTTTTGAAATAGTGACATATTTTGCAAAATCGGTGTAGGAAGAAGATAAACAAGATAGACAGCAGTAGACATCGCTTCAGCTCAAATGTTCTTTGGGGAATGAAAGGTAATAAGAAGAGAATGAATGGTTTCAAGAATATGAAGATATTTTTTTTCAGCAACTCCATTCTGTTTTGGGGTATGAGGACATGAACGTTGATGAATAATGTCATTTGTACAAAGATATGCTTGAAATTCATTAGATAGATACTCCCCCTCAGAATCAGACTTAAAAACTTTAATGTTTTTTTCAAATTGATTTTTTATCATATTATGAAAGTCTTTAAAAATACTAAACACACTTAACTTGTGTTTGAAAAAATAAATCCAAGTATATTTAAAAAATCATCAATAAATATCACATAATAAGAAAATCCATTAATTGAATGAACATAAGCAGGACCCCATACATCAGAGTTCACTTAAGAGAAATGATGGATACTTTTATTATTGTTATGAAGAAAATGTTGAGCCAAGTGTTTTGCCAACTTGCATTTCTTACAAACAACAGGTAAAACCTAGAGTTTAAAAGAGAACATTTTTTGAGAATGTGGGTGTCCTAACCTACAATCCCAAACATACCAAAGAGAATTTGATTGACTTATTTCATGAGAAAAAGGAGAAAGATGACAAATTGGAAGAGCTTGTGAAAGATGGAAATGAGCTTCACTAAAACTAACTATGAAAAACCGACCTGCCTAATGTCTCTCCTCATCACTTTCCCTGTTGCTAGATCTTGCACCACACAACTTTTATTAGAAAAAGAAACAAGGCACTTATTATCAACTAACTGGCCAACCGATATTAAATTCAAATGAAAGTTGGGAATATGATAAACATCTTTCAATGCTAAAAAATTACCAGATGGACCAAGGACACTGGTATTACCAGAATGGATAACATGAAGTCTATGATTCTAATAATTGCATAACCTTTATTAGATAAAGTTGCTCTATAGAAAAATTAGCAAAGGACAAGCGATCAATTGGAGGAAGCAATGGGAATTAATTTGAGATACTACAAGAAAAAAAAAAAAATTTAACAAGATCTTTTCTAGAGAGAGAAATTGATAGTAAGAAACGAGACGAGAGAGAGAGAGAGAGAGAGAGAGATATTTTTTTTTGTAAGAGTAGGTACCAGTGTCCAATAGATCTTGGTGCGTGCTGCGGAAGATCAGAAGGTTAATGCAAAGGATGGGTTATTAATGCTTGGAAGTAACAGAAGTTTGCATTATCTCAAGTCAATGTTTGCATTATCTCAAGTCAATGTAAGGGAAACAACAGAAGGTTGCATTGCTTGCAAGAGACGACGGGATATTGATGCAATAGAAGTTTGCAAAAGAGGTTCGACGGTGCAACAAAAAATTTGAAAGGAAGGAAAACAACGATCATGATGCAAGTTATCAAAAATTTGCAACAAAACTTTGCAGATGCAACGAAAGTTACAAATTTGCAAGGAAAAATTTATAATGAAAATTTAAGAGATCGATGAATGCTCCAATCGTGGATGAAAATAAAATTTATCTTATTACTGACCTTCACAAGAAAGTGATATATAAGTAGCAAAAAAGAAGAGATCAAATCTTTGTAGCTCTGATACCATATTAGACTTAGAGAAGATGAAAAACTGACAAACGGTCTAGAGAGAGAAACAATTTCGATCAATTCTCATTAACAAGGAATGAAACCTTAAAAAGGTTTATATATAAATATATATTTTATATAGACCACAAATTATCCCTACACAAATATATAAAGATAATAAAAAGACTACTGAAAATTATACATTTATTTTTTTATACACATTATTAAATCCAAGTTATTAAATCCTAACAAGATCTATAGTAGGTCTTGCAGTCGAAACTTGACGTTAGGGCCAATTTGCTCACTCCAAAAGTCTCCAATCAACTTTATATATTCGTTTATAAGGTCACTGTAAAAAAATATCTAATATCACTTGAGAAAAAAAAAGAAAACGGATTTAGACCTCAAATAATTTGGTCGAATCATTATCCTCTCCCAATACTAATTTTGGGCTCACCTTGATGGACTATCGTATCTATATTTCAAGTGCTCAAATGTTTGTTTTTTTTTTTTTTTTTAATGATCACAATAGTGTTTTAAAATCTAGATGGGCCCGGTCATCCCAGAGACAGGTCTGGATTGCCAAATTGCCAATTCGGATTGGCGATCCAACCTATTCTCTAGGTTGAAAATCGGCCCATTAAAAAAACAATTAGAAAAATGGTAGACACATTTTTTAAAATCTGGCAAAATCTATTATTTTTTTAACTTTAGACAACCCTTAAGACCATACTATTTCATAAAATCCCTTAACCATATAACACTGTAGTCTATGTTCCCCATTTTAGTCTGTAAAAACACATTTTCATGCTTCTTTTAGGGTTATACCATCTTGAGCTAAGAGAGAGCTGGAAACCCTAAACCTGTAGAAACCTGAGCCTTAGAGAGACCAGAGAGAAAATCGTGAAAGATCTTAGATCTAGACAAGTTCTAGCCAAACCTTAGCCATTAAACCTGCAACCTTAAGCTTAGACCATATCCAAGATAACCATTCAACCAAGCCAAGGCTTGGTCAACATTGAAGAGAGACAAAGAGGATCCTCGGTATAAACATAGTTGTCGCGGTCCTGATACGAGCGAGGTCTCGAAGCCTTGGATTTATTGGGCCAATTGGCCCGGCTATATATTTTTCTCATCATCTTTTCTTTTATTTTTCAGTTATTTTGTTAGATCTATGATTTTATTCTTATTTCATACAACATTTCGTGCTTTTGGATTTCTCATCCTCTTTTCTTTTATTTTTCAGTTATTTTGTTAGATCTAGGATTTTATTATTATTTCATTCAATATTTCGTGCTTTTGGATTTCTCATCATCTTTTTCTTTATTTTTTCAGTTATTTTGTTAGATTTAGGATTTATTCGTATTTCATTCAATATTTCGTTTTTTTTTTTTTATATACGTTGACTTTGTCATTGATCTGAGAGCAAATCTACTCATTTTTAGTAGATCTGGCTTCAGATCAGAAATCAAAGTTTCCCAATAAAAAAATCAGTTTGTGGTACAAAATTTTCCCACTTTTTGATTTGTATCGTAAACAAAGACAAATAAAGAATAAAGAATAAAAAAACTATAAAGTGTGGGAATGGGGAGATCTAGGCAGTCTGGATCATCCGGTTGATTGATAGGATCATTGATTCTCTAACAAGAACCAGCGATCCAACATAGACTCGGACCTGTTCTTGATACTTGCTGGAACCGGTTCATCTTGATTCCCAATCTGGATAGGTGGGTTTTCAAACCTAGATCACAAGGGCAATCAAAGAGAGATTTATAAAATGGGAAGAAAGTGCCTGCCAGATCAGATATACAATTTGGTCCCCTATGTCCCACTTTTACTAGCGTGCCAATTACGGTATGAAGGTCACAATTTTCCATCAATCTATTGCATCCCATGTGCTAAAAAAATTGACATTTAGAGCCGGCTTAGGACCACACAAGTGCTTAGTGAGTCATTCATTACAGCCCTATTCTAATGCATATAGCATAAATGCATATCTCCTTAGAGTGAGAAATATGTATGTCTTTTTTTTTAAAAAAACAGTAACTTGAATATTTTCCATTATCTCTTTTGAAGATGTACATGAATACAAACAAAGCAACGACCAGTGGAAGAGTCACAGTCAAAAAAAAAAAGATGCCTCCCAATCATTTTATATGTGGAACCACTAACCTTTTCTTCACAAGATAAAATTAGGAAGTAAACAATTTAACTATCATAATTGTTCAGGCATGTGCCTCCCTCGGTGTTTTTTCTTGGGTAGTTCAGTGGTAGGAATTGAACTTGAGATGTAACGTTGTTAGACATCAATTACTAATCATTCAAGCTCAAACCCAATTCTTAAAGTATGGGCTTTTCCATTAGCTTCTCTATAGTAGTGAGTGAGCAAATATTGTCTCGGACTACAATGTCCTTGATTTCCGTAATTAGAAGAGGTCAATCGGCATGGTGCCTACTATCTTATTGCACCATCTAATTACATTCTCGGAATCCCTATGAACTAACTTAATTCGAAAGATTGCATCAGCTTGAGGCCTTGTAGGAAACTTTGGCCTCAGCTTCGCGGCAGCCATTCCATAAAAGCCCTGGAAATAAGCATAGGGTTTCACTTATATAACTTTTATTCACTCCACTAGTATCAATTAATCTATGATTTTCTAAAGAGCTACCATCAAAGTTCAGTTTAAAACATTCTTGTGGGGGTACAACCCATTTTGCCCCCTTCTGCACACGAGAGGTCGCAATTTTACTATAGTTATAAATCATGCTTTGCTGCAACACAATCCGTAGATGTAAATTCAGCTGCTATGACAAGAATAGCCTATTATATTTTCCTGTAATCTTACCCTCAAAGGCTCTTCTACATATTGGCTAAAGCTTACATGGTGACATGGATGTGTTGGTAGATGGGGCAGGTAATTGGGTCAGGTCAACCTATCCTGATTGTTGTATGGACCTTTAGAGTGGATCCAGTGGGTCAAGTCTAGGTCTAATAGATCTGAACACAATTAGGTTCAGGTTTACCTTAGATTTATCTAGATCGGGGTTGATCCGACCTTGATGTATATAAATATATATTAGCCTTCCCCTAAGTTCGCCACCCTTACTACCACCCCACGTTTTTTAATTTGGGGGCAATGCCAAAAATACTAGATAAACAACGTCATCATCAAAAATGTTTTTCTAACTATTTAGGGTCGGCTATCCAAAAGTACTAAATACATAAACTCAAAAAAGTAAAAAAAAGACAAAAATAAGTTAATCTTGAATGCATCTTACCGTAGATCTACTGATTCCCTATACGCAACTAACGGTGCCCTATTGTCTCTCTCCTCAAAAAACCATCCTTTAGACTTTTTTTTTCTCTTTTCAATTTTCTTTTCGTGGCGACATCTGCTAAGGCCAAGAGAATGTGTACACAAAAACCCTAAAATATAGACCTAGTATAGAAAAAAAAAAAGGGATTGCACAAAATGAGACCATTTTACCTTTGATACATGGATGTCACAATTGTTTATAACCATCTGATGTGAAAATATGATAGCTTGGTTGTGCCACAAAGTTCGAGAAAATTGGTTTGAAACTTTGAGTTTGGTCAATGAAATAAATATAGCCACTAAATTTTACATCCAATGGTCGAGATCAATTGTGACCACCTTGTACCAAAGATAAATTGTCTCACTATATGCTTTCTCAAAAAGAAAATGGGGACGACAAAGCTCTATGTTTTTTTTTCCAATCAATCAACATATGTGTGTGTGCGCGCAAGCACAAGGCACCGGGTCAGGGTCGGACTAAACCAGACCTTTGCAAATGAATCTAGTAAAGAGGAGGGTTCCTTATTCCCCTCCATCTTTCCCTTCTTGATACCCCCATTGTGGGAACTTTCATATAAAGAAGGCATCCAAAGATGTAAGTGGGCCCCCTCTTTTGTGCATGGGAGAAGAATCAGGGCTTATTTTGGACTACTTCCTTTTTAGGAAACCATATAAATGGAGTCTTTCACTTAAATAGTATTTCCTAAATGAATTGTCTTAGCATATCCATGATGCCAAGAACCATGGTCATAAATTTCAGTGAATTTGGGCAAAACATATAATCAATTTTCATTGGATTTATGTATCATATTTCATCATTGGGAAAAAGAAAAAGTAAAAATCAACTGAAATATGTAAAAAATTATTTAGGCTAAAATTATTTAGGGCCATAATATTTGACCACATTTGGATGACATTTCAAAGGTAACTTAAAGTATAATGTGAAAATATTTGTATTCCATAGACAAAGTTTATGTATCTAAAGCAGTGATTTAAAAAACGGATTGGTGACTTGGATCAGGTACCTCAAAAATCGGTCCAAATTAGTGAATCGGCAGTCTGAATTACAGTTTTACTGTGTGGAAAAAATGATGAATTGGTGAAAAACATGGGAAAAACAATCAACTCGCCAAAAACCAGTTTGGACCGGTGAATCGACGATCCAAATCATTGTTTTACTATAGAGAATTGCCATTTTACTGTGCGAAACCACCAGTTCCCTTCTAAACTCAACTGTTTTTATATATTTACACAGAACAACAGTTGGGTAACCGATTCCTTAGTCGGACCGGGAGGTTTTGTGCAAACCGAGTTTTTTAAAATCACTGATCTAGAGGCTAACAACTATTTGATCTTGAACAAACGACTAAGAGTAAACTGAGAATAATGTCACAGGTCGAAGCTTGTTATGTTTATTATGCTACAATTAATTTGTGACATTGTTGTCAACTCACTTCTAACCATTCAAAGTCAAACAATAAGACACCTCTAAAAAAAGTAAAAACAGGGTATACATTTGATTCAATTTTCTTATTGAACAACATATGACTCACTAGAAAGGAAAATGAAAAGAGTAAGCTTGAAGCATGTTTGATTGAATGCTTTGTGCATGATCCAACATAGTGATAGATCGATTGAACCAACGGTTTGAATTCATTTTAGGGTGAAATAACCATTTTTATTTGGAGAAATCTGAGCCCTCCATTTGATATTTGGGCAGCTAGAGTGAGAGAGAGAGTTGAAGAGGGAGATGGTAGGAAAGAAATCCTTTAAGCAACAATGATGCTGCAAGGGTTTGTAGTTCTTTCAAGTCAAGACACATGATTCAGGGTCTCATTGTCCTTGTGTGAGGACTTTTCTGGTTTTCTTTAGACCTTTCCCAATGTTACCTAAATAACCGTACCTTTTTATCATTTCCAAAATATAAGTCATTTCCGAACCTTTTTCGTCTCCCCCCTCTCTTTCTCACCTCAAATTTTAAAGGAATATGGTTTGATAGGGCGGCAGCCCTATAAAAAAACGAGTAAATCCTTACCTCAAAATTTATAAAAAATTGCATCTCAAGTATTACAAAACTTTTACATCGATCGTCTCGACTTCGACATGACGGTTGTAAAAATCAATTAGAATTTCAAGCTCTAAAATTAGTTTATATTGCATCAAGTTATTTAGACTGTTTATTTTACCTTAAAAAAATGAGTGTCCACATGTTCACAATTTTTGTACCACTTTTTGAGTTTCAAATTTTATTGTTGGTATTGGAAATTGATTTTAGAGCCATTATAGAGATATCAATCGTCAAAAATAGTCTTGTTGAGGATTTGAGGTAAGACTTTATTTTATTTTCATAAAGCCTAGACCTTATATAAAACTCATCCTTTTAATAATTTGCAACCCTCTTTCTCTGTTGTAAAATTTAAAAAACCTTGCCATCTATCTTCACATATACGTGCATGCACACACACATTTTGTCTCTGATTGACTTGTTGGGGTTTTTTTCTGTCTAATATGAAGAAAAAGGCCCAACTTGGGTCATGTTTTATCTTCACAGGGCCCAACTTGGGTCATGTTTTATTTTTTATTTTTTTATGTTTTATGTTGTTTTTTCTATATTTGATTTTGACCCAGTAATGAAGATATCTAAGTTAAAAATGTCCTGATTCTTGTTTGCGGTGAAGGTACCAGTTCCAACAAAGGAAGTGCTAACTCTTCATAGAATTATTTTTATTTTATTTTATGTTTTGTATGGAGGAAGTGTGATTATTCGGAGGGAAATTAAATTTATCAAAGCACACCTAAGATAGCCAATTCCAATTAGTTGGAAAAAGCTTTGACGATGACGATGACGATGATGAAAGTGCACCTAAGAGATGAAATACTTAACAGTTTACCTACAGCTTTTAATTTAATTTTAAAAATCCCATCAAAATATACATAATCATGATTGGAATAGTTAAAAATAGGTAAAGTGTTAAAATAGATGATAGTTGTATTTTGTTAAATTCCCTTACCATAATTTTACAAACTAATGTCAATAGTGAAAGAACAAAGAATATGAAGGCCTCATGGACCCAACATTTCTCATGGCGACAACACTGATACAAGAAGAAGAAGACGACGGCAATGATAATGGGTATGCAGGCATGGTGCAACATAGAAACAAAACCATTCACAGAGGAGGAGAAGAATACGAAAAATAAGATGATGTTGACGACAACAATAATGATGATGGATGGATGGATAAACATGTTGAAAAAAAAAAGCGATGACGAAGACAAATTGGCATATTAACATTCAGAAAAAAGAAAAAGAAAAAATAACCATTTTAACATGGCATAACAAGGGTTACCTTAAAAGAAAAAGAACAACAAAAGAGGAAGATTTTTTTGGGTAAATACAAAAGAGGAAGATGATGTTAGATATTGTGAATTCGTGGTTACCAAACATGGTATTTCGTTAAAATCGGTTTTGAAAAACTCAGGGAGTCTGATTCGGAACCAAATTATGGGAGCCAGCCGAGTTTGGCTGGTTCCTGGTATTTTATTATTATTATGTTTTAGTTTGGAACTTTGGACTAGGCTGAGTCTCTAACAGACTCAATCTGTCTGAGACAAGTCGGGCCCGGGGCATTAGCAGAGTCCTACACAGGTTAAAATCCAAAAATGTATAAAAATTTGGGCACCCAATTTGGTGATTAGTGTGATAAATTAGGGGAGAAGCTAAGAGTTTGTATGCTTGCATTTAAAGCAAAGCACAGTGAGCTCAAGCAACGGAAGTTAAAGAAGCAAAAACAAAAGAGAAAAGTGAGTGTTCACATAAGAGAGATGGGCTGTCATGTTATAAAAGGTGCTTTGGTTGGTACATGAACAGCACATCTTGGGGATATCACATGCTCCCATGTATATAAAAATACATTCCACCATGATCCTTGTTTGCTCTATACACAACCCAATTATTGCAATCCAATCCAAAACTCTCTGCTTTGTTACTGCAACTGCAACCTCTACAAAAGCCAAATGCTTCTATCACATAAAAAATTCACCCCAAAACCAAAATACTGACTATAGGTCACCTTTGTTCAATTAAAAAGTATATAAAAACAACAGAAGAGTTCATAAAAGAAGACAAAGCTGAGCCTCCTATGCCTTTAGGGAACAACTGAAATAGCTTTTGCTCATTGAAATGATCAAGGAGCTCCTGGTTTTTCACCACTTTGGATGTTTGAAGATATTGTAGCCATTAAGTTTCCCATTATTTTTTGTAGCAAGATATTTCGGTCAAGATAATTTTCTTTTCTAATCAATGGAAAATATTTTCAGATCATGACTGTGATGAATTATGCCTTGAAAAACATTATCAAATATTAAAAATAAAAGAATAAGGTCAGTAAATGTAAATTATATTTTCCATAGTTTCCCCAAAATAAGAATATTGAGCTTTTTCTTTCCAATTAATTAAAATGGCTACATCTTCGTAGGACAACAGAGTAACTCCTGGTAATTGAGGGTTGAAACCAGAGTGGCAAAACTCAAGTTCATTTAAACTCAAAAGTAAATTATCTATACATAAGTTAATACATACAAATATTAAAAAATAACACTAATTTTACCAAAAAAATTATCTTCCCCAAAAGAAATCATTCTAAAAAAAGAAAATTAACTCGATAACCAGTGTCAATAATCGGGCTCGAACTCCCTATAACTACAGCCATCAGTGGGGTCATGGTTGACTTGCCATAATATTAAATCTTGAACATGCAAATATGGTCCCACTACAGCTCATTTCATGTGAAAGCTACCATTCCTAAACACAATTAAAGGACCGGATTCAACTGCTTTAGGCTTCTAAGATGACAATATCCATATGTGGCTCAAGACTGGCCCTAAGTAAAAACTTCTGCTCTTAAAAAAATGGTTTGTTAAGGATTGAATAAGGATATATTTTACCATGCACAAGCCTAGTATATGACTAAATTCAACTGTTTCAATCTTATCCAGAGAAACTAAGCAAAAGGGCCATCCGATTTCTGGGAGTTTAGAAAGAAACAGAAGTCTTCAACATCAACCCTCTCTCTCTCTCTCTTTTGTGTGGGTAAGCTGCAGTTAGGCAGGACCTTATTGGCATATCAATTTGTCCAAAAGAGAACAGGGCAAGTAGGTAGAACGAACAACCATCCCACACCAAAAAACCAATCTATTGCGAAAGAATTATACACCTCATCAATGATAAGAGGTAAAAGGAAAAGAAAGATACGACTTAAAAAGAATAAGCCTAGTTAAAATTCACTGTAAAAATTCCACCATTAGGTGGGTCAAAGGTTTACTACGAAGAAGAATAGTAGTCACAAGTGAAAATGGAAACATGTGTTGCTTCAATTACAGCTCATGAGCTTCATTAACAGTTCATGAAACAGAGCTTGTCAATGTGGTCATCGAGGAAATTTATTCTCAGAAAGAAAAAGCAAAAAAAAGGAAAAAATAAAAGAAAAAACCAAAGAGAAAAACCGATAGAGTTGCTATGACAAGCTTAAGCAACAGAGAGAAACAAACACAGTTACCTGGTAGCCAGCCTGAATCCACAAAAGAATGAATGAAAAATAATCCATCAACTTCCTGTACACTCTTTTTCGCTTCCTTTCTGATGTAAACCCAAGTCCCAAACCAGCATCACGAAGCCACACCTCACGAAGCTCGTGCACAACATAATTTTTGCCCCTTTTTTTTAACTTTTTTAGTTTGAATCTTATTTCATAGCTGACCTAATAGTATCACCGCTTGCTTAAATGGCCCAAATCAAAGAAACCCAATCAATGGAAAACATTCAAAACCCCAAGAGCCTTACCATAAATGGTAATGAATCAGAAACCTTTGGAGCTCAAGTAATGGTGTCCTTGCTTTATTGGCCCAAATCAAAGAAACCCGTCGAATGAAATCGATACAGACCCACCCCAAAAAATCTTTCCATACTTGGCAAGGAAACACAAACCTTTGGAGCTCTAGACTTGCAGGCATGGCCTAGGAGGCCTGCTAAGGCTATGAAACTTAGCATGCTTAGCACTTACAACATTGCTCTGATCAGTTAGTATTTGAGCCTCACGCGGTTCTTCAATCTTATTATTGCCATTAGTCCACCAAGACTTGGACCCAACGTGGACATTGGTATTACTATTAGTATCTTCCTCCATTGGAGCAGGCAAGTTGAGATCGAGAAGCTCCGAAACCACAGGCATTTGCTGTTGAATAATTGCTGCCTTACTAGCTTCAGAGGCCATGTGAGACCTCTTGTGGCCCCCTAAAGCTTGGCCCGATGTGAAAACCCTGAAACAAATTGGGCATTCATGAATCTTACTTTTACTAGGCCCACAATTAGTCTCACCACTCCCTTCTCCTTCCATTAGGTTCACAAGTCTGTAAGGCTTGAGCTTCTCATCAGGCATTGATGGTCTCTGATCAGGAGAGACCTCAGTCTCCGTGCTATTATCACTGCCATCAATTCTAGCGAAGCACCCCTTGACCTTCTTATGGCTTGCTCTATGGCCGCCTAGAGCCTGATAAGAGTGGAAACTCTTGTTACAAGTCGTACACTCATATTTCCCCTTCTTGTGAGTCTGATGAACTTTCACTGAACTCGAATCTTCTTGTCGATTGTACATGTTTCTCTCACTAGATTCCTGAACTAAATCATCGACAAACTGATCATCCCTGTTTCTCTCACTAGAAGCCTTCCCGAGCTCTGTTTCAAACTGATGGCATCCATTTCTTTCACTAGAATTCTTGCCCAACTCTATACCGGATCGACCATGCCTGTTTCTCTTACTAGAACCCACCCCCAACTCAGTGTCGATTCGACTGTGCCTTCTCCTTTCCCTAGAATGCTTTCCCAGCTCCCCGTTTAGTTCACCATATCGGTTTTTCTCTCTAGAATCCTTCTCAATTAACCTCGAAACTCCATTCCTTGTTCTCGTACTAGAATCAGCCCCCAATTCAGTGTCACCTTTCACAAACAGAGTTTCTGATTCATCTGATTTTTGCTTCTCCGCCTCAATTTTCAAGAACCTATTATTGAAACCATTGAATTCAGTCTTCTTCTTCCACTCTTCTTTGACAAACCCACTATCAGTGCTAGAGAATTCAGGCTTCTTACTCTCTGAACCATCAAATTCAGCTTTTTTCGATGCATGATCAGAGCCCAAACCACCATTAACGAGCTTCTGGTCAGTGATAGATTCGATACCAGGCCTAATTCCCCTTATGTTCTTGTTCTCTAACCCTGATCTAGCACTTCTAGAGAGAGAATTCACCTCAGAGAAGTCTAAAACTCCATCTCTAGCTGAACCCACATCCCTAGAGAGCATCATGAGACACATGGCTATGGCTTCTTGCTCATGCTCAGTTTCAGATGCACAGGAAGAAGCATTCAGAGTAGAGAGGGGTGCATAAGAAGAAGAAGAAGAGTACCTGGTTCTTCTCGATCGCCGCTTCTTCGGAGCTCCTTCGTTGTCGGATTGGCTATCAAGAACTTGTTGGTTCTCTCTCTCTAGAGGAACCAAGCTCCATGAATTGTTCTCAATGGACTCTGACCATTTCTCTCTGTGACACCTCATGTGACCAAAGAGAGCTTTCCATGAATGAAAACCCTTTCCGCAGTTCTTGCAAAACCTCGTGTCTCCGCATAAGAACTCATCGGAATCAGAGATTCGCCATGTCTTCTTTGGGTTCTCTCTCAAGCCATAACCAGGGTGGTCAAGGGCCATGCACTCAGATGAAGAGTTCGCGGTCTTCTTCTTTTGTGGAGAGAGAGTCTTTTGTAGAGAGAGAGTGGGCTTTTCCTCTGTTTCAGAGGAAGCAGCCACGGCCATATGGGACCTCATGTGACCACCGAGAGCCCTTCCACAGGAGAATTTCTTCTTGCAAAACTTGCAGGAATGCCTGTATTCTTGCTCTTCCTCCATGGCCCAAGAATCAGAAAGTCCTTTTCTCTCTATAGAAGCAAGATTTTCTCTCTCTGCAAGGAAGAGGAGGAGGACCCAAGATGCGAATAGGAGGATTTGAAGTGAAGTAAGAAGCTTTGGAGCTCTCTCTGAGAGCAAGCAATCCGAGCTAAAGCAACAGATGCTCTTGCCTTGCTTCTCTCTCTCCCTCTACAACCTCTCCACCTTTCTCTCTATACAAAACAATGGCGGAATTGAGGATTTCGAGAGGTTCAGAGAAGTACCCAAATCCGATACCGGGCTTCTGAACAAACAGATCTGGTTTTCTTCTTCTGTGGTGGGACGCAAATTAAGAATGGGTGATTTTCGGGTGGTTGATGATGATGATGAGAGAGAATAAGTAAATGGGTAGAGAGAGAAAGTAAGAGAGAGAAGATTAAGAGAGAGTAGGAAGAAGAGGAGAATGGGCAACTCACCAATTTGGGTTGTTGTTGATATGATGACAGAGAAGAAGAGAAGCAAAGCAAAGAGAGAGAAGAGAGAGGAGAGATAAAGATTAAGAGAGAGGAGAGAGAAAGATTAAGAGAGAGGAAGATTAAGAGAGAGGAGAGAGGGAGTGATTCGTTAATTCGGGTTGTTGCCGATCCTGGGAAGAGAGAGAGAGAGGAGAAGATACGCGAAAGAATAGGAGTTAAGAGAGAGAAAGAGGAGAGAGAAAGAGTAATTTAAAAATAGATCAAGACAATGATGATATCGAAGAAGCAATTCGCAAGCGAGGGAAGCCAAGAGAGAAAATGTTTATATTTGGTTTATGACGATGATGTGAGAGAGGGGCTAGAGAGAGAAAATAGAGTCTAGAGAGAGAAAGAGACTATTGGGAAGAGAGAAAAAGAGGACTTGGGGTAAGTTGGTTCGATGATGATCATGGAGAATTTAATTGGCAAATATAGAGAGAAGAGCAAATTAAGAAAGATGAGAGAGAGAGAGCGAGAGTTCTAGAGAGAGAAAGGATAGAGAAATCCATGCATGGAAGCAAAGGTAAAAGGGGAAAGCAAACAGCGAAGCACGTGTAAGGAAGTGAGACTTGGTAGGGCCCCAAGATCGGACGGTGGAGAATAGTTTCATCAGAGGGTTCGGACATCACGAGGTCGTGCTCTAGAGAGAGAAAATGGCTAAAACCAAACCATCTCTCTCTTTCTCTCTCTAACTAAGTCTTCTTCTAACTATTCTTTGCTTTGTCCCATCTCTCTCTAACTAAGTCTTCTTCTAACTATTCCTTGCTTTGTCCTGCTTTCCATTACAGGTTCAGGGTTTGAATCTTTTACCGTTATTCTTTTGGAGGTTTTTGAGAGAACCATATCACTCATATTTTTTAATATTTTAATTTTATCTCTCTTTCTCTTTCTATCCCCTCTATTTCTCTCTCTAGCCCTTCTCAAGATTGATCTTTGATTTCTAATTACTCATTGCTATTTCCTACTAAAAATTTTATTTTTCTTGCTTCTCACTCTTTTTGATGTGTCTCTCTATCATGTAAAATTTCTCTCTCATCACCTTATTGATGTTTTTATTGATTTCACTCTCTCTAGTGTTATTGATGTATAATTTCTCTCTAATCATTATTCTTCAATGGAAAAAATTTATATGCGTTTGAGGCTCTAAATAATCAAACTACGACGCACCTCAAAAATTCACTAGAAAAAGAAGTTTCGATGCCAAAATCCCTCAAATCCAATCATCTTGACATTGAGCTACATAGACAGAAAAAAAAAAAAAAAAATGGACTTTGAATCTTGAAGATAGTGTATCTTGTACTGTATTATCGAGACCGCCAATGTTTATGATTTTCAAGAGTTCATAGATCTATTTGATGTACACTATTTTTGAAGCTTTAAATTTTATAATTAGATATGAAAATAAATTTTCAGGCTATCATAACAAATTTTGGCACTGAAATGACATCTTTTGATACTATTTATAGTCGCCCCTTACTTTGATTGTTTAAGGCCTCAACCCTATAAAAACCTCACCCCTAATTATGTTTTCTATTTGTATCTTTTGGTTCTCACAATATGTGATGTCTATTTCTCTCTTGTTATTTGATGTTTAAATCACCTTTTTTGTGTTAGTTGATCCCTCACTCTCTCTTGCATTCTCTCTCTTGTTCTTTGACGTCTAAGCTCTCTTTCATCACTCTTTTTTGACATTTTTTTTGTTTCCATGTTTATCTAATGGTGTGGTTTGTATAGTGTTGAAGCCCTAAACAGTCAAAGTAAAATGCACCTTCAAATAGTATTGAAATATGTAGGTTTTGCATCAGACATAAGCCGCACCTTCAAATAGTATTGAAATATGTAGGTTTTGCATCAGACATAAGCCGCACCTTCAAATAGCATTGAAATATGTAGGTTCAGTATCACACATCTTTGTGATGACTTGAAAACTTATTTTCATATCTAATTATAAAATTTAAAAATTTAAAAATATTGTAAATCAAACAGATCCATGACCACTTGAAAATCTTAGACTTGATAGTCTGGATAAAACATTACAAGATCCAATGTTTTCAATATTTGAAATCTATTTTTATCATATTCATGCATCTTGAGGTCAAGATGATCGAATTAAAGTTTTTCAACATCAAAACATCTTTTTTTATTAGATTTTTGAGGTGCGTCTTAATTTGATTGTTTAAGGCCCCACCGTTATGTAAACGTTTCCCTCTATCTAATTTCTCTTTTGTTATTTATTTGATTTCAAGTTTCTCTCTCATCACCCATTCATGCTTTTAGTTGATCTTACACTCTCTTGTTATTTGATGTCTAATCTCTCTCATCATTATTTCATAGTTACATTTTTATTTGCTTCCTTCTTTCTCACTCTTATATGCTGTCTGATCTATCTCCCTCTCCTTGCAATTTGATGTCCATTTTCTCTCTCCTCAACATTTATTTTTTAGTTGATTTCTCTCGCTTGTTTTGCACTGCCTAATCTCTGTCTCTTTTCTTTTTTTTGTTATTCAATACGATTTGTACTCTCTCTCTCTATCTATTATGTAGATCTATTTCTCTCTCCTCTCTCTAAAAATGTTACCTCTATCTCTCTCTTAAAATAATTAATAAATTAGGGTGGCGTTCTAAGTACAGGCGACCTAATGCTGGTTGAGCTAAGCATGTTAGCATGTTGGAGTAGTGTGCCTTCTTTATTTATTTAAATCACGCAATGACAAGAATAGGCCTCAACATTTATTAAATTGCCAAAAACATCATTTGCAATCCATTACTGCATGACTCACGTTTACTTAGGGTCTTATTAATCTTCCATAATTCGTAATAATAAAATGCATTTGATTCTTTCCAAGAATCTTAGGCTTTGACATTACATAAAAATTAATGCAATGCTCCATTGACAACCCAAATCATTCATCTCAGTTTTACTCCTTTTATCCTACTCTCTCTCTCTCTTCTCTCTCTCTCTCTCTCTCTCTCTCACAGACTTTAAGCATGATCTTTCACACACACAAATACTTTAAATAGTCTCTCTCTCTCTCTCTCAGACTTTAAGCATGATCTTTCACACACACAAATACTTTAAATAGTCTCTCTCTCATACATACACTCTTTAGCATTGTCTCTCTCTCTTGTACACCATCTCTCTTTAGCACACACTCTTTGGTATTTGGGTTTAGCACTTGGGTTCAGCATAGTCACACCTTTATCTCACCGTGTTTAAAAAAGTGGCGGCTCGACTCAAGATTGCCCTTGTCGAATTGGTACTAATCGGTACTGGATTCGATGGTCCCTTCAAATCAAGTCTTAGCCTAATACACCCATTAATAATACTGAAAGAAGTTTTTACTATGAAATTGTTGTTTAGAGGATGATTTCGAAGTTTTCTAAACATTTTGAACTTTTAAGTTTTGTTTATATTGGATCAAGATTCATGACATAGATGCGGAAAAAGTGTTGGAAATTGTTTCATGTGTGCTGGACCGTATTTCTACAATATGCGGTCCCAAGGTATAAAGCATCCATCTTAAAGATGGATGCAAATAGGCGTTCCATCTAAAAAACATTTGAAACTAATGGTCCAAATGTTTTATTCATAAAATCATTATTTTTATTTTTAAAAGTTTATTTATTTATTTAATATTCATGATCTCCATATTAGAGATTACGTTGACTTAAAAATTGGGTCTGACAATCCATCTCAAAAATAGATTTTTTAAGAGTCGGCTCATTTCTACATGGACTCATATAAATTGTGTCCTAAAGTGTTATATACTAGCTGCCAACCTAACATGCCGTTGCTCATTTCTCCAGAATGGGGACCAATAAAACAAGATTCATATAACCGATCCCAAATAATTGGGATAAGAATTGGATAGTGGTAACGATGATTCGTGTACCCTCTCTCTATAAAAGAAGATAGGTCTTGACCTGGAAGGGTCCTCTCAGCATCTGGCATGACTTTTCATTTAGGTTTTGGCATCCCAACTTGTGAGTTCTACTCTCATTTGACCATTTCAGCATTATCCATCATATTCCATTCTTCTTTCATGAAAAAATATGGAATTTTTCCACACGTTTTAGTCTCTAATAATTAGGAGAGAGATGTTGTGAAAGACCAAGCATGACTATTTGAAAAATGAGAGAGTAGGACGAATAGGATCAATACAAGCAGAACAAATCGAAACGAAGATCAGAAAAGAAATCAAGATTAAGTGCTTCACCAATGATGTGATGGATCAATGATTTTAATATTACTCAAAAAATTGAGAACAAATGTTTAGTGTTTGCAACCTCACCGGTTCACCGGTCCAACTTGGGAACCAGCAGGTCAAACCAGAACCGAGCACTGGCCGATCTTGTTTTGGCTGGCTTGGTGGTTCAGCTAGATATTTTAAAAAAAATATGTATAAAATCCCAAAAAATAAGGGATTTGTTTGTAATGTTTTTTTATCATTGTAGCCAACATTGAGAAGTATTTTGGCCAAGAATACTTAATCATACATTTTTTCATTTTTTTTTTTATAGAATTTTAGAAATATCTCTGGGGACAAATTGTTTTTTTAAAATCCATTTTTTTCACTATTTTTCAACTTCATTTGGATGTGCTTTGTTTAATCATTTGCTTTGTATTTTTAATTTTTTAACACTTTTTGAACCGACCAAGACCTAACTGGTTAGGCCAGTTCATCGATTACTCAGACCCAGGCCCTAGCCGATTTTTGAGGACAGTTCAATTTTTCGAACACTGATTAGGTTACATGATAAAATTCAGACATAGGTGGGCATAGAGCCAAAAGAGAGAGAGAGAGTCAGGATGCATAGAGAGGGTTAGATGAGGTGTTAGCATGCATTGGAAATGACATGGGCAGTTTTATCTCTCCAAAAATACTGTGAACAATTCAAATTCCAATATGGTTTCCATGTTATTTTAAGCTTCAAGTGACCAATAACACTTGAGCAATGTTTTCCAAAATGGGGGCACTTTAGCTGTGATGCCCAAAAATAAGAATATAGTTTGTCCTAATCTTCAAATGTTTTAGCTGGTATCCCAATAGAGCCATCAATTTGTCCTCCCAGTGTTTAACATCTACCCTAAATACCTGCCAAAGAATCCTTATCCCTAAGGGCTTTATCTCTACTTTTGTTTGCATAACATCACAGGAATAAGGAAAAAGTTTATATAAGGTTGGAACCTTACAATATAGAATTCGAGATGCACCTCAAAAATCTATTAGAAAGAGAAAGAGGTTGTTTTAATGTTTAAAAACCCTAGAATTGATCATCTCAATATTAATATTGAGATGTATGAATATGAAAAAAAAAAAAATATTTTGAGTCCTAGAAATAGTGAATCTCGCAACACATTATCTAGACCGTCTATTTTCAAGATTTTCATTTGTTTATAAATCTACTTGATTTAAACTATTTTTTGAGTTAAAATTTTATAATTAAATATGAAAATAGATTTTCAGATAATCCTAAGAATTTTTTACACCAAAATTACATGTTATGATAAAATTTGGATGGAGGAGCACCTTAATTGGATTGTTTAAGGTTGCAATCTTATAGAAACCACACTCTTAAAAGAATAATGACAATACAAGTACTAAGTACATATACTAGGGGAGAGAGAAACTGGTTTCGACTCGAGTAGGAGGTCCAAGTAAGGGATCTTAAAAAATTTCTAAAAAAATATAAAAATTTTCAAAAAAAATAAGAAATATGTTTGTAACATGTTCATTTATGTTTTCTATCACCATAGCAAAGATTGAAAAGTGTTTTATCTGTGAATACTTCTTTTTAAATTTCCCCATCTTCTTTTTAAATTTTAAAAAATACCCCCGATCACAAACTTATTATTTAAAGGGTGCGGTTTGTATAGAGCCTAGGCTCTAAACAATCAAATTAGATATTACCTTTAAATAGTGTCGAGAAATGTGATTTCAATACTGAAAATCATCATGATAGCCTTAAAATATATTTTTACCTTTATTTATAAAGCTTAAAGTTTAAAAAAAAGTGTAGATCGACAAATCTATGAAAACTTAAAAATCTTAAAAATTGACGGTCCCAAATTCATTACAAAATTCACTATTTCCAAAACTTGAAATCTATTTTTTTTTCATATCCATGCATCTTGATGTCGAGATGATCAATTGAGGATATTTGGGCATCAAAACAACCTTTTCTAGTGAAATTTTTTAGATAAGTTCTAATTTGATTGTTTAGAGCCTCAACTCTATATAAACATTTCCCTTATTTAAAATCTATTTTTTCCCTATTTTTTTAATCACAATTCATTATGTCTTGTTAAATTTTACTTTGAATATACTTTTTTTATTTTTAAATATTTTTATATTTTAAATTTTTTTTAATAATTTCCAGCTGCTACAATACTCGGGCGCCAAATTACTCAGGCTCAAGCGATTACTAAGCTGGGGCGAGTAGTAGGCCCGAGTCAACTTTTTGAACATTGCTTGTAACTAATATTTATCTTTTGTAAAATAATGTTATGGAAAGTGACACTTGAATGGGCCTGTTGTAATGACCACTTTGTATAGTTTTAGAGAGAGAGAGAGAGAACTACTTTGTATATATGTTAAGGGAGGGAGACTACTTTCTATTTGTTTTGTGTGTGTTAGAGAGAGAGAGAGAGAGAGAGAGAGTAAAAGTTGAAAGCGGCAATGGCCGGCCTTCCTCGAGCCAAACGGCCAACTCAAGGGCGTTAGCTTTTATTCCCAAATGTTGAGAGAGATGTAGAGAGAGAGAAATGTAGAGAGAGAGAGAGAAAAGTAGAGAGAGAGAAATGTAGAGAGAGAGGTATAGAGAGAGAGAAATGTAGAGAGAGATGTAGAGAGAGAGAAATGTAGAGAGAGAGAAAAGTATAGAGAGAGAAATGTAGAGAGAGAGATGGAGAGAGAGAGAGAAATGTAGAGAGAGAGTGATGTTACATACAAAGGCACTACCAAGAATAGTTCCTCCAAAAGAAATCATAATAACTTCCACTAATTTTACAAGCCAAAAGATTTAATGTTCCCGCAGGTGCATATTGTAGGATAACTCTTTCAGATACTGCCCTTGGGAGTATTTTTAGAACCCAAAATTGGAGATGTAATATTCTCAGCCTAGCAAACCAATCCTTAAAAACCATAAAAAAACAAAAAATAAAAGAGGAGAAAATATAATTGTTGTTATCATAACTTCTTATAAATTCATTAAAGGGGTTACAACATTTCAATTAACATTATACGTTTTAAATTTTTATTTTTATTTCACTTAGATTCATCCTACCCGAAATATGTCTTTGAAAATGCTTAAATTACTCGATTGGGAACCCAGAAAAAAACACAGCTATGTTTAGTTATTTGGCCTAACTCAGACACCCGAACCAAATGACTGAGTTACTAATTTATCAAGGATTCCTTGTTGGCTTGGGTTGGTTAATTTATAGAAAAATTCTCAACCTTAAATAAAGCCAATTTGGAAATTATTAATTTATTTTATTTGAGAAAGTAAATGTTTAAACAAAAATTTAAAAGTAGACTCTTCAATGTCAACTGAGATCTTTTATTTCTTGAAAAATTAAAGCTAAAATGCGTTGAACTTTAAGAAAAAATTGTGCTAATATTCTCCAAATTAGCATGGGGAATAATTTTGTGGTGTTATGTATGTGCTCTTTTTTTTTTCTTTTTTTAATTACGAAAATGCAGCCACTTCTAATCTTTAAGATTTAAAATAAGAGCCATTTTAAGCCCTCAGATTTTGAAGAACTGAAGTTGACGCCCTACATATAAAGTAAAATGTGACTCAGGATCTTCATATTTTGAATATTTGAAGTCAAGTCCTTATATATAAAGTCAAATATGATTTTGAATCTTCAAAACCCAAAGTTAAATATGAGTTTAGGTTGTAAAGATCTAAAGCAGATTTGACTTTGTACATGGGGAACTCACTTATTGATACATTTTTCTATTGAAAGCGCTTATTATTGAGTGGTTCCAAAAATCTCAAATCAAGAAATCTCATCAAAATAGTTATTTAATAAATGTATACAGAGTGTATGTGTAATTACATGAGAGAATAGAAACCAAGTAGAGAGAAAAGACTACTATATACATATAAAGAGAGAGATAAAGGGTGTATAATTACATTAGAGTAAATAGAAATTAAATAGAGAGAAAAAATAGAAACTATATATCCCTTTTCTTACAAATTTAAGTTCCGGGTCATATGCTAAATTTAAGGGCTGTCCATTAAATTCTAGACAAATAAAAAGCTCTCTCTCTCTATCAAAAAAAAAAAGCACTTTCTTTTTCTCTTGATCTATCATGCTCTCTAAGATCTCACCAAATTCCCCCTCAACCTATATTAGAAACAAATCTCTAAGATCTCACCAAATTCCCCCTCAACCTATATTAGAAACAAATCTCTCTGACATACACACTAAGATGATAACTGGTGAGAGGCTAGGGCGAGGTCATTCCAATGATTTCTGGATTAGGACAAGTCTTACAAACTCGGGTAACGGGTTGGGTCGGGTCTGGGTCGACCAAAAATTCAAATATATATTTATTTAAATATATTTAACTATTTTCATAAATTAGAACCTGAAAATACATGTGGAAAAAGGCTAAAATGATGATAATGAAGACCTGAAAATATATGTAGGACTTGGATCCAGATCTGGACCCGGACCCAAACAGACCCAACCAAATCCATACCCGACCAGACCCGATTGGACCTGGACCCGATCCATTGGGTCCAATTTTTGGACGCATACCTGGACTTGGGTTGGGTCTACCCTACGGCTTCCGGTCGGGTTTGGGTCCATTACCACCCCTACTCTCAGTTCTTTAATGAATTTACAATTAATGTTATAAGAAAAAAAAAAAAAGTGAGGCCCGAGTTCAGTCTACATCAACGAAATTTTCCTCAGAGAATTTTTCTAGGAAGTGAACACAAGACAAACCTTTATCAACCTCAACCACCAGGAATGAAATCAGGCAATTGTGGTGTATAATTGACACTTAGCCTCATTGTGAAATCGGGCAGCTAAGTTTTACCATTGACTGCAGTAAAAATCCAAAAAAAACGATTCATAAAACTTTGGATGGGAAATAAGGCACCCCAACTGTCTTATTTTATATACCGTTCAAAAAAAGCTCTGATGGCTTGGGTTGTTTATGACTTCTATGCATAAAACGTACTATTTTACAGTATAAGATACCAATCCTAAACTTTAGATAGGAGTGGCAATGGACCTAGACCCGACGGCTAGACCCGACCTAGGTCTGGGTTTGGGTCCAAAAATTGGACCCGACGGATCGGGTTCGGCCCAAATCTTTGACCCTAACACTATTTGGGTCTAGGTCTGGGTCTCACATTTCTCAATTTTATATAAATATATTTAAGTACATAGATATTTTACTTTTTTGGTCAAGTCCAGGAACCACATTATATTTTCGAATCTGAGTCGGGGTTTGGGTCCGGTGACTTCGGGTCCGAGTCCCATAATATATTTTTTTGGTCCGGGCCAAACTCGACCCATTGCCAGCCCTAGCTTTAGATGGTTCCAATCCAAGGTCTCTCTACCTATAGTGCATTACCAACCCTAGTCACATGCTGGATCCAAGCCAATCGCCAACCCTAGTTACATGCTAACTTGCTAAAACCGCAGGTGTGGTTATTTTATCTCAAAAACTACCCATAAGTGTATGGATTTTGAGTTATGCCAAAATATTATATACTAAAGTAGGGCCACAATTCACTTCCTTTTTCTTTCTTTTTTTGAGTGTTAGCATAAAACATTTTGTAAAGACAACGCTTTACAGGTGACCCACCTACGTATAAAGTATGTGCGATCCTTGCTCTCAGCTGTTAGATCTGAGTTGATGGATGTGATGGCTTGAGTCGCAATGTCACAAAACTCTCAAGTGTCACCGCTTGATCCTATTAACTATGGGTATTTTATTTCTAATACGTATTCTATTACACCATTTTGTAACAAAATTTAAGTTTGGTCATTTATTTATGTACAATATATATTTGTATAATGGAAGCTACTACAAAACGTCTATAGGCGAAAATGAACAGTGATTTTGTCTATTTTTGTCACCGTCCAAAGTTCAACTCACGGTCATGAATGTCCAGTAGTTTTCATTTTTAAGTTTTTTTTAAAAAATCGAAATGACCTGAAATTTAAAACGTATGTTCATAAAAAATAGGCGAATCTACTAAAAATATCAAAAAAATATTTTACATGAAAAATATTAACCAAAATACCTCTAAAATGTTTTGGGGTATTTTGGTCAATTTTTTATAAAAATTGTTTTGTTTTTTTATTTTTATTAAATGCGACTCACTAATATGTACACACGCTCCAAATTTCAGGTTATTTCGATTTGTAAAAAAAAATGAAAAATAAAATACTACCTGACAATCGTAACGGTACGATGAACTTTGGACGGTGATGAAGGTAGAAAAAATCACTGTTTATTTTCACCGCGTCGGGAAAACTTTTTCTATATATATATATATATATTATGTTTTTTCTTTGCCCCAACAAGCAGATGAGACGCCCCAAATGCCCACTCAAAAATATTTTTTTAAAAAAGATAAAAATAAAACACCATTTGACGTGACATGAACAATCCTAACCATCCATTCAAATCGGCTTGAAAAAAAGTGACACCGACCGCTGATAGTTTTTTCCTAGTTTCAATTTAATGACTTCTCTAAAACAGTAACTGATGTCATTCCTAGGAATTCCTCTGCATTCTTTTGAGATACTAGTCCACTTAACAAGAAAAGCCATTATCTTGGACTCAATCCCCAAGATTACCCCCATTAAAATTCATATATTCTTCTCTCCAAAGATGTCTTCAAAGCAGCGTTTTAAAAAACGTCGAGTCGAACCGGACTCGCCCGGTTCGACTCGGAAATAGTGAAA
This sequence comes from Amborella trichopoda, assembly GCF_054954075.1. Taxonomy (NCBI): domain Eukaryota; kingdom Viridiplantae; phylum Streptophyta; class Magnoliopsida; order Amborellales; family Amborellaceae; genus Amborella; species Amborella trichopoda. The sequence goes on from NC_142345.1 coordinate 1,673,744, forward strand.
AAGGAACCGGATCGCTCAAAAATCGGAAATCGTCCGGTTTTAAAGAGAACCGGACGATTTTGTACAGTGAATCGCCGATTCACTGTACGGAATCGGCGAGTCCGAACAGTGAATCGGCGTTTCCGTACGGAATTTTTTTTTTTTTTTTTTTTTTTTTTTTTTTTTTTTTTTTTTTTTTTTTTTTTGGTAATCCATGATAGATTTTTTTTGTAATCCATGATCGAATTTTTTGGTTTTTTGTAACCCATAATAGAATTTTTTGTAATCCATGATCGAAATGTTTGTTTTCTTTTCTTGTAATCCATGATCGATTTTTTTGTTTTTTTTTTTTTTTTTGTAACCCATGATAGAATTTTTTGTAATCCATGATCGAATGTTTTGTAATATATGATCGAAATGTTTGTTTTTTTTTTGTAATCCATGATTGAAATGTTTGTTTGTTTTTTTTTAATCCATGATTGAATTTTTTGTTTTTTGCTTTTTTTGTAACCCATGATAGGGTTTTTTGTAATCCATGATTGAATTTTTTGTAATCCATGATCGAACTATTTTTTTCTTTTTTTGTAATCCACGATTGAATTTTTTGTTTTTTTTGTTTGTTTTTTTTTGTAATCCATGATCGAATTTTATGTAATCCATGATCGAATTTTATGTAATCCATGATTGAATTTTTTGAAAATTTGTGATTTTTTTTGTTTAATCCATGATCGAATTTTTTTTTGTAATCCATGATAGAATTTTTTGAAAATTTGTGATTTTTTTTTTAATCCATGATAGATTTTTTTGAAAATTTGTTTTTTTTTTTTTTTAATCCATATTATTCAAAGAGAAAACGAGAGAGATGATGATTCTGAGGCCACCCTATCCCAGCCATATTATTCACATATCGAGTCCCAACAGCAACAGTGTAGGGATGAGCACGAAATACTGTAAATTAAATGCTGAATAGCGGTTCATGCAGGGAAAGAACATATCAATATTCGCATATTCATTCAAAAACATGAAAATTCTTAATGGAGTACCCTCATTTTTTATTGAATTCCTAAAAACCAATATTTATAATGAATTTTAATAATTTTTTCGGATTTTTTTGAAGCTTTATTCTGACCGATTCACCCGATTCCGATCCGGATCGCCGATTCGCCGATCCAGATCGCCGATTCGCCGATCCGGATCGGTTTTTGAAAAGCCCGATCCGGGTCACCGATCCGGTTTTTAAACCATTGCTTCAAAGTAATAAACAACATGCGCCAAAGGACTGTATCTATCTTAGACAATGGCAAGGACCTTCACTACTCAAAAGTAATTCCATATGTACAAATAATTAAATAAGTGATCAATGTTACAAATTGACACACATTAGTAAGAACATACCTCTCCTTCTCAGCCTATCTACCATTAGCATCTTTCTCAGTCCCAAAACCTATACAAAAATGCTTGGATTTGATGTAGTAAGGCCAGGTCCCATGCCTTTGATACACCCATTTAACTTGTCTTATTTTGTCTTCCAAGTATCAAAACATACACAAACTTTACTGTAGAGGCATTGTCAAAAGTAATCTTCCAGATAGTTTCATCTTTCTTTTGTAGATTGTAATAATATAACTGGTGCAATCTTTCTTGTATATCTATAATCTTCTTTTTTAATATTAATTACATTATGAATACATCATTCATTCTTTTTTCTGAAAGAAGTTTATATAAGGTGCAACCTTACATGTAGAATTAAGCTACACCGGTGCAACCTTACATGTAGAATTAAGCTACACCTAAGAAATCTATCGTAAAATGTGTTCTGAAGTTGGAGAACCCTCTAGTTAATCATCTTGATGTCGAGATGTATGAGTATGAAAAAAACAAAAAGAAAAGTTTCAATTCTCAAAAATAGTGCATATTGCAACACATTATTTGGGCCGTCCATTTTCAAGATTTTCATGTGTTAATAGATCTACTCAATTCGAACCATTTTTTAAATCCAAAAATTTATAATTAAAGATAAAAATAGATTTTGAAGTCATCCTAAAATCTTTTGAAACTAAAATTTCATCTTTTAATAAAATTTGGTGGTATACCTTATTTTGATTATTTTAGATTGTGTAACTAATACAAACCACATCCCCTTTTTTTTGCTTCCTCTTTTTTTTTTTTACTAATGCATCATTCATCCTTTCATAGGGGTCGCAGCAGGTCGGGTTGAAATATTAAATATATTTATATATTATTTAAATATTATAATTAAAATATATACTTTTATTTATTTAATATCAATTAAATAATATTTAAATATTAAATATTATTTCAATAATAACACTATTCGAATTGGATCCAATCCAGATCCATCCACATAGACCCAAACCTGGACCCAAATAGTGCTCGAGTCCAATATTTGGACCCAGACCCAACCTTCCAAGTCCAAATTTTGAACCTATACTCAAATTTTGGACTCATATTGGGTCTGGGTCCGGGTTCGGGTCCATTGTTGTCATGACTCCACCCCTTGAACCCATGTCATAGTCCCGCAATATGCTGCCCTCCAACATATACGGTATAGAGTCAAGGGACGGGATCGTGTCAATTGCAACCCCTAATCCTTTGATTCCTAGAAAGAATATACTACATGGTATCTATTCAATTCTCTAGCATTCTCATACACTATCTTATAAAGATATCAGGGAAGTCCAAATCTAAATGAGGTGTTATTGCCCTTCCCTAACACAGTTCCCTATAAAGATATCCAAATCCAAATGAGATGCTATTGCCCTTCCCTAACACAGTTCCCATGTATCTTTGGACCGTACACTTGCAGTAGACAATCCCTCTCTGAGTTAGGGACATATTCAATTCCCCCTATTTCTTCTGGCCTTACTTTTGAGTCCATTACTGATTTCCTTCTTGGGAATATCTCCACCAGGAAAGCAAAGCCATGCTCATTAGCTTTTTTTTAAATGATTTTTTTTTTATAAGCTTGAGGCCTAAAAGGTTGTTTTCACTCAAATTAAATATCTCGACTTCAAGATATATGGACATGATAAAAAACAAATTTCAAGTTTTGCAAATAGTACATCTTGTAATACATTTTTAGACATCAATTTTCAAGATTATCAAGTTTTCATTGATTTGTTCGATCTACACTATTTTTTAGCTTTAAATTTTATAATTAGAAATGAAAATATATCTTACAACTATCACATGGATTTCAAGTATTAAAACCACAATTCTCGACACTATTTGAAGGTGCACTTTACTTTATTATTTAGAGCCTCGGCACCCCTTTGTAAATCCATGACAATGTAGGTAGGTAGAAACGCTGAAGTTGCAAGTTTTCAATGCCAGAAGTGCTTTTTCTGGGCAGATATAAAATAGAAGTATACAAGTACAGCTTTGTACAGTAACAAGTTACATAGAGAATGGGTTAGGGGAGAGAGGGGCAATGCAGCATTACATTGAATTGATAAAAAATAAATGCACAGAAGATGAGTATGAGGGAGCACACATTCATCTCTCTCAAACAAACAAACAAAACCCACTTCATCAATCTATGACTCCCTAGTTTACATGAGCACAAGTCTGCATCTTCCCCAGCATGCATGCATGTACAATAATATTTCGAAAGCATGTAAATAACTCCTAACAAAAAGAATATTGCCGCCTCATACCTGGCCCTCACTACCCTCCAATCAGAGCCTCCATTAAGTTCAGAGAGAGAGAGAGAGAGAAATGGTAATTGCGAGGAAGACCGACAAGAGATCGACCCGATATTTTTCTCACACAGGACCTAGCTGATGCTAGAACCGTCTCTCTCCGAACCATCGTTATCCCAACCTTCATCTCCAAAAACCTCTCTGATCATATTATTTGTCGACAAGAAATCAATAGTCTTCTTTGGCCCATTCAAAAAGCCAGCGACCCACAACTTCTCATCACAAGGCTCCATCATGCCCCCGAAATTCCCCATTTCTACATTCGTATCTCTCACTTCTACAACCTGTTGAGACGCATTTGCCATGGGCTCGCCATGCTGATGGCCCCCCTCATATGACATGCACGAGTCATCCTGTACATCAGCATCATCCATGCCATCCGCCATGCCCTTACCTTCACCACCATATGGATGCTCGCCATCATCAGTTAAAGACTTCTTCTCCAGCCTCACCATCATGTTCACATGCTTTGCACCCACATCATCATCTCCCACACCATCCTCTACATCCACCCCCGCATGATCATGACCATCGTCATCATCATCGTCATCGCCATCCTCATCATCTTCATCCTCGCCAACATGGCCACCATCAACATCATCATCAACATGGCCATCACCATCATAATCCACATCATCATGGTCCTCAACATCACCATCATCATCCACAACTGAATCATCATCGTCCTCGGCCCCAAACACCTCCTCATCACCGTCCCTCCATTCGTCATCATCGCTATCTGCAATGCATGGATCCCACCGGTTTTGGGCGGCCCTCCTCCTAAGAACAAAAACATTGAAATAGTAGCTAACCAGCTCTTTCTTACTCCTCATCTTGAGAGCTAGAGAGAGGTAATCCCAAAAGTTCCTATTCAATGAAGCGGGGTTCGAGTAAACCACCTCACTGAAAACCCTCTCTTCTTCTTCACTCCACTTCTCCGCCACGTCCTCTCCCATGTCCTCAAACCCTAACTCGATGAACATGGATTTCCCCAATTCATTCATCAGTTTCTCTCTCCTCAACGCTATGTGCAGCTTCACACATCTGACTGAGCCACGGTCAGGGCAGCAACAATCGCTCCTGCCGCGCCCTAAAATCACACCATCCAAGCTGAAGTGTGGCATCGACTGCACACAAGTACCCATCAGCTTATGCTCTCTCTCCCTTTCTCTTTCTAGATCGGCAACATGAGTTGGCGTCAAACATAGTGTAGCATCCATTGGCCTCCTCTCTCCATCTCCCTGTCTCTCTGGATCAACAGCATCTGTAAGCATAGGATATGCACAAGAAACTGGGAGCCTTTGTTCTCTGTCTCCTATCCCTAGATCAAGAGTCCTCGAAGAAGCACACGAGCTCCATTCTGGGACATCCACCTGATGATCAGGACCCACTGGAATGAGCCTTTGAGGAGGGTAATCAAGATAAGACCGGACTGGTTCCTTCAAATGAGTTACAGGTATTGTTGGCTCTTCACTTTCATATGGATAAGGGGAACCCACAGTGTGAGAAGGCGAGTGTGAGTCGACATATTCTTCAGGGTCCATGCTTTTCTGCCATGCAAGGCTGCATATTTTTGAAGGAGATCTCATATTATCAGAGATAAGCCTGGCGTCCATGATATTAGGCATGGATAGAGGTTCTCTGATGGCGTGGAGTGCTTCTTCTGCTTGGGATTTTGCCAACCTCTCATCAGCTTCTTCAGCTGCCCGAACCAGAGGCCAGTTAGTAAAAGATAGCCAAAATAAATAAATCTTTCCCGCAACTACATGATTCAAACCTTTGATTTAAAACTGTTTCCAGACCTTCTAGATTTGTAAAAGATATCAACAAACCTACCTCCTTCTCCCTCCCTCCCTCAACACACGGAGAACTACATCTCTCTCCGGTGTCCATCCCCAAAATCAGTGATAGGGAGAGCACAAGAGCACGGTTTGTATGGTATTTTGCGCCTTCCATAATCAATGGTGTTCTTCTAGAATGGGAAGAATTTTTGGTAATTTTTCAAAACTGAAAGGGAAATGTATGCTTTTGAAGAAACAAATTACTTGAAGTTGGAATTGACCAGTCCCCACCAGATACCAGATCTGATTTCCAAAAGGTAAGGGAAAAGGAACCATTTTTAGTTTCAAAATTCAAAGGAAAAAACATATAGCAATTGGTCGATTTCCAGCAATGGTTGCAGTGAGAATACTTAAAACAGGTGTCAGCCAACAACATCGGCTTCATTTTGACTTTCAGCAATAGGTCAAGTTCACCAAAATCTTAATCAACAATACGAACACGTTTTTTATAAGAACAACTTCGAACTTCTTTTCTCTTTACATTACCTGATATGCAAAACTTGTGAGGTACCTTGCTGAAAGGAACAATCTCTACATAAGCAGACAGCTGATTACTGTGGTCAAACTGAATGGCATGTTTCTTAAAAGAAAGCTGGCAAGACTCATCATCACCGAAGGGACGCTTGTTTTGCTTAAAAACCATATTTTCACCTGCAAGACCATCCATTGCTCATGAACAAGCTAAGGTGGCAAAAGTACATTGATAGGCAGGTCTTGCTTTGTACATGCCAGCAGAAAACAAATTTGCAAAAAAGCACTTGCATTGAGAAAGCATGCTATAATTCATTGGACTGAACAAAACTATAGGCTATTGTGATCAACAACGTCTGATGAAATTATGAATGGTGAAGGAGAAAGAATGTGGCCCACAAAAAAGACACGACCCCAATGGTAAGCCCATCATTTGGTTGGATGGTAATGATCCCAATGTACAATGATCAATCATAGTATGTTGTAAAATTTATAATTGGCCTATCTAGAATAGAAAAGGAAAAGAAGAGTTCCAGATTGGAAACTATAATTACAGAAAGGTAGAATAATGACTCATCAAACAATCAGAGAGGGAAAAAAAATTCTGAAAATGCATGGAATCTCCTACAGAAATTATGCTTTACAAAATTATCTCATGAAGCATAAATTCCAGTGCTGGGTATGTACAAGGCTAAACATCTACCAAATAAGTATAACCAGCAGCATTTGCAGCAATTCACTGGGAATCAGCAATATAGAGCAAATCTCCATGGGATTTATGAATAAGCACCATAATAACATAAATCCTTGAAAACCCACAAGAGTGCCTTTCTTTTGCATGGAAAACACCCTTGGCATCCTCTTTTTGGCTAATTCACACCCTTATGGCATTCTCTAAATACAAAGTACCTCACCCTAAAATCATTAGGAGATTTTTCTTTATTGACAGTTGACTGCAATTCATTAAATACAGAAAAACCTTCAAGAGATTTACATCCGTTGTAAGAAATTTGGCTGCATAGACTATGAACCAATAAAATGGGTTTTACTCACAGTTGATTTTTTAACGCAATACAACTATTCAATAGAGACAAATCTTAACTCTTAAGGTTCATGGTTATGGTGATTTTGAACTGTAGTTTGTGGGTACAACATTAGAAAGGGGTCCCTCTATGTCTAGGCTCATGAGAGGGAATAGAACAGGTTTTAAGGAAGATCTCAGGTGGGATAAGATTACTACCAGATTTATCAAGGTCATAGTGGTGGATTTGTTTTTTGTTTTTTGTGATAGAATGTGATGAACATGGCACTTGCTCCGGAAGGAGGAATAGCAAGGAAGAGGGCCAAGACACTTCATGGCTATACTTTAGTTGCAAAGTGGTGGTTTTTTCTTTACATAGACTAGTTTTGATAGTCTGATACATGTAGTTGGATATGAGAATTGTTATCGTAGTATCCAACTGGTCAGGTTCAGTCTCTACAACTGTCTGATTTTGGGAAGTAAATCGCCATGAGATATTCAAGGGAAATCATCTACAACACCTACATCTAAATTTGGAATTTATCTTTTTTATATAGGCAAGAGAAGGATTCTGATTAAGTATATGTTAGTTCACTGTGATTCTGTTAGCAAGATCCAAAAACATCTTCTAAGTTCCTGGTATCCAAGCTAGTCTTGCCTCATTAAGGATTTTTTTACTGGATAAATAAAACCAGTCTTATAATAAATAGGGTGTTTTATAAGAGTACTTTGAAATGTGTCCCATTGTTGTGTTTGTGTGATGGAGATGAGGCAGACATGATCGACACGTAATGTTGATGAGAAGATGGCTAAAGAACTTAAAAGAGGAATCCAGACGGGTTGGAGCCAACAACCTCTTAAAGACTTCCTACTAGAAAATATGCAGGTTTTTATTCTCTCCAAAACAAAACTTCTTCAATACTTAACATGAATATTCCATCCATTCATTGTCCAACTTGATGCTCCATTCAGACAGAGAGAAATGTGATTAAGATAGAGTTGCAAACTAGTCTTCTAGCAATGAGAATCCACTTCGTGAATAGCAGCACTGTATTTTTAAGAAAGAGTGCTTTGCAAATGGCTATACTTTAGTTGAAGTCATAATGCTTTGTCTAAACTCTAAAGCAATGCAAAATAGGTTGACTTGCTTGAATGTAAGGTAGTATTGAGCAGACTTTCTTTATGTAGTCAACTTCTTCAAAAATTTGAAATCTTAGTCCAGCCATTATATCAGAAAGACAAAACCCATTGAGACACTTTGATGCCAGGAGCACTATCAATGGTCCCATTAACCAACCCCAACAAAAAGAGAGAAAAAAAAAACATTGATTGGCGATAAAAAACACACTGTAAAGAGGCATTAAAAAATTGAACACTTTAACTTCAGTGGACTTTGACACCCCTTACTCAGCCTTTCAGATATCACAAAACATTTGTCCCCAAAACTAGAACTTGTGGAAGCTACTGTAGTAAATTGCCAGCCACCATTTTTATATTGTAACCCAACAAACATACACAATACTGATATTACACTTCAGGAATATTCAAACAACACACAATACTGATATTACAGTTTAGTAATATTCAAACCACTACAACTTGCACAATCTCCCCCCTCCCCCCCCCCCCCCCCCCCCCCCCCCCCCCCCCCCCCCCCCCCCGACCCAAAAAACAAAAAAACACAAACACTTATTGACCAAGCTCAAACCTCAAAAGAAATTTTTTCGAACTTTGTGATTTCAGATTTCACATCGGATGGTTGCCGGTAATTGTGACCAACTTGTATCAAAAGTAAATGGTCTGTGTACACTCCCTATAATGTAAGGCTTAAGGATAATCTCTTATGTAAATACTTAAGGTGCACAAAAGACCAAATTGCCCCTGGTCCAACACACAACAAAGATGACGAGGTTAATACAAACCGCTACAACTTATAACCGTAAATGAAAAAATATTTAAATATCCCCAAAACCTATACTTAGGTTAAAGCATATTCATACACCCATCCTTACGCATATACTTGAGATGCAGAAAAGACCAAATTGCCCCTGCAGCAACACTCCCAAATATCAAAGATGACAAGATTAATACAAACCCTTGAGACACCACCAATTAACATCTGCCTTTTTTTCTCTTCCTGAACTTGCATACTAAAATTTAGCAACAATGAATATGGAAATATTAAGCAACCAAATTTACGAGAATGATTAAAAAAAAAAAAAATTCACATATTTAAAAAAATTGGGATCAATCAAATATCGAAGTCATGCAAATAGAGATTAAGATCTATGTAAGCATTTTACAGAATATAATTTATACTCAGAACATTTCATACCTTCAAATTGTGGATAAGGGTGAAATTTTTTGAAGACCTGGATCGAACAGGCAGAATTCAGAAAGGCTTATTTATCAGAGCAGGGGAATTCCCAAAACGCAACCCTAGATCCTAAATTTTGGTCTACCAAGGCAAAATTACAATGAATTGAATTAGCAGAATAATTTTTACATGAAAAATATATATTTTCCACAGAGAAACCCTAAGATCGAAGAGAAACAGAGCAATTTCACAAAAATGCTAACCCTTGATCTAAGGATTCATGAAATTCAACAAATGAATGAGGGGAATCAGTTGGGACATTTTTTTCGCAAGGAAACCCTAAAATCGATAGGAGACCCTGCGATTTTCGAGAGAACTAAGCCCGAGATCCAAAATTCTGGTCAAAAGGGCAAAATTAACAACAATTAATACGGTTATTCGTTGGAAAGGCCAAAGGGATAAATTTTCAGAACGATACCTAGATCAGTTAAGGATCCCCAAAAATTTCAGGAACCCTAAATCGAAAGGACAACTTTTTGTCAAAACAAGAGAAGCTAACACAAATAAATTTAGGGTTAACACTCCTGCACACAGGCCGTTATGATTTCAGGTATCAAAACCGGTCACAAACCCTAAATCAAGGGAAAATCAGAAACCCTAGATCTAAACCCCAAAAAAAAAGAAAAATAAGAGATATTACAGTCAATTAACAGAGGGGAATGATCAGTATTTGTATAACAAACACGAATCACTCATAGATCTGATGATCAAGAGGAGATCCAGACTAACTCGAAACCCTAACCCTATAAATCGGAAGACATACAAAGAAAGGGGAAAATTACTATTAATCGAGAGAGGAGAACGAGATCTGATAGATGAGAACAGTGTATTGGAGATGCGATCAAAGGGATCGAAGAAAAACCAGAAATAATTTGCAGAGAATTGACGGCGAAATAGACGGGAAAGCTAGGGTTCGTTTTTTTTAGGGTTTTTTAATTTTTGTATCCGGCGACGTACATCCGGTTAATTCAATTCAACAACCGGTGATTCTTTTCACATAGAGACGTAATCCCTATGAACAATTACAATAATAGCCTCAATCAATTAATGGAATGACAACAATGGGTAGCTGACCTAAACTGCCTTTTCTTTAGAAAATTAATTTGGTTTGGTATCTCTTTCATAAGCCAGAGGTGGCTACGGGTCGGTCAGACCGGGCCCGACCAAAAAATATTTCGATATATTTTAAATATTATGTTAAACATATACGTGTATTATTTAAATATTACAACAAAAAAATTGCTATACTCATTTAAATATTATTTAAATGATAACGTATTCGGGTCCGCTCCACATGGACCCAAACCCGTACCTAAATAGTGTTCGGCTCCAATATTTGGACCTGAACCTGGACTTGGACGTCATCCATTGCCACCCCAACTCTCTCTCTCTCCCCCTCTTTTTGTATTAATACATTACCTATAAAATGGTTGTATGTTTTTTTCTCTTACATCCTCTCTTTTTTAAATTAATAAATGTTTTAGTTCTTTTTAATGTAGGTTGTTTGATCTCCCCCAACAAAGTTATGAATGATTTTCTTCTCTCATTGAACTTCACGAAAACGAAAAAGTTTATATAAGGTTGACATCTTAAAATGTAGAATTAAGGTGCACCAAGTGGTTTTGATGTGGAAAAAACATCTAATTGATCATCTTGATATTGAGATGTATAAATATGGAGAAAAAAGAGATTTCAAGTCTTAAAAATAGTACATCCCCCATCACATTATCTAAACCATCTATTTTCAAGATTTCATATATTTATGTATCTCCTTTATTTGGACTATTTCATAGTTTAAAATTTTATAATTAGAGATAAAAATAGATTCTTGCACCATTTTAAAAAAAATTTACACCAAAATTACAACTCATAACAATATTTAGAGGCGCAAAAAAAATTTACGCCAAAATTACATCTCATGATAAATTTTGAGATGCATTTTAATTTGATTTTTTACAGTTGCAACCTCATATAAACCACACGTTTACAAAAATTAAGATTAGTCTTCTCTCTCTATTTTTGTATTCACTCTCCAGCCTGTCTTTACAAAATAATTAAATAAGTTTTGCTTTCTCTCTCTCTCTAAGCCCATTGGAAAATTTGTATCGTCTTTCTCTCACCATCTCTCTTGCACTCATCTTTTCAAAATTATTCATTTCTTGATTAAATATCACTCTCTCAAACCTGGTTCGTTAATTAAATTCTCTCTCTCTCAACTCCATAAAATCAAATTCTTTTAGGGGTGCAGTTGGCATACGGATGCATCCGCAGGTGTAGAGGTAACGTGCACCTTCAAATTTTATCATGGTATGTAATTTTGATGTAAAATGTTATTAGGATTATCACAAAATCTATTTTTATATCTAATAATAAAATTTTAAATTTTAAAAATAGTTAAAATTAAGTTGATCTATAAATATATGAAATGGACGGTGTAGATAATATGTTGTAAAATGCATTATTTTTAAGACTTAGAATCTTTTTATTTTTCGTAGTAATACATCTCGATGTCGATATGATCAATGAAAGGGTTTTTCAACATTAAAACTAACTTTTCTGATGGATTTTTGAGGGGCATCCGTAGTTCTACATTATAAAGTAGCATCTTTATTGATTCTCTCTCGGCCATCTTTACAAAATGGGAAAAGTTTATATAAGGGTGAGGCCCTAAACAATCAATTTAGATGTACCTCAAAAATTCTCCAAAAGGGGTTGTTTCGATGATGAAAAACCTTCAGTTCGATCATTTGGACCTCAAGATGTATAGACACAAGAAAAAATAGATTTCAAATATTATATACAATGTATCTTGTAATGTATTCTCTAGACCGACAATTTTCAACAATTTACACTATTTTTAATATATTAAAATTTATAATAAAAGATGAAAGTAAATTTTTAGGCCATCATAAAATTTATGATACTGAAACAACATATTTTTTACACTATTTGAAGTTGCGCCTTACTTTGATTGTTTAGGGCCTCAGCCTTATACAAACCACACCCTTACAAAATTACTAATGTTTTCATACTCTCTCTCATCACCCCATGAGTTCCTTAATAAACTGTAGAGCAATGATCCAATGCAGCAGTTGTATCGTAGTATAATGCAACGACACTTCTAGAAAACCATATTTGTGGTATTTGTATGACTCCAAATTTTGCACACACACTCTATTTATCTCAATAATCAATCCCAAAAAAAAAAAAAAGTTCAATTTGAACTCTAGATATAGTCAAAATGAGTCCCTTCCAAAAACGAATCTAGACTATTCATTTTGTGAATTTCAATACCTTAACCTTTACAAACTCAAAATCATTTTTTCCTTTTTTAACATTGTTCATCTAATAATAATAAAGCCATCCAAAAAAATTGGAAATGAAAAAATCATTCTAAAGCCTAGATTTAAGCATCTCACCAAAACGAACGGCCTATGTTAATTGAGCTAAAAAAATACTTTCTAGGTTGTGTTTTTATTTTTTTCTTTTTTTTTGTGATTGTTCATTAGTATGAAAAGAGTGTATATTTCAAATTTTGGATCAAACAAATGACCATAAGATGGTTTTTTAAAGTTATTGCATCATATTACTATACAATGGTTGCATGATATCATTGCTCTAAATTGTATCTTTTAAGTCGTCTCATCGCCAATTTCAAATGGAAAGAAGATAAATAAGCAATATTGTACATTTGGATTTTACGACTAAACCGAAGCGAAACAAAGTATGATATTGTCGCTTCAGTCAGATTCTAGTCGTTTCAGTCAGATTCAAGTCTTCTTCAACTTGATTCGACTGAAGCTTCGGCCTAAACAAAGAAATATTTCTATAAACAGATTTTTTTATTTTTAAATTTTTATTATATTATTATTTCTATATATAAATATATAATTTATCTATATTAAAAAAAAAAAAATCCAAAGTCTTCTCACGAATCAACCAAAAGCACCAAATAACTTTATTTTTCTCACCAAATCGAATAAGAATCCAAAACAAATATAAAAACATTGGAAAATAAGAAAAACACTAATACGATCAAGGGCGATCAAATGAAATTATTTGCGACAATATCTCTATGATCCCGCCGCCATTCTACAACGAAGTGACTATAATACTCCTGAACCTGCTCACAACTAAATGACCTAAATGCCCTTAAGCAAATGGTAAATGACGAAATTACCTTCAAATAATTCAACTTCAACCCTAGTGATTATTGTTTCAAGTACCACAATTGGGCTCCAATTGCCTGGGTCCGATACAGATCGGCCCATTCTAACTCAGTCGATTATGACTATATTTAACTAAAAATAAAAAAGATAAAAAATCTCCAATAAGCTGATTTTTTTGGTTTATAGAGAATGGGGCTTTTGAATAGGAATTGTGTATTCTCAAAAGTTTAGCAGTTTTTTTGTGTTTGAAAACCTGGTGATGGTTGATCTGGACGGGAATTAGTTGAGACTGAATCGGTACTAGGATGGTATAGGTCCCAACTCAATTCCTCTTTTAAACCCTCTTATTTATTTATTTTAAGTTTGTTTAGTATTTTTTAGTCCCCTCTAAATCTCTACCCTATAAAATTCTATTTTATTTTGTATTTTATTTTATTTATGTTTCAATTTTTTTTTTTTTTATCACTAATTCGAACAAATCTAGACTCAATATGAATCACCGATCCTGTGAATCAACACCAATCTATGGATAAGCGATCTACCATACTAAACCAGGTTTTGAAACACTCGGTTTTTATGATATTGACTACTGACATTATGCACGTGGCCCAAAATCTTAGTTTCAACTTAAAATGGTCTAGCGTATTTTTTTTTTTGTCTAATAAGGTGAGGATTTAAAATTTTCTCATAACCCATCCCAAGCTCGAATAAAGGAAGTGAGTTGTGTTAGGTAGGCAACCAACATAAAATTTTACTAAAATTTTCATGAATCCAACTAAAAGATGGACTAGGATTCGTATAAACTCTAATTAGTTGATAAAAGGATCTGACGATGATAATGTTCTAGTGTTTTTAAAATAGATACATTGGGTCTCAAATTTATTCATGTTTACTAAAAAGAATGAATCTAAGAGGAAAAGGAAGAGTAGGTTTACTTGTCAAGGTGAAAAATAAAAGAAAAAATAAAAAATGCACTTAAATGGCAGTCTTCCAAACCTTTATCCCTTAACCATCAATATATATATATATATATATATATATATATATATATATATATATATATATATATATATATATATATATATATATATATATATATATATATATATATATATATCACATCTATGAGATAACTTTTCTAGAGATCCATGCCAACTTTAATGGTGATCCTTTGAGGTCCTACACATATGCATGGGGAAGAGTCCTATAGAATCATATATATATATATATATATATATATATATATATATATATATATATATATATATATATATATATATATATATATATATATATATATATATATATATGAAACCCCACTTCTGAAAAATCATGCTTTTGGCATTTATTTGACCCCAAATTTTGCATACACAATCTCTTCATCTTAATAATCAATCTCAAGAAAAATAAATTTCAATTTACACCCTAAATATGGTCAAAATAAATTCCCTCAAACAATAAATCTAGACCATCCATATGATGAATTTCAAAATCTAGACATTTACAAATTCAAAATTCATTTTTTTTCTTTTTTATTATTGTTAATCTAATTATAAGAAAACTATCTAAAACATGTAGAAAGGAAAATAATCTTTCTAAGACCTAGATCTAATATTCCCATTAAAATAAACGGCTTATATTAATTAGGGTAAAAAGACACTTTCTAAGGTATGCTTCCAAATTTTGCTTTATTGTAATGGACCCGATTTCTATACGCCAAGCCCATATATGTAGAAATACGGGCCCATTAGTAAATCTATTTTTTTTGATGGATTTTTTGATTTAATTTTTAAAGACATGTAATTTCTAACATGAAGATCATGAATATAAAATAATAAGTAAATTTTAAAAATTAGAAATAATAATTCTAGTAAGAAAACATTTGGACCGTTAGTTTCCATTGTATTTAGATGGAACACCTACTTGCATCCATCTTAAAGATGGATGCTTTACACTTTTTGACGTGTATATGTAGTCATGCAGTTCAACCCGCATAAGACAATTTTCCTTATGTTATTATTCATTAGAACTAAAAGCATGCACATGCTATGAAGATGTTGAGATGTATAAGTGGCAAAACAAGAATGGATAGAATTAAAAATGAATACATTTGATAGTATTTAGATGTGGCACTAACAGGCAATAAGATGAGAAAAAGTAGACTTCAGTGGGATGGCCACATACCATGCAAACCGAGTACAACACCTGTTAGAAAATGCGCGTTAGTTCAAATGGAAGGCTAAAAAAAAAGCAAAAAAAATGCCCAAAAAGACATAGTTGGAAGTGGTGAAAAAATGTGGACTTATAACCTCAATGAAAATATGACCCTTGATAAAGCAAAATGACAAACCAAGATTTGTGTAACCAACCTCAAATAGTTTGAAAAAGATTACGATGATGATGAATAAAGAACAATTTCTGACGTGAGAATTTCCACCCCAAATTTTGGATCCAAACAACATAAATGGGTGCAATCTCCCTAGAAAACTATTTGACCGTAATCTTTTTTCAAGGATCCAAGTGACACTATTCTCCAAAAGAATGAACATTATGACAACACTTGGTTCTCAAACAGTATGCTAACTATTGATATCATTCCCGCCTTGGATTCCGCCCCCCTTGGCACACATCTCAAACGTCTATTTGTGACCCGCTAACGCAACGTTTGAAACTCAAAATACTTCATACTACAGAAAATGCCCATCGAATGCAAAGATCACTGTTCTTGCAAATTCCAAGGTAAAATGTATCAGACTTTGAGTGCGGATGACGGTACCCCAAAATGATTTCACATAGTTGTGACCTTTATGTATAAAAGGTAAATGGCTTCATTGTATTTTTTTTTTCGAGAAATAATAAAAAAAAAAAGTTAAGAACAGAACAAATGTGCTCCGCCAAGTGCTACTCACAAAGACAATGATGCCCATGTCATATATGTATACCAATGATGAAATGAGTTAGAACAACTAGAATTGAAATAGTTGTTATTGCAAACCCTGAATTCATCAATTGCTTCAAAATTTAGGGAACAATTCAATAAATGTCATAAGCAATCATGAGTAGATGCATGATTTCACCTGTAATACAGAATATAAATCTCTGTACTAAGTATTTTATGTTGGCAAGTGAGTTTTTGTACGCACGTGCTGTTCAACTTTATTCCATTTCCATGCGTTCGCCAATTATTCCACAAGAATTTGAGAGAGAGACTGTATCTAGACGCACCGACCAAACCTGCTTCAGTATACTCCAGCCTGCTACATACATGGTCCAAAATTGGCTATCCTTGTCTCTTTAACAAAGCTTGTGTCAGGAAACCATAAGCCAATTGTAAAGATTCAATTTCTTAACAAGAATAAAGAGCAAAGTATTGACACAAACACAAGTACATGTATGCGTGTGTGTGCATGCATGTGTGTGTGTGAGAGAGAGAGAGAGAGTTAGATTTACCATATACTATACGAAGAATAGTACTATCGCAAGTCAAGCCCTTCATCGAGGCCAGCAGAATTGATCATCACATTCGCGTCGATCTGCTTGTCGAATTTCTTCTTTCTTCTCGATTCAAACTCTTGAAACCCTTCCATCTGCAAGAATACAAGGAATTTCAATGCCAAGCCATAAAAACCATCTATAGATATAGGTAAACAACATGGAGGGAAAAACAAAATGCACAAATTACCCAAGAAAAATCAAGGAAATTTAAGAACTAGTTTGCATATTCAAAAAGCAAATGGATCTTACTTGCTGGAATTGGTTCATGGAAATAGGATTATCATGAAGAGAAATACTCTGAAGGGACTTGCAGTCCTTCAATAAAGCTGGAGGAATCTGGTGAAACCAATAAGCCAAATAGGTTTGGAGGCATGAAGCATCTCACTCGTAAGAATACTAATCAAGGTAGTCAACAAGAAATATTTATCAAGGACTTGCTACCTTTCGATTACTACATGGTAATCATTTTCTTCTTTTTTTCTGATCATTTACTACATGGTAATCATTAATACCTATCAAAATATGAAAGCTACAGCTCCTACCAATAAGCAGTGACTACTGAGGGCCAAGAATGAAAAAAATTGACAAAAATACCAAGAATAATAATAGCATAAAATATTTCAATAATGCAGATCTCATGATAAAAAACCAAAACGGGAAGTTCATAATTATGACAGATGACAATAACAGGAGTAGAAATCGTCTCCAACCTATGGTACATCGTCAACAAAAGCAACCCATGGTAGACCACTACACGGTGTTCTAGACTCTTTCAACTGCTCCGTCAAGAAGAGTGCGCCAAATTTTATGTCCCTCATGTCAGCAAAAATACATTTAAAAAATAAAAAATTATCAGTCAATATTCGTGCATAAGCATATAAATTCGCCGTTAGAGGGCAGTCAAAAATCAAATTGACACTAACAGTTCCATCTCTAGACATCTTTTTTGCCCCTCCCAATTTTTAGAACACTTCAAGTTCTTCAATGTTTTACATATTTCTAAAAATTTGCTGGGAAAGAAGATGGAACATTGTAACTGTTTAGTGGGCTTTATTTTGAACCACATTATAAACCATTTTTTGGGTGTTCTTTAAGTACTAGAATCAGATGTGATGTTTGCAAATGTGGCAGATTGCTGGTCTTCTATGGGTCCTTATGAAATTCCTGTTCAACAACAAGTAAATTGTGAGATTAGTTTCGCCCACTAGAGGTAACCATGAGATGGACAGGTCCAAGTCCACATGGCTAGTGTGCATCATTATCAACTTCTTTTTCACCAGAAGATAAGCAGGACCCTGTCAGTTTCAGAAAACCTTAAGGTTCCTCCCATGGGAGAATCCTTACAATCCATTGTGTTATTTGTGTATCATATTATCATTACAATAAAGTAGTTTCGCACCTATTTATAGCTATGATACTTTTTAACTTATATTATGAGGCACATCATATGGACATATGGCCCCTAGTACTAGAAACTGTTGTCTTGAGTTATTGAAAAATAAAATACTCCAAAGTGTATGAGATTCATTTGAAGAAGACTTACTGACTTGACTAGGCTGCAGACCAATTCAAGTTTTTAATCACGTTCTGAGCCCTAGAGACTGAAGTTTTTGGTTTATAGTGTGTTTTCTCAATAAGTCCCACAGTCCCTAATGGGTAAGGGTGACTTTTTGAATGTCACCTAATGACTTCAGATCAGTGTTCGCAAAATCAAACCGGAACGGTTAACCGAACAAGGGCCTGGAAGCGGTTTAACCGACCTAACCGATAAACCGACCGATTCAACCGCTCTTACCGGGCAAGTCCCCGGCAGTCAAAAAAGTGTTGAAAAAAAATACAAAAAAAAAATCTACTAAACTATGAAAAGCTTATAAAGAATGATTAAAACAAAATACATTCAAATGAAGTTGAAAATTAATGAAAAAAAATGGATTTTAACCCATTTTATATTTTCTAATGGCTATTTTTAAATTTTTTTGAAAAAGATGGGAAAATATAAAAGTGAGTATTAATGACCAAAACAATTTTTAATATTTACCATAGTGTAAAGAATATTTAAAAATGCATTACGAATCAAATTCCTTATTTTTGAGAATTTATATGCATTTTTTTTTTTTTTTTTTTTTAAAATACCGGTTGATCACCCTAATCGCCCAACACCGGAACTGGCAGGCGATTTTGCAAACAATGCTCCAGATACAATGATACCATGAAGGAGATTTGTTATATGATGAATTCTGAATGTTTTGAGCAGCACCAACAAAGTTTCCAATTCCTCGAAAGGGAGGGGGTTCGCAAAAGTGAGCATCTCATGACTCCCTGCTTACATGAGACATACCTTGCTCAAATCTCTCGTACAACAACTAGCCAAATAAAGATCTCTTGTACACCACCATAAATTACGTGATCTATGTTTTATTTTTAAGCTAATTATGAAAATAAATATAAGGAACCGTGCATACATAAATGTAAGCAACCTTTCAAATCTGATGGACCTAACCAGATTGAATAGACGCCTTCACCAGCCCAGCCTCCAGCTTGGTTTTTGAAAAATAGCATGAATGGAAACTTATCATATCACACCACAATTCGCATGCTGCCATTCTTGAGCCACAGACAGAAGATGCAAAGCAGGAAGATTCAAAGCAGCAGGACTACTCTAGACTTCTAGCTTTTCTAATGCAGTAACCTTATTACTCAATGAATTTTTCACTCGTCAAAATAAATAAATAAATTACATGGTCAGAAAGTCCCCAAGACCAACTAGTACATGTGACTGGGAAGATATAACATGCCAATGACATTATCCAACTGAAGCCGTGAAAACATGGACCTAAATAAACAATTAGAAAGCAGTTCACTAAATGACCTTGGGGATGTTTTCACAATTACCAAGCCCATTCAGCAGTTTGTAGAGTGCCAATATCCTAGTTCGCCTATCAATATCAGGGTTGAACGTATAGCGATGAAAGGTAGTTTTCTTAAAGTGATATCTAAGCAAGGGATGCAAAATCCTTTTCCTTCTTCGCTACACCAAGGGATAAAAATAAAACATAAAAAATAAAAAAGAGCAAAAAACATGTAATTTATGGAATAATAAAATGACAGCAAAAATATAACAAATGCTCAATGATGGCCAGAAAATTTGACTCTTTTTTTTCGTGAAACATTTTAAGAGCTCAAGAATGTGAATCATCTGTATGCATTAAAGGACCATTTCTTAAGGAAAATTTAATAAATGTATATGCATTCATTAGAAAATCTCAAAAGTTTATACCTGGTTCACATTGTTATGGTTCAAGGAAAGAGACTTTAAGTGAATGAGGCTGCAGATTGATAGAGGGAGAGCATCAATGGAGTTACCTGGTACCATCATACAGGTCAAAAATGAGGAAGATAGGACAAAGAAAATACACAAACCATTATAAAAAATGAGTCATTGGATAGTTTTATAACATCAATTTGGTAGATTTATGCTCATTTGCCAATGGTCTTAAAGCCACTCTTACCTTATCAGTGTAGAACCTGATCGTAAAAAGTACAATGGGAAAGATATATCTCAGGTCCTCTTTTGTTTCATATGGTAAAAGTTTCTTTAGAAGTAGCATTTTCACAACCCACTCAACTGCAAAAAGGAGCTCGCAAGGTAGGGCATTGGCGACCAACACAATCTTAACGAACTGGTAAAAATATTTCGTATTAAGCTCATTACTAAAAGCAATCTTATTTTTAAATATGGCTTACTTACATACTTCCATCAAACAAAAGAAAAAGTTTATCCTGGCTACCCCTACTACACAACTACCATATATTCTACAAATTCATACTGCAAACAAACGGATGCTAGTTTTTCTTTTAATCAGAGTCCGCCGACTCTGCCCGAGTCACTCGGACTAGGCTGGCTGCTGACTTCGGAATACCTCCTTTTGCAAAAAACACACCTACTTGAGCCCAAGTTTTGTTAACAGACTCATTTATGTAAAAACCTAATCACTACATACATCAGATTTGAGAAAAACCATCGAATTTGACAAATTTGAGAGATCGAAAAATTAACCTCGTTTTTGCCTGATTTAAAAAAGTTGTGATTTTTTTCGCAAGTTGGACGATCTTCGATGAAATATGTCCTCCAACCCTATTGTTGGGTGCTTCATCCAATCGTAGGCTTGTTTTCACAAGAAAACACACACACACACTCACACAAAAAAAAAAAAGGATTTGGGAGATTTTAGTTTCAGATTTACAATTTATCCGAAATTTTCAAAAGCCCGGATCAACTAGATCCAAACTCAAAAGCCAAGTTTGGTTTGGGGTTGTCAGAGGAAGATTTGACAAGGATGGCAGGCATCAATCCATACCAAGCATGAAGTTGTTGGATGGCCTCAAAATTTTGGGTAAATTTCACTTTTTTAAATTTAAATTCATATAATTGATCTTTCTTGGGTAAATTTTTCATTTTCTCACTGTAAATTCATATAATCCATCTTGTATGCGGTTTTTATGCTTTTCTATTTATTTTTTTTTCTGATTTTTCCTATATATCACTCTTTCCCCTCTCTCCCTGAGTGATAGGTGGGATTTGGCGATGCACCTGCATAGATGACCTTGCGCATGGGCAGGGGTAAAAATGTGATTTTCCCCCAGAAAGCAGCAGAAACCCCCCAAAAAACCCTTCGCACCATATTCCCATGGTTCTAAGGGGATTAAAACTCACAAACAAAGAAATCAATTTTTTTTGTGTGTTTCAAAATTTTCCAAAAAAATGTTGGGGGTTCTTTCTCAAATCTTTGGCCAATGATATCGATGATGACAACTCTTCAGCCTCAGCTTTGGATATCGGAGATAGACGTGGTGGATCATCACCTGACTTATCTGATTAAGAGTCGAGAATTGAGAGTTGAGACATTGACTCATTGGGCCTGAGTGTATTTTATTACTTTTTCATTATACATCTTATGAACTTTTGGTCTTTGGAGTTTGAAAGCTATGTATGCAGAAACCTTGCGCTTGGGCAAGGGCAAAATGTGATTCCCTCGCCCCCAAAATAAGCAGCGGAAAGGGTATGAGTGTGTGTGTATAACCCCCCCAAAAACCCTTAGCACCATTCTCCCATGGTTCTAAGACAATCACTCGGAAAAAAAAAAAAATATATATATATATATATATATATATATATATATATATATATATATATATATATATATATATATCAATTTTTTGTGTGTTTCCAAATTTTTCAAAAAACAAAAAAGAAAAATTGGGGTTCTTTCTCGAATATTTGGACCATGATATTGATCAAGACAACTCTTCAGCCTCAGGTTCTAGATAGAAGAGATGGATGTTATGGATCATCACCTGACTTATCTGATTAAGACTCGAGAATTTAGAGTTGAGACATTAACTCATTGAGCTTGAGTGCATTTTATTATCTTTTTCATTAATATATGTTATGAACTTTTGGACTTTGGAATTTGAAAGTGATATAATATACTTATGTACCTGTGGCTGTGAGGCTGTTGTTGTGACTGTGAAGTGCTTTTTGATCTATAGATGTTATGTCAATTGTCGTGACTATTTGGCCTTTTCGGTTTTAGTTATTTAATAATGAATTGACATGGACTTGCATGAAAACCTTGTTTCACCCAGGGCCAAGTTCCAAGGCAGTGTCACATTTTCTTACACTGCTTCTAATAATATAATAATTTTGAAACAATCTAATCTACAGCAGTTATAAGCAGTAAGCCAATAATATACTAGAGCTTGTCATATAATTCAAACCAATGGATCAGATAAATTGAGAAAGTTGTCCTAACCATCGGCTTGCAGCTCTTCCAAGGAGAAGCAACTTCCAATTGACTCTGGTAAGAACTTTAATTTATTATTTGACACATTCAACAGCTGAAGCTGCATTACAGAAAAGCAAGTAATAAGCCAACAAAATTTGATTGGTATACGAGAATTTACATCATTTAAACACACACACACACACATTGTTCATATTCTTTCTTGAGTAATACACAATGTTAGCATAGCCTCATACAAATATATTGTAGAGAGACAAGGAGACCCCAGAGGAAATAGCAAATCATAAAAGTAGAAGAGGGAAGGAAACTACGCATTCTCTATTTATTCATATATCGTAAATGGAATTATTTTCCCCATAAAGGAAACATCAACTTCAAAAGACAACGATATTAGGAATTGAGAGTGAAGTTATGCATTCATACACTCCGCAAGCTGCCAATAGTTTCTGGCAAGCATGACAGCAAATTTCCAGAAATTGACAAGCGCTCAAGCCGGATTAGTAGGCCCACTGCAAACAAAAGCAATTTGAATTGTCAATACAGACAGGTAAATTTATAGACAGCTCAAGGAGGTTAATGCCAAAAACTGAAGCTAAAAATATATTAAATATTAAAAACCACAGTAATATTTATTCTTCCCATTTTCCTTGTTCTTATCAAAACAAAATAGGAAAAGAACACAACAAATTCCTAGAACGCTTGCATGGGTCATGCAAGTGTTACTGAAACTTGGAACATCAAAGCAGCGGCTACTCTAGTTAACTTTTTCAAAACACCTTGTCCATTTAACACATTTTAAAAAACTTTTATCTAATTTTTAGTAACAGATCAGAAGCAAAACATCATCATCTGAACCTTATCCCACCACCATCATCATCATCATCATCTAAACCTTATCCCACCACCATCATCATCATCAGAAGCGAAATCTAGATTTCAAAAAAAAAAATCTGACAGAAAGTATAGAAAAAAAAACTGAAAAGATCGTTTTTTTTGCAAAAACTGAAAGTAAAAAAAGGTCCAAGCACTATTTTGAAATTCAGAAATAAAAAATGGAATGCAAAACAAGAACATCGTATAAGGAAAAAATAAATAAAGCTAGAATGTGAAATTCAAGAATATTCTCTTATAACAATAAGACCTACACTCATCAGGCATGGCTGTAATCCGATTGCCATCAAGTACTAGGATCTTTAAAGACTGAAGTCTTCCCAAATTCAAAGGGAGATTCTGAATAAGATTGTCAGCCAGAATCTGAGAAGAATAAACCTATTGATTAGTCCAGCGCAATATAAGTGACTACAAATTCACCATAGAATGAGAAGGTTTTCACTGTAATATCTGCTGCATGCTTACCCTAAGATACCTATACACTCAAGGATGAGAAGAGAAGGGGAAAAGATAATGCAGGTGGTCCAGAAAAACTTGAAATACCATGACAGCACCTGAGCCTGTCAATTTCTTTTTTAGTTGATTAGTTTGTCTGATTTGGTGTTAAAAAGGGATGATAAAGGGGTAAAATGACTGAGATAAAAATAGTCTCGATGAAAAGAAAATAGCCACTTAAAAGAATTTCACTCGCCCTGTATTTTACCGATATTTCAAACAATTGCATGATCCTTACTGGTCTTCTAATTTCTAAGTGAAGTACTGACATTACTCAGAGAAAAGGATGCTGGAGATATAAACGAAGCAAGAAACTTTAAAAAATTGGAGGTAAGAAGTGGAAATGCTAAAAAAGGTGACCCTCACCAGTCGCTGCACGTTGACTAATTTACTGATCTCCAGAGGAATGTCAACTGCAAAAGCAATATATCATTTCATCAAAAGGTATATAAGATATCAGATACGGAAGATTATCTCCAGTGAAAATAAGTCCTTGAAAATTATCAAGTCCCTCCTAGACAAACTTTTGATTACTACATTAGCATGAAAGCAGTTGCTTTGGAATTGCATGAAAGATGAACTTCTAAGTTCTAAGAATCCAAAATGGAAGAACAAGAAAGAAAATAACTATAGTTCACAAAACCAAGTAAAATAACCAAACAGCAGCCGACAAAAAAAGAAAGTGAAAGAAGCATGCCCATCTAGCCCATGTAACAAGTGAAAGAAGCATGCCCATCTAGCCCATGTAACAAGTGAAAGAAGCATGCCCATCTAGCCCATGTAACATCAAAGATAAATCTAAGGTTGCTCCAATCTGATGCATCTAAATATTAAAAACAGCAATTCCAAATTATTAATGAATCAAACTGAAAAAGAAATTCCACATAACCACATCCTGGATCAAATCCCTGAGCTAATCCATCCAAAAAAGAAAAGGAAAAGAAAGAAAAAATCCAGGTGTGCCCCTAGTTTTGAACATCATAACAGTGCTCAGAAGATGAAAAAACAAGGAAGCATACCTATTTTATTATGCGTTAGGTCTAGTGTGCGCACAGCTCTTTCAAGATCAAGGACATCATTTGGTATTGTCTGTCAAACATTCACAATCAGAGTGACAAAGCTTAGTTGCTAATAATCGATCAGAAAAAAAACATTTACTTGCTAACTTAATGGTTGCAGGACTTGAAATAGAATCTACGATTCACATGTCAAAAAACAAATAAATAAATGTCGATATTTTTAGCAAAACAAATATTAATAATAAAATGTTTTATGTTAATGTTGCAAAGGAAACTGCTAACACTGAGCAAGTATGAGAACAAGGTCATGGAACACAGCAAAAACACTTTATTTCTACTAGAGTCAAGACTGTATACTAAATGCTCTTCACTTTTCTATATCCAATTAACTAACTCCAAAGACCCTCAAGCAATTATCATCCTCTGCAACATCTCCTTCTCAAATTCTTTAGGTTAAAAGCACTGAGAGCAGACAATAGAACACATGGGCACCCCTGAGCAGTAACCTCAATGGTGTGAAGCATATGCTCTATGCCTAATTAGACAACAAGCAAACACGAAATCAAAGTGACAAGTTCAGGCTTATCTCCTGTATTTGAGGTGTAAATCTCAAATGAACAATTGGCTATTTTCTGTGTTTTGGAGTTCAACACTGTAGGCTCTGAACTCCTTTGACTAGTGTCATTTGAGATCATAGAAGAAATACTAGTAAAATGATTTTTTGTTTGCACAGTCATGATACAAGGAGGCCCATGACTTCTATGGAAACTCTCTTAGATATCATTTCATGTTCCCAAGATCCCAAGTTCCCAACACAAGACATTATCCAAAGACATGAACCAAGTAACAGACAAATAAATAACACGTGAAGAAATCACAGTTATTTTAATACAGATATATAATTAATCCCCATTATTGTCAGAATAAAGTAGAAAGAATAAAAACTGATAGTACCCCACCAAGAGAACATACGAAAAAGAACCTATAATCCCCATTAAGTAAGCATACAAAAAGAAACCCAAAATATCCATTAAATCAACTATTGTCCGGAATAATTTACATAGCAACCTATGCTTGGTAATATCATGGGAAATAAAATCCACAAAAGATGCAGGCCAAAGTCCCCTGCTTTTGAATTCCACAATTCCTTTTTCAAGAAAAATGGCATGATCATCAACTCCATTGCAATGCATCAACCCTATAAGCAAATCTATCACGAACTGACAGAAACCCTAACCTTCAATTTTGAATCCCTTAGACCAACAATACCAGTAGAGCGCCATCTTGAAGTCCTGCTAGCTGCCCCATTAACTTCCTTGCTACTGCAACACCCCATTCTCAGAAACTCCCCTGCTTTCTTACCAAACCATTCAAACCTGACTTGGGCTCGAAAACCTAAAGCCCCAAATGTGGGTTTATCACCTCTCTATAAGAGAATTCTAAGTTTTCTCTATCGCAAGGAACCAAAATCAGAGGAACTCAATGGTGCCACTTCCAAGCTATCGTGACATTACCCGGAAATGGAAATTTCTAGGTTTTCTGAGGTCTATAAAAATTGGGAGAACAACCATAGAGGAAAACGAAATTCATGAAAAAAAAAGAAAAAACCCTAAGTTCGAAAGATTGTAGCAAAATTTGCATGGATGTGAGGTTATTGCAGATGAAGCAAATGGTCAGCTCAATATAACGTAATAGTTACGTGCGGGTGTGTATATAGTTACTGTGTATATTCTCTTTTTAGTTATATTGACCAAAATGCCCTCTACCTAATTCTTTTTAAATAAAAAAATATCGAGGCATTTTTTGTTTAAAGTAATATGATAAGAAAAGCCTTAGTTTACTATTTATTTTTATTATAAAGAGGTCCCCACCACTTTTAACCACTAAATGTCAAATTGGATGGTCGAGGTGCGTTACAAAGATCGAGAAATTTTGCTTTGCACTTTGAGTCAATCTAATGATATTATTACAATCATTTAATTTAAAATCTGACAAACAATAATAATTATAACCTCAATATATTAAAAGTAAATAGTATGTATACCATGTACTAGTGGTGTATGCTATACCTTCATATTACTAGTTATTCTTTATAATGTTAGGAATTGAAATTTACCTAAAAAGCTCGAAGTCTCCCAATTTTTCTACTATTATTTCATCATTACCATCATCATCTTTTTCTACTATTATTTAATTGATAATTATTTTTGGAAGGTGATTTTATTGCAGGCTTAATGCCATCCCTTTGATAAGATCTCAACATTCTAGCCACATGCTATATTCATTTGTTTTGCCTTTGATCTCTGATCTAAAACTTTATTCTTGCAAATACAGATTGTCAGAAGCAAGCAGAAATACAATTACTTTTGCATAAATTCCTACAACCCTCATCTGGCTAGGGGTTTTTTTTAAACTACCATCAAAGTTTAATTTAAGCACCCTGAGTAGAGGTGTCAATCATCTTGTGGACCCTGCCCTTGCCGAAAAAGCGCCTATGGTCAATCTCCGAGAAGTTCGACTGAAAATTTGCTACATTAAAACACATAGAACTCCTTCCAGGCTCTTCCAAAAACAGGCGATTCTTATTCTTGACTCTTATTCTCAGATTTCAATCACTACATGGGAAATAAATTCACATATAACTCATCATTCCTCATGACTTACTTAAAATGGGGATTAAGGATTTAACTGACTAGTAACATTAGCTAGTTCAAGGCTATTTCCGACTTATGGCTTCAATAGACCATGAAACCTGCATGGTGTGCAACATTACCACATACCATTGGTGTATGATATGATTTCTCATCGTTATTTATTTGGTTATTATTTTCTAAAGTGTTTTAGTTATAGGCTTGATTTGAGCTGCTCGATAAGATCGTGATATTTGAGCAATGGGGTTTCTAACATAGTGGTCAAGATGGCAGAGTCACAACATGACTTCAAGAATTCTAATTTTATATTTGACTGTAGTCTTGCACATCGTAGACCTTTAATCGCTATTCCCTAGAGTCTAGACAATGAATCCCATGAATTTGAATTGTTATGTATAATGGAAATTTACTATAGGAATTGCTTGCAAAGAGACCATTTATTTTTATTACAAGGAGGTCACAATTGTTCTCACTTGTTAGATATCAAATTGGATGGTTTAGGATGAGTCGCGAAGTTTGAGAATTGTTTTTTAGAGTTTTGTGTCTATTCAATAATTCTTACAATCACCTATTTTGAAATTTAACGAACAAGCATGATTGTGATCTCTTTGTACAAAAGATAAGTTGTTTCCCTTTACTATATAACTCCTTAAAATAAATATAAAAAATCAGTGCAAGACAAATGGCCGTATTGGATAATGATTACACACACATTCTAAGAAATTAAGTATTAGTTTAAATTAATGACTATACTCCAAATCTATCACCAACTGATAATGATAACCATGTGGTGTACACTGTACCATTCACCACTATACTCTCTCGACCCTATTTATTTGATTATTTTTAGGGAGGAAAATTTACTCGATATGTGTATGGACTATGGAGCATGGTACTATGACTCAATCCATTATCCACGTTTATTCAAAGCAATGGTGGGTCAGTTGTTTCCACTTTTATTGCCACTTAGTTTCTTCCGCGAGAACAATTATTCAACACCATTATTTATGAAAGCATGGCGATAGATGTTGGTGAAAAGTATCTAAATACTAAGAAAAAGTTTATATAGAGGCTCTAAACAATCAAATTAGACTCCATCTCAAAAATTTTACTAGAAGATGTTGTTTTAATGCCTAAATATCCTAAAATTGATGATCTCAACATCAAGATGCATGGACATGAGAAAAAAAATGGATTTTATGTTTTGAAAATTGTGCACCTTGTAACACATTTTTGGACTGTCAATTTTCAAAATGTTCAAGTTTTCATGGATTTGCGATCTACACTATTTTTGAAGCTTTAAATTTTATAAGTAAAGATGAAAATATAATTTAAGACTATCACAAAGACTTCGAATATTGAAACAGTATTTTTCGACACTATTTGAAGGTGCATTTTATTTTGATTGTTTAGAACCTTGGTTCTATATAAACCATTGAACCACGGCCCATATAAGTGCTGACAATTTAAACCCCAATAAAGTGAGTTCATTAGAGTTTGAATGTTTTCTTGAGCTCAATGCTTGGTACTTCTTCTAGGAATCATATTTGATGTGACCATTTACTTTTGATACAAAAAATGTTAAAAATATCCTAAGCTACCAAATGTTGAATCTCTCGTATATATAATTTGACAAGCTCCTGGGAGAAACTTTTCTCATACTAAGGGAAATTTAATAAGGTATATAAGGGCAAGGCCCTAAATAATCCAATTAAGGTGCATGTCAAAAATTTACTAGAAGAGGTTCATTCAATGCTTAAATATCCTCAAATACATCATCTCGACTTCAGTACTTATGGACATGAGAAAAAATAGATATCAAATATTGAAAATAGTACATTTTGTAATGCACTTTCTAGACTGTCAATTTTCAATATTTTAAAGTGCTCATAGATATACTTGAGCAACATTATTTTTAAAGCTTTGAATTTTATAATTAAAGTTGAAAACAAATTTTTAAGCCATCACAAAGTTTTTTAGTACTAAAGAATACTTTTCGACACCATTTGAAGGTGTGCCTTATATTGTTTGTTTAGGGCCTCGGCCTTATACAAACCACACCCATTTAATAACGATATGACTTGGGGTGCTTTTGACCTTTTGACAATCTGTTTAACTGCAAATCTTTTTCTCTTTTATTTTATTGTAACTCAAGGTCTCATCTAACACACTTAATGAGGAAACACTTTATTTAATGTTTTTAGTGTCATGAGCTTCTTTTGGGCAAAAGTTTTCACCTTTGACTTGGTGTTCTTAGAAGTAATCATCCAATGAAAATGCATGGCTTCCATAAGGAGAGCAAGGTAATGATCACAGATGGTGCTTAAGGCAATAAATAATTCATGATATTTGTTTTTCTTAATTGTTATGACTAATTCATGGCCTTTCTAAACCCTCTAAACACATGTTGCTTGCATCTCACCTGTTCGACTTGACATACTATAAAAACCCTAAATTCGGGAGGTCCACTTATTGAAAACCCCCCTAAAGTAATTTTTTAAAAAGGAAATATATATTAAAGGGAAAAGCTTATACAAGGTATCGATATTATATTGTGGAAGCAAGGTGCATCTAAAAAATTTTACGCTAAAATATTGTTTCGATGTTGAAAAACCTATCATCTTGAATTAAGAAATATATATATATATATATATATATATATATATATATATATATATATATATATATATATATATATATATATATATATAAAGTCTTAAAAATAGTGCCCCGACTGTCTATTTTCAAATATTTAAGTGTTTATAGATCTCCTCGATCTACACCATTTTTAGATCTTTAAAACTTTATAATTAGAGGTAAAATTAGATTTTTAGGTCATCATAAGGGTTTTCGACACCAAAATTACACCTTTTAATAATATTGAGAGGTGTGTCTTACTTTGATTGTTTAAGGTTGACAACTTATATAGACCGTATCATCACCTAAATCAACTCAAAACATCAATGACATAGTTAAATCAACAAACTCACCAATAAATTGGTTACTATCTAAAAAAGTATTTCATTTAGGTATTTCCTTGATAATTTTATTCGAAATGCTCAAATTACTCTTATTCTTAATATATAACCCTAAACAAGTTAGGGCAATTTGGTATTTTGGCCCACGTAGATCACATGACTCAAATAACATAGACACCCTCCAGGCTACAAGCCAAGAACATGTTCTTCATTAAAAGATCTACTAGAGTTTAGAAGCCAGAACTTACACGGGTATTCGGCAAATTTTGCCCCACATATCGTTGGAACAAAAAGACATAAATACCCCTGTTTGTTCAAGTTGAAAACCTAGGACTAGATTTTGTAATGAAAGCTTATTTTTCAAGTTTAGAACTCGAAGCAAGTATAAGTATTTGTGTTATTTGAATCGAGTAAATTTAGTTACTAAATTACCAAACTGCCCTCTCTTGTTTAGGGTTCCAAAATAACCAATAATGTTTGAAATAATTTCATAATATAACATTTTTATTGGTAAATTGATTGATTGAGTCACTTCACTTATATCTAAATTAGATTGACCATTTTATTGATATTTCCCTAAATAAAATAGTAGTTGAATTTTAAGTAGTTCTTAACTTAAGGGTGATTGATCAATGTTTGGAATCTAATTCTATATTTCAATTACTATTTTGTCCATTTAGTATGAAACTTTAGGCCATCGACTTCCCCCTTGTAATATAATATCAAAAATAAAAATAAAAACTTTAATTTTTAAATATATGCACCAAAATAAACTATGGATGTACAGTAGGCACAAGCCACTTTGAGTTCAAACCCCATCCTTGTGATTTAGAGATTTCTCTAATATCTTTATGACTAAAAGTGTCAACACACCAAGTAAGAATGAAGTGTTTGAAAACATGGATTGGTGGCGTGGATTGTCCATCCCATATATTCATGTCATGTCAGATTGCAAGATGACCGATCCGCACTGGTTTAGATCTGCCTGCATGGCAATTCATAAAAATATTAAAATATATATAAAAATTAAGAGAGGGATTTATGAGTGGACCTAAAAAAACATCAGATAGGTTAGATAATGCAAAAAAAATGAAAATGGGGATCCTAGGGACAGGGTAGCTTTGTACCTGTTCCATTGTAGGACTAGTTCAATCCTGGCTAGTTCATAGTCCAAATTGACGATTCTTGATCCAGATTGTTGGGTTTTTAAATATTGATTTATACATATTCTCAGGTGTCCGACACGTGAAAGATGGATAAACTATCTAGAACTTGATTGGGTGATACAGGTACACCTCGAGGGTACAATCGAGAATAAAGGGTGGAGGATGTCTACAATTGGTAGATCAAATTCCATAGACCACATTATGTTTGGTACAGTTTTCCCCTTCAATCAAGGCACTTTATGATCTCCAAAAGCTTTTTTAAACTAGAGTGTTGTTGACGTCTAAAGCCCAATAACCCCTTGACTTGAAGAGTGGAAAAGGCAGAGTAATATATCCTAACTTCTAGTGATTTAATTAAGGGATGCGGTTTGTATAAGGCCACGGCTCTAAACAATCAAAGTAAAATGCACCTTCAAATAGTATTAAAAAATGTGGTTTCATTATTGAAAATCTATGTGACAGCCGTAAAATATATTTTCATCTCTAATTATAAAATTTGAAGCTTCAAAAATAGTGTAAATTGAGCAGATATATGAAAACTTGAAAATCTTGAAACTTGATGGTCCAAAAATGCATTACAAGATGCACTATTTTTAAAACTTGAAATCCATTGTTTTCTATGTACATACATCTTGAAGTTGAGATAATCAATTTAAGGATATTTGGGTGTCAAAACAACCTCTGCTAATAAAATTTTTGAGATGCGCATTTGATTGTTTAGAGCCTCGCATTTATATAAACTTTTTCCTTGATTAAGTGACACAAACATATATTTTGGAATCCCTCAATGCATAATAACTCAAAAACTGTTGAACAAATAGTGTTCTTTCTTATGTAACCATATATATTTTAAGCTAATATTTTGTCTTCCAATGCATATAACTCAAAACTGTTGAACCAATGGTGTTCTTCCTTATGTAACCATGAATATTTTAAGGTAATATTTTTGTCTTTGATAGCTTACAATCAACTACCCCATTTGAGACCAAAAACCAGATAATTTGGTGTGGACCATTTCCTGTCAATTGTGGCATGTAAAACAAACACCTGCCCTCAACAAAAGATATGACAATACCAACCACATGCCTTTGTCTATTGTGCTTCCATTGTTCCCTTCAATCTTGCATCAGTTGCAACCTCTCTCTCTCTCTCTCTCTCTCTCTCTCGTTAATGGCTTCCATGTTGTGCCAACCCCCACCTTAGGGATCCAGTTTGGGATCCACCAGTCGGAGTTTGGGAACAAACAGGTCCAGTTTGGGATCCACCAGTGGGAGCCAGATAGGTGGATTCGGATCCAATTGACCTGGAAAGTACCTAATTGGTTCGGGTCAAATCGAGTTCTAGTCAATCCGATCAGCTCCTCTATACGTATATTTGTTTTACAAAACTGTTTAATGCTGCAGGGACCGCATTTCTACATTTGCGATCCCCGAGGTATAAAGCATCTATCTTAAAGATGGATGCAAATAGGTCGTCCATCTAAAAAACAATTGAAACTAAGGTTCAAATGTTTTCTTAATATAATTGTTATTTCTAATTTTAAAAATATATTTATTTTTTTATATTCATGATCTCCATGTTAGAGAATTTACGACTAAGTTCCCTGTCTTCCATGTCATTATGGGGGCACGTTACCTTCTGTCTATGACATACAATATGGTTTTTGAAACCCCTAAATTTCGAAAGTCGAATCATAATCTTTTAGCAGGAAAATATTTTGTAAACCTTTTTTTTCACCATGGTTATCAACGCTTTTAAAAGACATTCTGTAATGAATTACATATGTTTGGTATTTAAATCAATTTTGTATGGACATATATACATGCATTTAAGAATTATAACTAAAAATATATAGTTAAATTTATTTCTATACTACTTAAATATTATATATTAAGTATTATTGCAATAAGAAAAAAGTTTATATAAGGATGCTACCATATAATGCAGAACTATGGATGCCCCTCGAAAATTCATCCGAAAAGGTAGTTTTAATGTTGAAAAACTTTGTGATTGATCATCTCAACATCGAGATATATGACTATGAAAAATGAAAAGATTTTAAGTCTAAAAAATAGTGCATTTTACAACATATTATCTACACCGTCCGTTTTCAAGATTTTCATATGTTTATAGATCTACTTGATTTAAACCATTTTTTAAATTTAAAATTTTATAATTAGATATAAAAATAGATTTTGAGATGATCCTAAAAACATTTTACATCAAAATTATATACCATGATAAAATTTGAAGATGCACCTTACCTCTATACCTACGGATGCATCCGTATACAAACTACACTATTGAAATAATATTTTTTATTAAATATAAAAGATTAAATAGTATATATTATATATAAGACAAATATATATTAATAGTATAAATATAAATATATAATATATACAACATAACATAATACATATAATATAATATAATTAATGTATTAATGTGATACATATAATATAAAATAATTAATATAATATAAATATATAAATTTACAAATTTATAATATATAATATAATGTGATATATCTATATCCATAAATCACATAAAGCGTGAGCTACCTTCGGAGCTTTGTGGCTTCGTTATCTTGTCAAGGTTCAAACTGTCTTATCGGTAGTCCTAAAATTTAAAGTATTACGGTGAACTTATGGATATTATGTGAATATTTTATTATAAAATTCAATTACACAGCTAAATTCGTAAAATATGATAGAAATAAATCATAGTTTTTTTCATATGGAGATTTTTTTCATATGGATTGATCATGGGAGGGACTAAATGCACAGTAAATGCCCAAATGTTTAGCAAATTTTTGCAGCCTCTCCGGGCTTCAAAGATGGGTTGAATTTCGTTGCCCCACCAAACCACTAAAATTTCGGTGAGAGTTTTATAATATGAGTAATGATCCTATGAGATCCTCCTACGTTCATGTGTGTATAGGACATCAAAGGAGCACCATTAAATTTGACATAGATATCTAAAAAAATCAAGTCTCACACTCATGTGATAACTTCTCTACAGATCTGTGCTAACTTTAATGGGAGGGTCTCATAGAATCATTACTTTTATAATATTTAATATATAATATTACTTTTATAATATATGATATATAATATTACTTTTATAATATATAATATATAATATGAGTAATGATCCTACAGGACCCTCTCCCATCTGTAGGACATCAAAAGATCATCATTAAATTTAACACAGATATCTAGAAAAGTTATCACATGAAAAGTTATCACATGAGTGTGAAATTTGATTTTTTTTAAAGATCCATACCAAGTGGAAGAACGTCCTAATTTCTCATATAATTATATCATTTTATAATATGATAATCTATATTATTTAATAATATATTATATTATATTATAACACATATTACATTATATATTAAAGATGGGAAATAGGCCCACGTGAAGCTCACATTATCTCCCCACGTGAAGCTCACATTAAGACCTTATATATTATATTTTATTATATTATATCTTAAAAATAATATATATTATATATTATTTAATAGAGTAATGATATTATGAGACCTTTCTATATCCATGTGAATAGGATCTCAAAAAATTATCATTAAATTTTGACACAGATCTCTAAAAAAACCCATTCACCCAAGTCTCACATCCATGTCATAACTTTTGCAGAGATATGTGTCAAATTTAATGGTGATCTTTTAAAATCCTACTCATATATTGTATTATATTATAATACATATTACATATTAAAGATGGAAAATAGGCCCATGTGAAGCTCACGTGAAGGCTTTTTATATATTATATTTTATTATATTATGTCTTAAATTAATTTGTTTTGTATTATATATTATATACGAGAAAGTTTATATAAGGTTGCAACTTTAAAATGTAGAATTATATATGCACATCAAAAATCCATTATTGTTTTAATGTTGAAAAACTTCTAATTGACCATCCCTACATCAAGATATATGGAGGTTAAAAAAAAAAATTTGTCTCATCAAAAAATCAATTTAAAGAATTTATTTTATAATGCTTTATACTATATAAATCATTTTTTAAGTTATATTGTAAAAATAATATAATGGGGAAAGATATCGCACCGCCGTGTCATTGTAAAATAATCAAACTGTACTTCTAAAAAATCACGTTTATGGCATTTATTTCATTCCAAAGTTTGTGCACGCTCTCTCTCCATCTTAATATTCAATCTCAACAAAATTAACTCAATTTACACCTTAAATATGGTCAAAATGAGCTCCTTCCAACAATGAATCTAACGTATCTATTTGATAATTTCAAGATCTAGGCTTTTATAAATTCAAAATTATTTTTTTTAATATGATTAATCTAATGATACAAAAACAATCTAAAAAATTTGAAAATAAAAAGAATCCTTCTAACGCCAAGATATAATCATCTTATTAAAACGGATGGCTTATGTTAATTGAACTAAAAAAACCACTTTATAGGGTAAGTTTTTAAATTTTGTTTTTTTTTATTGTTCATTAGAATTAAAAAAAGTCTAGATTTACAAATTGAAGTCGAACAAATAGCTCAAATATTATTTTTAAAGATCGTTTCATTATATGAACATAATAGAAATCTGTTTAATGTATAATATATTCTATTACATATGTATAATATAATCTTACATTATTTTACATTAAATAAGACAATAACAATAATAAATCATGACTAATTTACCGCAATAAAAAGAAAAATTGCAATGTTCTCATCATCGCTCACCTAATATTAAACTAAGACATTTTTAAGACTCATAATTTTAGGGATATAAAATGATTCTAGAATTGTGCGAGGCTCTAAACAATTAAATTAAAGTGCACCTCAGAAATTTCACTAGAAGAAGTTGTTTTGATGCCCAAAAATCCTCAAAGTTATCATCTCGACCTCAAGATGTATAGGCATAAGAAAAATGGATTTCAAGTTTTGAAAATGATGCATCTTGTAATGCATTTTTGAACCATTAATTTTCAAGGTTTTCACATTTTCATAGACTACTCGATCTACACTATTTTTTAAACTTCTAAATTTTATAATTAGAGTTCAAAATATATTTTAAGGCTATCACAAATATTTCCAATATAGAAACCACATTTCTCGACACTATTTAAAAATGCACTTTACTTCGATTGTTTAGAGCCTCGGCTCTATACAAACTGCACCCATTGAGCGATGATCTTATAGAACCCTCCCACACCTACAAGCATCGAACCCCAACTCACACTTGTTCTTTTCAAGTCGCAATATTTATTCACCAGAAATTCAAGTGTGGAAGCATATGTTTTTCTGCCACCCAAAGGAAATTCTCTTATGCCTTT
Source organism: Amborella trichopoda (assembly GCF_054954075.1). Classification (NCBI taxonomy): domain Eukaryota; kingdom Viridiplantae; phylum Streptophyta; class Magnoliopsida; order Amborellales; family Amborellaceae; genus Amborella; species Amborella trichopoda. The sequence goes on from NC_142345.1 coordinate 1,711,155, forward strand.
TCTAAATCAGCTGCCTTAGAAAGCACAGAACTGAAGTGCTTGCAATCCACTTGCACTCATGGCCTTCAAGATTTTATATGCCTCACTTAATTTACCAGTACTAGCTAATGCTTGAAGAACCATCAACAATAGATTTAGAGACAAAATGGCCCGAATCCACAAATATGCCTTAATAGCTCTAGGAAACAAATCCCAACCTAGTTCAATATTCAATGCTAGGGTCTTCAAGGCTATCACAAATATTTTCAATATTGAAACCACATTTCTCGACACTATTTAAAGGTGCACTTTACTTTGTTTAGAGCCTCTACTCTCTATCCCATACCTACAAGCATGGGCCTCAACTCATCACCATCGATTTCGATCCAAATCTCAAGGTGAGATTTGAATTCCTTCCCTCTCTCTATTATCAGGACCGGAAGTTTTTTTTTTTCATTTCTATGAATCTTGAGGTAGATAGATTTTCCATCGTAAGAACAACCCAAGATGATCTCAAGGTGAGATTTGAATTCCTTCCCTCTCTCTATTATCAGGACCGGAAGTTTTTTTTTTTCTTTTCTATGAATCTTGAGGTAGATAGATTTTCCATCGTAAGAACAACCCAAGAAGCTCATCTTCCATGAGATAGCCAATTGCGTGTAGCGCAACCACGGAGGATGGTATCACCAATTGGACCCCAAAGTAGCCACCATTTGGATCCGACCTGCAAAAGCCACCAAGCAAGTGGATCAATGATACTCCACAGCTCCACATATTCCTCCTAATCCTTGGTCATGACTACATGTTTGGTAGATACAAGGATTCTTGGGTGAATCCCGAACAATTTAAAGGATCAAATAGAAGCAACATACATTCCGTTATATACGATTACTCTTTGTGGTTGGTATAATCCTTCTATTCCTTTTATAGCACGGCTCCTCTAATTTAACAGTTTTCATGCCCGCAACCTTAGGTTGTCTTCTAATTACTAGAACTGAAAGTACGATATACACAATACAAATCTCCAAGCCCTTTAGTAGAGATAGCTTAAGGGTTCTCACAAAGGATGTAGAAAACACCTAATTTTCTAGCGAAAAATTTAAGTTGGGAACTAAGTTTTCTGAGCGCAGCTCCTCCAGTTCGAGAACTTAATGCCAATAACCTCAGGCCGGCTTTTGGTTACTAGAATTGAAAAGTACAATATACGCACAGCTCCTATCTCGTAGCCTTTGCTGAATATGGCTCGAGAGCTCTTATAAAGGACGTAAAGAATACCTAGAATTCTAGAGAGGGACTTGTGCTGGGAAGGAGAGAAAATAAAGAAGTTGGGAAAGAGTGGGGAGAGAGACGTGTGATCATTTATAGAAACAAGTTGTTCTCTGTTCTTTCTTTCTACAACTTTTGATTACTAGAACAGAAAGTACAATATACACACTCAAATCGCTGAGCCCTTCGCTAAATATGGCTCGAGAGTTCTCACAAAGGATGCAAAGAATACTTAGTTTTCCAAAGAGACTTTAGTTGGGAAGGAGAGAAAACAAAAAAAGTTCAGAAAAAGGGGAGAGAGAGAGAAAGGCAATGATTCTTTTTAGAAATAAGTTGTTCTCTATTGTCTCTCTCTTTCTGCAAACCCTTTTTATATATATGGGCCCTTTCTAAGATTTCTTATCTTAGAAGGATTTCTATCTTGTCCCTGTGTAGATTCAAATCCTTTAACTTAGATGTATCCCTCCAGGGATATTTTCAAAATAACTACCCTAATCCCATTAAGACTCTCATCTTATCTCAATACTAAAGACAAAATCCTTTATCTCTTAAAAGTCCTTCCACACATAAGGGGCGATCCTTCCAAAAAAAAAAAAAAAAGCAACATCTCCCACTCATCCTTTGCACAAGCAAGTGCCACAATGTTATCTCAAAACACGCTCATAGCCCCTCCAACATTCTATACGATCCCTAAGATTTGCAAGATCCTGTTAAGCCACATATGCCATATAATGTTCCACATCCATTCATATATTCTAATTCCACGCTGGACATGCCACTTATGTCTCTTTCCTTTTGTACCAAGAAATCACTCTCCCTTCTGGAGTGAAGAGGTTTCTTGATGTTAACAATCCATAATCCAAATTACCCATCCAAGCAGACTTACTCTATCCTCGTTACTGGAGATCACTCCCCCAGAAAGATCGACGAATTGTTCGCATTTCTCTTGAGATATTAGAGTATCATGTTCATGACCTACCAATGTTCCAAACCTGGGCGACTCTAGTAGCAACTTGACAAGTTTACTGCACATCCCATCATGCTCACAATGTGGAATACATATGACTACCTATCGTACTCGTGTACGATATACAGATTACTTTTTCAATTATCAACCTCCATTAACGGTAGAGATTCAGAATACACATGACCCTTCTTGACAGCAGCAATGAGCCCACCATCATGCATTATAATATCATTATGAGATTTACCTAACGTAAGTCACTTAAAACAAGCATAAGGAGCTTGGAATGATTATGCTTGATCGCAACAACGAGCACATGAAGCACTTCACCTATGTCCACGTCAAAAACTGGAGGACGGCGATTTCTTGTCGTTTCTTGCCGTTAGATTCTCATCAATTCATACTAACAAGATCCTGGGATTCCCATTGTTTTGTATAAAATATTATTATCTAAGAATGTCATCTAAACAGCCATACAGTCAATTTCTAAAGCCTCACTACAATGACAAACGTGAGGCAATTTAATATCACTCTCACTATTCGAGAGAATGTCTTATCGTAATCCACACGCACGATTGAGTGAACCCTTTTGCTGCTTACCGGGTCTTGTGCTTATCAATAGCCCCATTGGGCTCTCATAATTTTCAGGACCCACTTGTTACTAATGGCCTCAGTTCTTTGAGGAAGATTTACAATCACCTGCTAATGGCATCTCATCAATGGAGATGTCAGTCAAACGTTCCGCTTCATATTCGAAATGCCTATAGGGAACTCTACCATGTGCACTCCTATGTGGTTCAGGAATAAATGGTGATTTACTCCTACTGTTCTCAATGACCATGGAAATACTCCCACAATCACCTGCTAATGATGGAATTTCCTTACCTTCTTGGTATCAGTAATCAATCGTCCTACATAGATTTAGAGTCATCCAAGACCTCCTTAAGGTGACGAACTTCAACTCAATGAAGTCCACATCCCATGATTCAACTTTTTCTTAGGTCACCCTCTTTATACTCACAACCTAGGTAAAGCCATTAGAATTCTTAAAACATATAGTGAGGATCTACACTATGGACCTCTAATTTAGCTCATTATCAGGAAAGATGACAAAAACAACCGACACCCAAAGACTCAAAAGAAATAGGTGGCGTTTCTTACTAGTTCATAACTCTAAAAGGGGTTTTAGACACAAATCTTGAAGGCACCCTATCCAAGATGTGCACAGCGGTCAACAAAGAATCTCTCAAGAGCTCACATAGAGACTTGCTTATATGCTACCATGGACATCACCGTACCCTATAGGGTAATCCTTCTCTCGACAACACTATATTGCTGCAGAGTATGGGGCATTATTTCATGTTGATGAATCCCATGATCCTGAGAGAATTGTCCCAGACAATTATATTGTTTACTTGCACCCCCTATTAGTCATGAGAGTATAATCCTTTGCCCTAACTAGTTCTCAACCCTTAACTTAAAAGGGTGTGGTTTCCATGAGGTTGCAACCTTAAACAATCTATTTAAGGTGCACCTTCAAATTTTATCTTTACACATAATTTTGATGTAAAATATTCTTAAGATTATCTCAAAATCTATTTTCATATATAATTATAAAATTTTAAACTCTAAAAGTGATTAAAATCAAGTAGATCTATAAATATCTGAAAATCTTGAAAATAGAGAGTCTAGATAATGTATTGTAAGATGCACCATTTTTGGGACTCAAGATCCTTTTTTTTTTCATAGTCATTCATCTTGATGTCGAGATGATCAATTAGAGGGTTTTCATTATTAAAACAACCTTTTCCGATGGTTTTTTGAGGTGCATCTATAGTTCTACATTTTAAGGTTGCAACCTTATATAAACTTTTCCCTAACTTAAATCTATTAAAGCAACAAGTTACCTCTGATTCCAGTGAGATTCAGTATATTCATTGATGGCACGAGTATTCATATTATTATTTGTGGCAGGGCCTTAACATCATAGGGACTACATATGCCCAGGTAAAGATATCTAATAGCTCTTTCATCTATGTTCCTTACAGATAGCTTTTCGAGCGGCTATGTCCAGTGAACAAAGGTTCTGACATTGGCAAATTCACTCTGGTTAATGATTCATCTACAAAGGAACCCACATAAACAAGTAATTGTACACAAGGTTTTACCTAAACCCTTCCCCTTAAGAAACAAATTGAATGTCCCATTGAAGAGGGTTCCGGATAGTTAAGAGTGGACTTCTCCTAGTGTCAGAAGCATAGAGCATTTAATAGACCAACATGGACAAACCGAAACAAAGCAATGATCCAAAAGACCTTATATCCACCATATCCTCAGTGGTGTGGATTCCCATCAAGTGCTTACACCTCCCATTGGTATAAGAGAAGCTGAATGAACCCGTCTTGATGCTCAAGAATCCATAATCCAACTAATGGAAAGTGAATGAGCATCCAGCACCAAATGCATGCATCACGGAGACAGTGGAGTAGACAGTTCATGCCACCTTTTGCTTAGTGCATTCACGAGTGAAGTGCCCAATTTATGTTGCAATCGCAGTAGGTCAAGGCTAACGTTTTCCATTTGGAGTGATACACTTACCTCACCTCATTTTGCTATTGACACCCTCCACCTCCATATCCTTTTTCCTCTTAGGAATGTCACCACTAGTTTTGCCTTTGGGTTTGTTGCTACCCTTGGGCCTACCCTCCTTGGCAAGCATGACAGCACTACTATCACTCACAGAGCGATGCCTTCCTCTAACTCCACACGTCGGGATTAGTGGCACCCTAAACATACAGCATCAGTATATCCATTTGGTTCCTAAAAAAGAGGCAGTGATCAAAGCACAAAAATAGACACTTAAAATGATGGCAATAACCCTCATGTCACACGTCTCTGCAATGTCTCCACAAATGCTCTGTCATGGAGACATTGCAGCCTTTAGTACACATTAAATGCCAACAAGAATACGCACAATATAGTAGCTTAGGTGACAGGCTGCCAGCAAACAGGAAATATAAGGTTTGCCTTATTCCCCTGGTAATTGGAAAGCTTTAAAACTGACATATTTAGTCATGGCACATGCTACTCAGCATAGAGAAGTGTGCACAATGATCATTATTGATCCATGTCTAATAAGTCTCCATCCCATGACTAGCATAGGTCGGGTACCCTTCATCAAGAGGGTCCATGTTGACAATTAGGTTCTCTAATACTGCTTGCATATCAAGAGGGTGCTAGAATACATATATCAAGTTTCTTACCATTTAACATTTCCCCTCTAAGGATGTTGGCAATCAAATCCTCTTGATGCCTTATCTGTGAACGTAAAAAGAAAATCACAACAAATTACATGGATATATAGTTTGTCCACACATTCATTCACACACGTATCATCATTTCTAACACTCTTTTGAATCTTCAAGAATAAAAAAGTTCTACTTCAAAAGCGCCCGAAATGAAAATCTTGTGCAGCCAGAGAGGACCACGGCAAGTAATCAACATCAAATCAAATTTGGGAGAAAGGCTTTCTGATAGTCATCATCAATTGAGTATTGTGTCCCAGATGCAAAATCCCACCATTTGGTGCAAACTAAACAGTAGCAAAAAGGCATAATACAATTTTAAGGCCAAAAAGGGTAGAAAAACGAGTAACAATGTCAATTTTCTGGAAAGACTGTCACTTGTTCAAAATAATTAGACTCTTTCCAAAGGTAGGAGCCTGTAATCCCTACTAATCTACCCAAGAAAAAAAAGGGGGGGCCGTCCCTTGTGGGTGGATGGACTTCTAGAGAATAAGGGATTTTATCTGTGGCATTGGAACGAGATGGAAATCCTAATAGGATTAGGATTTATATTTTGGAAATATCTTAGGAGATATATATCTGAGACAAAAGATTCAAATGGACATATAGATTAGATAGGAGTCCTTCCAAGATAAGAAATCTTAGAAGAAGGCCCATCTTTATAAAGAGGGTTTGTAGAGAGAGAGAGAGAATAGAGAACAATTTCTTCCCAAAAAGATTCATATGCCTCTCACTCCTCTCTTTCCCACCTTTTTAATTCACTCCTTTCCAACTCTCTAGAAAACTACGTGCTCCCTACCTCCTTTGTGATATAACTCTTGGGTTATCTCCATCAAAAAGATCGGAGATTTGAGCTATGTATATCGTACTTTTGCTTCTAGTAATCTAAAGTTGACATGAAGTTGCGGCCATCGATCTCTCGAATTTGATGTTTTCTCTCCTTCCCAACCCAAGTTTATATCTCTAGAATACTAAGTATTCCATACATCCTTTGTGAGAACCTGAAAGCCATCTCCACCAAAGGGCTCAAGGATTTGAGCTATGTATATTATACTTTCGATTCTATTAATCAAAAGTCAGCCTAAGATTGCGAGCATCAAACTCTTGAATCAGATGAACTGCACTTACAAAGGAACAGGATGGTCGCACCAACCTCAAAAGAGTAATCGGATCCAAAAAAACTATATAACCTCTATTAGATCTTTTAATTTTGTACTTTTTCCACATTCGGGATTCACTGAAGAATCCTACAATTATCCTCAAAATTATAGATGTTAAGGATCTTCTCTAAATCTTCTCCATCAAACTTTGTTCTTTGCTTTTCAACTTTATTAACAAATGAAAGAAATGAAGAAAGAGCTATAAATAAAAGATAGTACCAACTTTATAGAGGTTTCGTATTATAATTATAATAATATTTTTCCAAGGTATCAAATGACATTCCATTAATTAACAAATGTCCCAACCTACATCCACTCCCCCACCCAGCCACACACACAAAATAAATAAATAAACTCCCTCAATATGCATAGGCGATTGGGCAGCCACCTCCGCTTTTTTGAACATTGGTTTCACACCCATAGTTACCAAGATCTTCCCACTTGGTGGCGATCTCGGTGACCCCACACTCTAGAAGCTTGACCATGGGTGGATCTCGCTCCTATATAAGGGGAACACGATCCCAATCCCCTAGGGATTGCTTGATATAAATCGCACTCATGTTAAAGTGATCTCTTATAAGGAAACAAGTCTTAAACGCATATCCATTAAACAAAGAAAGTAATTGTGTTGCAAGATCATGCTCTATATGTTTCTTAAAGAGAAAATAGATGCATTTACTAGATGGATCTTGGACATTTAAAATTTATCATGAGATCCCAAAAAGTTGGGATCCAGCTCCCCAACATGTTGGGGTCTAGGTCTCTAAAATTCAAGGTGCAGAGACAATGATCCCAACCATACAGAGCTTTTAGCCTATCACAATCCTACACTCCAAATCCCATTCCCAATCTCAACAACTATCTTCAATTGCAAGGAAGGAGGCACAACGACTAGGGTCCCTTGACACTTGCATATCAGAAATCAGCCAGTATGAAAACCGGATCAGGCACCTAGTTTAGATCTGATTACTTATAGTAAACTAACACTGTCATACTTTTAAGTGAGGAACCTAACTCCAATTCGAAGATGATTGACAATGAACTTATAAGGGGCCTCAGAGACTACTTTTTCTGAAGAGGACTTCCCACTAATGCCCTGGAATAGGGAAACTATTGTGTATGACTCAAGCCCATGGTTGCAAGGAAGACCTCTTTGAAATTCTCACCCTCACGGACTGCCGCAACGGTCACAACGATTGGGTTATCCTGTCTTCTATAGAGGAACAATTGACTGAATTATGAGCCCTTATGGCAACCACACACAAGCTTTGTTGGCTCAAACGGACACTGATATAGCCAAAGCAACTCCTCTAGTCCCCATATCACTTTTTTTTTTCTTTTACCATATCGATTCCTCATATTTTCTTCTCCTTTTTTTCTTTTTCTTTTTTTGGATTTTTTTTTTTTTTTTGTGAGTTGGGGTTTGAAAAAATCATACAAACACTAAGCATGCCAACCATCCAGAAGCCTTGAACTAGCAGGTGAACAATGACCCCCACCCAAAACAAGCCAACGAGGGACGATCAAGCCGACCCACTAATAATAAGATAACAAACAGAATCTCCCTTTTTCATAAACATAAAGCTTCAACATATTGGCTACATAATATATTGAAACAAGTATACATATCATTATTAAACAATTTGTTACATAACATCATCCATCATCTTGGACATCAAGTATGTATCTCTTTGGTTGTGTCACATAAAAAGTTTCATTCTATTTCTCCATTTACGAAATCATCTTTAATATCTATTTAGGAAATTATCCATTAAGAAAGCTATTCAAACATTCATCAAAAGGATTCTCAACATCATAATAGACAACAGCTGCCACAATGATCACAATTATCGCTACTTAACCATAGACATATTGGTCATAGCCACCATCTAGCTTATATTTTCTGTGCATCCATAAAGTACAACTGACACTCACACTTTTTCATTTCAATTGAATCAACCTCCTTGAGAGTTATGAAATTGAATCAACCTCATCATCCATCGCATGCAGTCATTCCAGGATTTATCTGAACTACACAATTACAAGTTTCATTTATTTCATACTCCCTCATATGGACTCATAAAACCCATATCTCAAGAATACTTAGGGAGAATAAGTAAGACTATAGGAGTGTAACTTTTGAATTCCTCTCACAAAACCTCACACTAAGGGAACAATGAGTGAACCTAGAATACTTAGATTGTCCTTCTCCTCACATTGGATTCTCAACATTTATCACCAACCACATTTAATTTCTAGATTCTCTTTCTCAAAAGTGTAGGGAAAGTAAGATTCCCATCACAAATATTTCCTAAAATTTCAAACCTCTTATTTAATTTGACATTCATTACTTTTAAAACAAAGAATATTCAATTAAAATCTTTAAAAAATTATTATAAATAGAAATTACGAAAGGATTTTTTTAAGAATCGTTGGAATACTTAACTTCTTTATCATGGTAAACACACGTGTCAGTAGCCAGTTTCTCAGACAATGTGCTCAATGCGCATGGTTATCATACACAAACACATTTCCAAGTAGAATCTTTGGAGCATTACTGATTCCTCGGGCAACGAGATAGTGGATTGATTCCTACACCTATGGGCTCAGGTTCCTTCCTCCTCTAGAGCTATCTTGATTTGGACTAGACGGATGTCTTGAGCCCAATTCTCAAGACTTTTTCGCTCATACAGTCGCATGGTTCCGAAATGACGCGCTATTCCGTCTCATCCTTTCCCCCAGGAAGAAGAAAAAGGAGGGGGCCGAGGAAAAAAGACTTGGACCCGCTTGTTTGAATCACTGACAGTTCGGGAAGATTGCGAAAGCAAGATGGAGAGAATCATGCAACATGCACCGTATCACCACAAAATACCAATAGGTGATTATCCTCAGACATAAGCTTGGCATTGTATTCGTAAGGGAAAACGAAAACATCTGGTCTCCCTCCCGCCACAGTATCACCATAAACTACCAATAGGTGATATGATAGAAAATTTATATTGTATTTGTCACAAACACACACACATAGGAGAGTGACATTTAAACTTCTCGCAACTATTATTTTAACCTCTATATTTCCTAAAATCTCACCTCTTTAAACTCCTATGCCCAAAATGTATTTAGTTAATCTCTTTGATTTGCTATTAAATCCAATTACTAAGTTGTCAGAAATATCATATCCATCTAAACTTGAAAATCGTATGTTTTATCCAGATCTTAATTAAAAAAATATTATAAAAAGAAATAGGAGTGAAAAAAAAACTAAATAAATAATTCACAAAGGGCATTAATATTCAAAACATAACTATCAAAAATTGGAATCAGTAAAATAGGAATTTCTATAATCATGTTTGGCTTGTCAATAAAAAATAAAAATAAAAAGAAAAGGTTAAATAAATTTAGACAAGCTATAAAAACTATTTTGAAAAAATTAAAATGATAAAAATAAATAATAAAATTTTATTCAATATTTATTAAAAATTATTTCATCTGACCTCTCAATAGGAGGACAACATAACACATACCATTAACTAATTTTCTCTTGAAGATAAACGTAGTTACCGTTTTAAAAAAACGGATAGATTGTACTACAAACGTGTTATCAAGGGTAAACCCAATAAAGCTTTGCGACAAATGTAAACAATGCATTTCTTGAATAGTTTTGATCATGCCAACTGCTACCTTTTTTCTTGGAAAAAAGAAAACCAAATATGTTGTGGAAGACTTTATTAGAGGCAATGTGTATCGCACTTTTGTTGTCGCAGTACATGTCCATAGCTTATGTTTTTGAGAATCCCAACTAAGATAGGTCCAAACAAGTTCACTGGCAGTTAAAGCCATGGTTCTACATGTTGAGGATTGATGTCTTGTACTCTGAGGAAATAGATCTGCCAAGATGGAGTCAAAATGACAACTCCAAAGGGCTGCCAAGTAGACTTAGTTCACTTGGCCCTTGCGGGGGTTTGGGGGCAGCAACCTCCAAGGAAAATTTTGAATATCCGTACATGGGATTCGATATATATCTGAACATAGGGTATTTCAGTAATTTGTACCATCTATCTGGGATGGTTTTTTAGGTTTAAAGGAAAAGCGAATATCTCTTTGTAATCAAAGAGAACAGAGAGGCGTGAGGAAGAGAGCTATTGTAACCCTATTCTTCATTGCCAGTAAAGAAGCTCTCATCTCCCGTGGAAGTAGGCACGTTGCCGAACCACGTCTATCTTTGCGTTGCGGTTGGTTGTCTCTTTCTTTTGTGTTTGTTTCTTCTTTCTTGTTTTCGTACATTGCTTTTCGTTTCTACACTATATTCATGGTTGGCAAGCGTCTCAATGCCAGGAAGCGAAAAAGTCTTCCATTTCTGGCACAAATGCATAGTTATTCCATACATACAAACAAATAGAAGGTGGCAGCACTAGCACAAATAGCGCTAGCGAAGGCAAAGTTCAAACCCAATAGTGGCAATCTTCGGTTTCCGATCCTCTCTTTCATGCCTTCTTTTCAAGAAACAATTTCATGTTATGAGACGACAATAAGAGCTCATCCTTGTACCAACTACACGTCACACTATAAACAAGGAATAAATTGATAGGCCACCTCTAGTTAAAGATCATCATTGGTTGAGGCTTTGTGGGATGAAATATCAGACATCAATGTGGATAATCTACCATTGACATCTAAGGGATTTGGAAAATGAAACGATACAAGGATAATTACTCTCAGTAATCATTTCAAAAACATTGAATATGTCTTAAAATCTCAGTGACTCAAATTCCAAGGATGTATACTCAATTTTTATGGAGCTTCTAAGTGAACCATGGTCTATATGGGATGAGAAACATACTCTCAATAATAATTTGAAAATGACATATAACTGTCTTAAAATCTCAGGGACCTAATAACATCCTACCAAATTACCAGCATACTACCAATGTCAAGAGATGTGAAACCAATTCTTATAAAGATTCTAGGTGAGACATGGCCTATTTGGGATGAAAAGCTCAGTTATAAGGTGCAAACAATCCAAGCCCAAGCAAAGCTCAAGCACGTTCAAGCATGGCTTTGCATTAAGAGCTGTACAAGCTTGAGCTTGGTTTGACCTTGACTCAAGCGTGAGTCACCCAGCTTGAGTTTGAGTTGGCTTGATTTGTTTTACTTACAAAAGCCCATAAAAAGCCCAAAACCAAGCTGAGTCAAGCCATAAACAACCAAGAACAAGTCTGTAAAGAAGGCAATGTATAATACCTTATTTAATAACACTTATATTAGACAATACAATATCTTAAGTTCGGTTTCCTATTTGAGGCGAGGTCCATGTAATATAGTATACACGTTACATCTTTTAATTATACATATATGAATAATTATATCAAAACCAACTTGAGATGAGAACAAGCGGAGCTTTTTTCAGCTTGAACTTGGTTTGTGAAGTAAACGAACTAGTGGGCTCAGTATGGCTTGGCTTCTTGAGCTGAAAATACTCTCCAAGCATGCTCATCATGACAAAAGGCAAGCCAACTTGAAAGCTGGCTTGGCCTGTTGACAACCACCTAATCATTTAGGGAGACCTTGGGCATCCACTAACCTTTGTGGGGTGCAGAGGTGTTTACAACGTTGACACCCCTGCTCATCTAGAGAGAGCTTTGGCATCCTCTTAACCTTTGTGGGGCAGGCAGGTGTTTGTATTGAAGAAGCTCAGCTATCAAGCCAAGATCTTCCTTCCATTTATGGAAATTTGTACAAGCCCCTCAATTAAGGGGATTCCTTTCACATTACTATGTGGGCTCAGAAACATGGGTTATCCTCTTGTGCAGATCATCTCCTGATGAAGAACTACATTCCTTCATAAGCTTTCTACCTAAATTTTATTTCCTCTTCACTATGGATTCTTTCTTATCAGCTTAAACTTTTCTTTCTTTGTTGCTTATACCTTTTTTCCTCAATTTTTTTTTAATCTTTGACAGGTTATTATGATTGGTTTCAGCATTCATGCACCACCCTCCTACTCATCTGTTATTTCTCATAGAACAAATGAAAATCACTGCACATTTTTTTGTTCAAAAGCACTGAACTGTCAAGTTTTTAACAACCAATAAAGTACACATCATTAGCAGGCAACCACCAATATGGTGGCAATATCAGCTGATTGCATGAGTGGATATTGGACAACAATTTTCCAATTGAATTCCAAACTACAAGAGACCTTTTAAGGTACATAGAACCCAATATTAGGTGAGGACGTAAAGTGGTAGATGCGAACACACTGCATTGTTATAACATGTGCTAAAATATTCAAAGCCATACCGCTCACCCACAAAGAGAAATAGGTAAGAAGATAAGGAGGATGTCTCCAAAGCTTTTAAAACAACTCATAGGATTGAAACTTCATTGGTAACAACTCATAGAATTGAAACTTCATTAGTAAGGAATTTGATTTTCTAGCGAATTTGTAAAGAATGGAGTACCTTGTGAGCCAAAAACCCCATCAGAAAGAAACTACGTTTGACACATCCAAAGGGTACTACTATAAGGATTCAAATTATTAAAACTATTATTAAAACTTAAAAGAGAGAACTTCAAGAAAATAAAATTCTCATTGTTATCTGAGAAAACCTTAGAAATAATGAATAAAGCCAGATTCCACATTAGATAAACTCAAAAGGGATGAATCCATTCACAACCCAAAATCCTGTAACCCCAACACATAATCTACAGTAGTTTATCCCAAGGAGATAATGAAGAAACAAACTGTACCACATTTTAATAAAATAAAGTACAACTCTTCCTCTACTTACTTCATTGGTAAACAATGATTCAAATCTTATGCTGCAACCTCAAGAACCTGAAAACCCAACATATATTTCACACATAATCATCCTATAGAGAATGACATGTGCAAATCAACCCAATTTCAATAAAAGTACCTCCCATCTAAATATTCAGAATTTCCATTACCTGGAAAGAAGGAAACTCAGACTTGGGTTTTGAATAGCTTCCTCCTAGCAATGAATCTTGAGATCGGTGGTGTCAGGGCTAGGGTTATGGGAACACGAACAGGAAACAACGCCTTGTTGCAAAGAATTGCAAGAGCCAAGGCTCCACCACTCGAGGCCGCAAGCTCTGCTGTCCTGTTACGTGAGCCATTGCTGGGCTCACTGGAGCCATTGATGGTCTCTTTTGAGCCATTGATGTGCTCATTAAAGCCATCAATGAACTCATTAGAGCTATGTATAGGCTCGTTTGAGCTCTTTGATTGCTCATTCGAGCCACTGGAGAGCCCTATCTTTCCAAGCATGGACTCGACATCGACATTATTCTTAATGGCGACGTACAGACCCGAAACAGAAGCTGCAGAAACTGACAAATGAACACCCAGAGCGACTTTCCCATACTTCTTCATCAACTCCTTCATTCTCCCAGTAAATGCCATTGAAGAGCTCTGGTTTCTACTCAAAGTTGCAAACACAAGCTTAAAAACGCTATGACTGAAAATAGTGTTTCTCTGGTTTCTGGCTGTGCGATTTCCTAATGCTTTAATGGGTTTCCTCTGGTTTTCGTGAGGGCTTTAACGTTCAAAATGAAAATATGTGGCTTTTCTATACAATCAGCTTTTCTCCTCTATTCAGTCAAATGTGGAGCTCTTACGCCATTGCTCTGTTCCTCTTTGTTCTGTGGGCGAGCAATTTTTTAGGGTTCCACTGATTCTAGGGGTTTTTTAATTACAGTGGTGCTCTTTTTTAGGGTTTAGGGTCTGGGGGCTCCAAGGTTTAAAAGAAAAGCAAGGAAAAAGTTTATATAGGTTGCGTCCTTGAAATGTAGAAATACGGAGGCACCTACAAAATTGATCAGAAACGACATAGTCATGTATGAATATAACAAAAAAAAAAAAAAAAAAAAATTTGAGTCATGTAAATAGTGCATTTTATAATACATTATCTATACCATCCATTTCAAGATTTCATATGTTTGTAGATCTACTTATTTTAATTATTTTTGGAGCTTATAATTTTATAATGGGTGTGGTTTGTATAGAGCCTAGGCTCTAAACAATCAAATTAGAGCTTACATTCAAGTAGTGTAGAGAAATATTGTTTCAATACTCAAAATCTTTTTGATAGCCTTAAAATATATTTTTATTTTTATTTATAAAGTTTAAAGCTTAAAAAATAATGTAGATCGAGAGATCTATGAAAACTTGAAAATCTTGAAATTTGACGGTCCAAAGTACGTTACAAAATATACTATTTCCAAAACTTGAAATCCATTTTTTTTATCATGTCCGCACATCTTGATTTCGAGATGATGAATTTGAGGATATTTGGACATCAAAACAATATCTTCTAGTGAAATATTTGAGGTAGGCTCGGATTTGATTGTTCAGAGCCTCGGCTCTATATAAACTTTTCCCTTCTATAATTAGATTTGAAAATAAATTTTCAGATAATTCTTATAATTTCTTACACCAAAATCACATATTATGATAAAAGTTGGAGGTGCACCATAATTGGATTGTTTAAGGTGGCAACCTTCTAGAAACTACACCCTTAAAAGAATAATTTCTGAAAATAAAAATAAAACGAAGTTTCTTGACATGATGAAGTTTAGGGTGGCCTAGGCTTTATGAAAATTGAAAACAAAATAAAACATCATCTCAAATCCTCATCCAGAAAGCACTTTCGGCAACAAAAATCTCCATGGATCTAAAATCAATTTCCAACACTAAATTAATTTTGAAACTCAAAAAATAGCACAAGTCTTGTAGATCTATAAGCACTAATTTAGAAGTTGAAATGAACCGTCTATATAATTTATTACAATATACTAATGTTTTAGAGCTTAAAATCCTAAATGTTTTTCACAACCGTAATGTTCAAGCCAAGATAATAGATATAAATGTTTTCCAATCCTTGAATTATATATTCTGACCAAATATGGGGTTATGCTTTACTTTTTTTGATAGCGTGGCAGTCCTATAAAACCACTTTCCGTTCTCTATATGGTCTCTTAATATACATGAGAATAAAATACTATAGTCCACATGGTTACCAAGATAATCGTGCTCTATGGTATTATCACCGTCCAATTAAATGATTCAATGTGAAAAGAAAGAGGATTGTACAGTTCAATATTTGTGGAACTCGAAATCTCCAGCACCATCCAACCTATTGATTCGACAGTGATGAGCACCATATGGTAAAGTTATTGCGTACTTATCTCGTTTGCTTTTATAAAACATAGAGAGGGAATGTATACCATGATATATGTATCATATTAGAGCAGTATGATACATATATCTTGAGCTCCGCTATGTTATTCGCATTGATCAGCTCCATCTTTGCCATCCACTAGGAAAAACAAAGGTTGAATGTGTAGTATATTAAATGTATGCATGTTATATTCTACACATAGCCATTGTTTCAAGGAAAAGTGTTTCATGTGAGCTAGATCGCATTTCTACAATATGCAGTCTAGAGATATAAAGCATCCATCTTAAAAATAGATGCAAATAGGTAGTCCATTTAAAAATAATTGTAACTAACGTTCCAAATGTTTTTTTAATATAATTATTATTTCTAGTTTTCAATTTTTTTTTTTTTCATATTCATGATCTTCATGCTAAAGATTATATATTCTTTAAAAATTAGAAGTAACTTATATTTAAAAATATATTTAGTACCAAGCCCACATTTCTACGATATACGGTCTGGCTGCATAGAAAATGTGTCCTTGCTTCAACTAAAAAAGTTTGGATCTAATCTAATGATATGACTTGTAAGTTATTCTGATCGTAGCATAGTGTACATTTGCTCCCTCGAGAAAAAAGTGAATATATACTTTGCTACTCTTCTAAAAAATCAAGCCTCAAGATTAAACACATGCTATCACGACCAATCCAATTTTTGTATGGTAAAACCAATGAGTTTAAAGTGGATCTCAAACATAGTCCTCGTAAATATGTATTTTTCCTGGGGAAAAAGCATATAATTTTTTTTATTTTGTTTTTTTGGGTAATTCAACAGGAAAGACTGGCCCTACCTATTTTTTCAAATAGTTTAAGTATCAATTTTTTTTAAGATATTAACCACAATGTGATGATTAGAGTGTGGAAGTAGTACAACCATGATCCAATCCATTTCCCAAAATGTACAATTTACTCATATGAGAACATTATATGTATAAATATATAAGAAAGAAGGTGCAAACATTTATTAATTGGAAATGAAGTTAAAATATTGTATGCTCTCACCGGCGCTTAAGCTACAATCCGGCTATGAGAATTTCTTGGATTCGATTTTTTGGGGATGTAATCTACGTACCCTAGTGACGAGCGAAGAGGAAATATCCAATGACTTACCCCAGCATAGCAAGAAAAAAACACTCATAAATTGAACACAAATTTAGGGCTGGCAATAGGTTGGTCGGGTCCGGGTATTGTTGACTCCAGACCCGGATCCGACTCAATAATTAAAATATCTATATATTTAACTATATTTAAATATATTTCATATATTGGGGGCCTAAAAGATATTGTTGAACCCGAATAGTGTTCAGGTCAAACATTTGGACCAGGACCTGACCCGTCAAGTCTTTTTTGACCCATATCCAAACCAGATTGGATCTACCCCTCGGGTCCCATATCAGATCCGGGTCCATTGCCACCCCTACACAAATTGTCCATTTTTAGCCGTTTAGGAACTCAAAATCAATAACCTTTAAACAATTTAACAGTCTAGCCTTTTTCTACTATTCAAAACCACGGTTCTATGTATTTTAATGGGTATTTTGAAATAAAAAAGAAATGAACAAATAGTTGATCTTTTTGTGTGTAATTCATCATGATTCACGGTGGTTGTTGCACCCGAGAGAGCAGCATACCCCTCCCATAAATAAAAGAAAGATGGGAGAGAAAAAAAGGATGAAAACATGTGCAATTCCAAGGCGTTCATCCTAGACGGATTGGTGGAGTTTTCGTCCACCCATCGGAAAAAGATTTGAGAAAAGGTGCTGAGAGAGAAGAAACCTATAAGAGGGGAACTATGGAGTTAGTAAATAGGATGAAAGAGAAATAGAAAATGTAGAGACACTAGAAATTAGCAAATTAGTAAGGAAAATTGTTTCATGCTGTCAGGATTGCATTTCTACATTTGCGACCCCGAGGTAAAAAAATAGATGCAAATAGGTGGTCTATCCTAAAATAATTGAAATTAATGGTCTAAATATTTTTTTAATAACACTATTTTAAAAATTTTAAAAATTTATTTATTTTTTCATATTCATGATCTCTATATTAGATATTACATGTCCTTAAAAATTAGGTCCACAATTCTATTTCAAAAGTAGATTTTTAAAAGGTGACTCATTTCTACATGGACTTATATAAATATAGCACAAAAAAAAAACATGCAGTTAGTGAGATAGAGACCCGGTCAACCCCTTTGCTTTTGCCCAGCAACTTTCAAGGATGATGAGCATCAAATTAGGGAGGATACATGAAGCCAGTATATAGCGAGAAAAAGTTCATAGAAAGGAAAGAAAAGAGTCAAAAGAATTCCTACTCCTATGTGAGTATATTATCCATTTACTCCATTGGGAATACTTTTTAAATCTCAAAATTTTCCATTTACTCCATTGGGAATACTTTTTAGATCTCAAATTTTGGGGATGTATATATACAACCCATAAACTAATCTCAGTAAAAAAATTGGAAAAACTTTCTATACTTCCTTACTCCCCCAATCCACCCGTCCAATTTAGATCAAGTGTGTCTCTGACCGTTTGATCTAGATCTGATGCTTCAGCATATTTTATTTGTCATCGTTTTGTTTTTACAAATTATATGAACATGACATTTAGTATGTTCCATCGTCTCAATGAGATGCACCTAAAAAAAGTTTTAAAAAGTTATTTTATAAATAAAATAACCAAAATACCCTTAAAATTTTCAAGTGTATTTTGGTTATTTCATTTAATCAATAATATATTTTGATTTTTATTGAATGTGCAACTTTAATAGAGGCCCGGACTCCCAAAATGTAGTGTCAAAAGGTTTTGTAGAAAAAAGATTAAAAAATAAAACAATATTGAGGTTCGACATTGTCATCGGGTCCATCTCAACTGTCCATTAAGATCTGATATACAGATAAGTATATAACTTCTATACCTCAAGAGAAGTACATAAAGCTCTCCTAAATTTTTTTTCAAAATTAACTCTCTATATGCCATGCCTCAAGATTGAATGGAGTCTGTAGAATTTTTGAAGGGCTAGATCTAAGTGTCACAAAACTCAAAATTCAAATTCTCTTTATTTTGAAAATAATCATCTAGGACTTCTTACTTGGTTCCCAAAAATATTATGACTAAAATAATCATCCTAAATAGATATTTTGCGTAAGGAAGCATACACAGTATGCTCCTGTGAGAGCATAGTATACATGCTCAATGAAAAAACTAGAAGGAGAGAGAGTCAAAACCTCACCTTTGGGCTTGGAACACACTTCAAAAGGGACCACAACCTCAACGATTCCCATGGCCTTAGACCCGAGAGCCACATGTGGTGGACCAAAGTTTCTCTCTCTATCTCTCTCTCTCTACAAAAACACATCCTTTACAGCTTCTCTCTCTCTTTCTACCAGAACCCATCTCTCAGCCTTCCCTTCTCTGTTCAATGGCACTTCTCTCTCTCTAGAATAATACCTGTTACAAATTTCTCTCACTTTCTAGTGCAATCTTTGTACTCAGTAGAAAAGCATCTCTTAACCTCCCTTCCTCTCTCTAAATAACACATTCTCTCCCTACATTATCACTTTCTCTCTCTAGAAAATAGATGCAATGGCGAACCAGCAGACGGTCAATGTATCAAACGCAACAGATACAGGGCTTGTGTGTTACTCTCCAACATGGATCACAACCAATGGTATATGGCAAGGAGATAATCCCCTCCACTACTCTTTCCCTCTCTTCACCATCCAACTGACACTAGTGGTGGTCGCCACCCGCGTCTTGACGTTCCTCCTCCGGCCCCTGAGACAGCCTCGGGTTATCGCAGAGATCATCGTGAGTCCCCCTCTCTCTCACTCCAGGATTATGGCCAGCCCTCTCTCTCTCTCTCTCTCTCCAACACATGCTTTCTCTCTCTGAATCTTTTCTCTCAAACAAATATTCTCTCTCTAAGTTTTTTTTCTCTCAAACAAATATTCTCTCTCTAAGTTTTTTTCTCTCAAACAACTATTCTCCCTAAGTTTTTTCTCTCAAACAAATATTCTCTCTCTATCATACTCAATATTACAGTGAGCCACTTCTTTCTCTCTCTAGGACACATGCTCTGTCAAACATTCTCTCTGTCATCTTCTCTACATATAAACCTGCGAGACTACATATTTCTTCGTTATAAAAGATGCCCCTCTTGTGTCATTGACAAAAGGCAAAAGTTTATATAAGGGTGAGGCCCTGAACCATCAAATTAAAGTGCACCTTAAAAAATTTTTACTCAAAGAGGTTGTTTTAATGTTTAAAAATTCTCAAACCGATCATCTCGACCTCAAGATGTACGAATATGAGAAAAAAATGGATTTGAAGTAATGAAAATAGTGATATCTTGTAATACACTTTTCCGGACCGTCAATTTTCAAGATTATCAAGTATTTTTTTTTTTTTATAGTTAACGGTAATTTCATTGAAAGAATGATTGTCAAGTGTTCATAGATTTGTTCGATCTATAATATTTTTAAAGTTTTAAATTATTTAATTAGACATAAAACTTAATTTTTAGGCCATCACAAAGATTTACGGTACTAAAATAAAGAGGTGTCTTAGTTTGATTGTTTAGAGCGTCAGCCTTATACAAACCACACCTTTGACAAAAACCCATCCATCGTCTTCTATTTTAAACTTGTTTTTAGCTCCTTTCTAAACTCCTTTTTCTAGAAATAATATATGGTCATTAATTTCACTTATTCTCACTGCCAAAATGCACTAAAAAGAACCTCAAAAGATTTGACCGAAAAGCACCTAAAAACACATTAAGACTTTCTATTTGGTGAAAACAAACCACAGCCACATAAACCAAGCTCTCAGGCAGAAAAGGGGTTGGGGTCGTGGTGGTAGTATCATACACCTTAGTCACTACATTGTGATTTTTATTTCCACCATTAACACCACTTCATTAATATATTAAAAAAATTAACTCCTTATCTACTTGAAGAGACAAGTATGGGTATGTCTTCTCCATTGACCTACTTCTCTATCTTTAAGATATATATATATATATATATATATATATATATATATATATGAAAAATACTACAAAATGCCTATAGGAAAAGATGAATAATAATTTTAATTACAAATGTGCACACATATTACAAATTATAAATATACATACATATTACAAATCCACTATTTACCACTTTACTCATGTATTTTGATTTTATTTGGAAATATTCATAAACTACACATGAGTTGGAATAGTTGAAAAAAGGTAAACAGTTAAATAATTGAAAAATTAGATGTATTTTGATAAATAGACTCCCTTTTCTTTCTTTTTTTCTTTTTTTTTTTTTAAATAAATTTTAGTCACTTTAATTCTTTATTATTTTCTATAATTTTCATAGTTTTAGATCCATTATTTATTCAAAAAAATATTTTTTTATTTTGTCATGTTATATGAAATCCTATGACAATACCATATGCATCTACCGGCAAGGTCTAGTGACTTCCCATAAAAAAAAATTGGGTGAATAGTGGCTGCTATGGGCTTATTTCCTATACTTTTTGTCTATTGGCCATTTATATTTACTTATTTTCCTATAGTACAGGGATTCAATTTAAATTTGTTATGCATAGTAATGCTCATAAATATATTTAAAGGTATGTTGGTTTACATTTTTGTTTTATTTCTTAAATTATCAAGAGCTTTGATTAGTTTTTAAATTATTTTAAAATTTTTGACACGTTTTTCTTCATTTTAGTAACAAATTTTTAAACAATTTTTTACAATTATATATTGTCCTGTACACAAAAATAGATTCTAGTTTCACGAAAATTTCATTTTTTTAGTTACCAAAAACTTATGATTTAAAAAAATAATAATTTTAAAAATTGTTAAAATTTTAGTTTTAAATGTCTTACTCATGCATCTATTACTCTCTGTTTGTATTATTAGTTTTATTTTTAATATCTTCATATTTTAAAATTTATGTATCTGTTTTCTCAATCATAGAAAATCAGACTCTATTAGTAGTTAGTACATGATGCAAGATTTAATTTTTTGTTTTTTTTTTTCTTTTTCATTTTAAGAACTTCTATTCATGGATAAGTTTATCTATTTTTAACGAAGCCATAAATATTTTCTTAAATTATAACAACTTGTTAAGAGTTCTTATAATTAATGTCTTATTTATGCAGAAAATAGTACATAATAATTATTAAAAAAAAATTTTAAAATTTAATGAAATTAAAAGAAAATAGTTGTAAAACAATATTACATAATTTTAAATCAATGATATATGAATCGCGAAAACTACGTATATTGGGTATAATGAGCAACAATATGAATAAAAATCCCAATTATAAATGTGTAGAAAAAACAAAAAAAAACATAAAAATAGTAAATTCAAAAGTATAACTTAATGAAAATGATGTGCTTATATATTTGCATGTGCTTTTGTAAGGCTACTCTCAATTTCTTATTTACATGGTTACCTATTTCGATCCTACTTGCAATGTACGTAAAAATAAAATAAGCGATCACGTAAATAATTGCGTAATATGCATTGGAGCACATGCTTTTTCTACTTCGGACCCATCTCTAGCCTCTAAATCTTTTATCTCTCTATATCTCGTTCAACAAAAGGGCAAACATGAAAAACAAAAAAAATAATGAAATACTTTTATTTAAATGAAATACTCATTTCATTCCTTATTTATTTTGGATCAAGGTTTAAAAAAACGAATCGGAGACCCGGATTGTCCTCACCCATATTGTGTAAGATCGGTGGATCGACGTGTTGGATCTGATAATCTGCTGAATCAACAAGTTTTGTCTCAAAACATTTTCAAAAAATCACTATAAATCTCTAAAAATAGTGTTCTTTCAGTTTCTAAAAGAAATTAAGAGTGATGCATCATGTACCTTCTTTACTTTAATACTTTGTAAAAATAGGTGAATACTAAGACGTTGTTTTTCTGTATAGATGTCTGTATAATTATTAATTATAATATAATATTATAATATTGCATCAAAATAATTTAAAAATATTAGAAAACACTTCCATATTATAAGATAAAAATAAATAAATACCCATATAAACTATATATGACCATCATATTTGAAAAATTATATTGTCTTAATCCAAAATTAAATTCCCGCACTTGAGCTCTCTTTCTCTCCACCCTCATCATCTGAAATCTATCCATTCCTATATTTGTTTCTATATTATATACTCAATTTCAAATTTTTGAAATTTATCCTTTTTTAAAAAGATAAACGGCCATATTCCAGTACTGTTCCTCCTACGCAGGGTCTCGGGAGAGGTGAGATGGACGGTCCTAACTTTTGGTTTTTTACGCACAAAGCGACCCCTCTCAGGACTCAAACCCGCGCTCTTGTGCTGGCTAAAGTCACACTCACAGACTTTATATCTTTCTTAAAAGATATAATTTCTAAAATTTAGGATTTATCTCTCCCTTTCTCTCTCTACCCTCATCTCCTAAAATCTCTCAAGTCCCATGTATTTTTATATGTAACATGTTTAATTTCTAAAATTTAAGATTTATTTTTTTTAAACCAAGCGTTGGATTAGAATAATCAAATCCATCCAAATCTCCTCCAAAAAAATATATATCTCTCTCTCTTTCTACTCATCTCTTAAAATCTCTCAATTTCCATGTATTTTTATATGTAACATATTTAATTTCTAAAATATAAGATGTATATTTTCTAAACCAGACATTGGATTAGAATAAGCAAATCCATCTGAATCTCCTAAAATGGTATAGATAGTTTCTAAAATTATCACCCACATCGTATTAGTAAAAAATATCTATCTCTTTCTTCCCACATTCTACTTATCTCTTTTTCCAAAGTTTGGTATGGTCGTATGCTCTCTCTCATATTAGGAAATGTATATCTGCTGATATCAACACTACCTTTTGAGTTATTTGAGAGCATTGACAACAAAACAAATAATAAATTTAAAATCTTCTTCCTTTCGCTTTGTTTGAGATCATTGATAACAAAACAAAAAATAAATAGAAAATGTATCAGATTGAGAATGGGTCTCCAATCTCTATGAACCACAATATTTGGTGAAACATCCGGCAATCAACTGAAAAAAATTAAACAGATAAATCCAAAGGCTAAACGTGCTGAAAATTATCAATTTAAATATGATGGAGAAAAATAAAAGAAAATAAATTTTTATAGAAGTCACAATAGAAATACAAAAAATATGAGCAAGGGAAAAACACCTTTAATAAATCCAAAGGCTTCATGATATATCTCAAACTATCCAATTGGACATCTAGTGGCTAGGAATAATTGTGACCTTCTTGAACTAAAGATAAATGGTCTCACATACATACCCTCGAGTACCATGCACATGCGATTGTAGGTGCTATTAATACGTTATGCATAAAGCAGTAATAAATATCTAAAAGAAATTATGAAATCTAATTGTCAATGCACAAACCATACTAAAGTGCTAGTGTTAAATAATGGTGAACAACATATAGGAAAAATATAACTAAACAATCTTTGTAGGCCCTTAGATCTCATTAAGTTATATGGCTTGTATGAAAAATAAAAAAAATTAACAAAAAAAAAGAAACAAAAGTGTACATACTTAGATTCTAGAGAAAATAATCTAAAGATAGAAAAGTAGAGACATTGGCTTTAAGAAATACAGTCTTAAGCCTTAGAAAAATCTAGATAACCGAAAAAAAAGAAGGACGTACTTAATTCCATCTCCAAATAATAGAATGTTAGGTTTTATGTAGGTTTTGGATTATATAACCCAATATAAATCTCTAAAATATAGGACAACATGTTTTAGGTATCATAAGACAACATGTTTTAGGTATCATGATAGTGGTGCTTTTGAAGCCATAAAAATAGGAGAGGAAAAGAGATTCATGGCTCAAGATATAGATGACAAAAATCAGCAGTGAGATTAAACTATATTGGATTTGTTTTTTTTGTGAATTAATTTTCAAGATTTATTTATGATTTTTAAATACCATTTTTAATGATTTCTTATGCTTTAAAAAAAATCTATATCCAATGCTCGTATTTTTATTATCTTTAATATTATTTCTAATTTTTAAATCCTTAAATAAATTAGTTAGTGAAATTTTTCAGAATCTTTTATATTGAATGTTATGTTTTATTTTTCTGAATTACAATTTGATTTTTGAAGGTACTATTTTTAATCATTAATTTTATAATAATTAAATATCTATTACTCTTTATCATGGGTTTCATATCTAAATGTTATCCTTTGTCCTAATTTTTAGGCAAACATATGAATAATTAGAGGAGGAGGTGGTGGTTGTACATATGAGCACGTATGAAAAGGTCCACAGGAACAATTAGACAAAACTAAGAATGCAATGAGACAGATACATACCTATTCCCAAAAATTATTATATGAGAATATTGCAGCCTGAAAAGCAATTAAAGGAATACGCTAGAACACATGAACAATTGAAAATATTGAAAATCAAATAAACACTTTCAAGAGAGAGCAAATAAACGATTAGAGAGAGAGGTCCGATATATTACCATTTGAAAGAGAAAAAAAAAAATCTATCAAATTGACATCTATCAGCTATAGATATTTATCATTTAACTAAAAAAAAGTCAACAATTAAGAACAAATAAACAATTAAAGATAGAAAGAGAGAGATTTAGAAGATTTCATTGAGAGAGACATAGAGAGACATTTTGGAAAGTAAAAACCTCTCACACTATGCAAAATCGTTTTTTTAAAAAATAAAATATATACTATAAAGATTTTCTACAATTTAAATAAAGATAGTAGATTTGAAGGAAAATAATAGGATAACACACACACACACATATATATATATATATATATATATATCAATTCTCTCAAATCTCCTTGTCTAGTCTATCTATAATTTTTTTTCTATATCCATGAAATTCTTTTCCAAAAATCTCTCTCACATCTCTCTCCTAAAGATGGGGAGGAAAATAATAGATTCATATCCCTTTCTCTCAAATCTCGTTACCTTGTCTATCTATAAAATATCTTTCTATATCCATAAAATTTTGTTCCAAAAATCTCCCACATATGTATCTCTCTTATCTATTAGTTTATCCCATGTATCTCTCCTTATTTCTATTGAAGAGCTTCATATTATTTTCGCGACATGTATCTACTCTTTAATAATGTAATATAGATATGTGTGTGCATGTGTGGATGTGAACACCTTTCTGCTTTCTAATCAGGGTGGCATAATCCTCGGCCCCTCGGTCCTAGGCCGCAACAAGAACTTTGCCAGCAGCATTTTCCCCTTGCACAGTGTGACAGTCCTGGAGACCATCGCCAACATCGGCCTCGTCTATTTTCTCTTCATCGTCGGCCTCGAGATGGACATTAATGTCATCCGCCGTACCCGAGCCAAGGCTTTACTCATTGCCGGCGCTGGCATGGTCATTCCCTTTGTGATTGGCATCAGCTCCTCCTTCCTGCTCAAGGAGTCTGTCTCTGAGAATGTCTCTCAGGTTTGTCTCTCTCTCATACACACATATTTAGTGCTTTTTCCTTTTTTTCTACTGTAGCAATGAATTTCTATCACCAATACGAATACATGTATCTTCTCTTTCTCACTAACAAGAGCAAGCCTCCAGTTTTGAGGAAAAAGAATAGATGCATCTCTCTCTACAGTACTTCATTTACAAACGGAGACGGTTTCTATGTGGCTAGCTCGCATATTGTAGAAATGCGGGCTTGATAATAAATATATATTTTTAAATATAACTTGATTTTAATTTTTAGAGAATATATAATCTTTACTATGAAGATCATGAATATAAAAATAATAATTGAAAACTACAAATAATATATATATTAAGAAAACATTTGGCCGGTCAGTTACGACAGTTGTTTTTAGATAGACCACCTATTTGCATCCATCTTAAAAATGGATGCTTTATACCTCTGAACCCCATATTGTAGAAATGGGGTCCAGCCCACATGAAACAATTTTCTTTTACAATATTCCACTTTCTCCATGGAACTCTATATTAATTTTGAAGACATTAATTCTTTTTTTTTCAGGTCACTTTCCTCCTCTTCCTCAGCGTCGGCCTCTCGATCACTGCCTTCCCCGTTTTGGCTCGCATCCTTGCCGAGCTAAAGCTCCTCAATACAGAACTCGGTAGACTTGCGATGTCGGCTGCGATTATCAATGACGTATGCGCCTGGGTACTCCTTGCGCTGGCCATAGCAGTAAATGATCGCGATAAAAATGCACTGGCATCAGTATGGGTCGTCCTGTCCGGTGTGGTCTTCGTGCTATTCAGCCTACTGGTCTTGCGCCCCGCTGTCACTTGGGTCACCCGAAAGACGACGGAGGGCGAGGCCGTAAGTGAGATCTACATATGCGCTATCATGCTTGGAGTGATGGTTTGCGCCTTCACAACTGACATTATAGGGATTCATCCCGTTTTCGGGGCCTTCATGTTTGGTCTCGTCATTCCAAACGGTTCCTTGGGGGGAGCTCTCATAGAGAAGTTAGAGGACTTCACCTCTGGGCTTCTACTCCCACTGTTCTTTGCCATTAGTGGCCTGCGGACCAACGTCATGACGATCACAAATGAGGATACATGGGCGATCCTGATGCTAGTGATCGTGCTAGCATGTGCTGGGAAGGTGGTCGGTACACTGGTGGTCGCATTGTTCATGAAGATGACGCCACGCGAGGGGATTGCACTTGGGCTGCTGATGAACACCAAGGGCCTCATTGAGATGATCGTGCTCAATATTGGAATGGATAAAAAAGTGAGTATACCTCAAGTTGTTTGCTCTAGTGTTTTAAAAATCGTTCGTCATCATCATTATCATAGTTTTTTTTTTAATTAATTGGAGTACCTTCAAAAATCATACGGTTTGATTAATTAATCACCCGAGTCAGTCCCCACCAGAAGGGGGGGGGGGGGTTGGAGTGATTATGGTTGAAAACTCTTAAATGGCGTAAAATCCTGGTCCATTGGCTTGGTGTTAAACATAATTGAGTCCGACTCAAAAACTACGAGCCAAAGAGGAGGAATCGTAATTGTACCCCTGATGAATCGGATCCCAATTCCAATTTTCAAATCAATTCTTTGGTTGTTCTTCACTCTCCTGATTTCTAAAACCAGGTTAACATTGTTACCTTGATGTTATGTGAAGGCAACAGGTCGTGGGGGTTAAAAAGGGAAATTTACACTGATATCCCCCGAGATATCCATTATTCAATAAATTTCTATTAAAAATTTGTTATTCTGTTTATATTTAGTTTTTTATTCTTTTAAAATCCACCTTTCATACATTTTTTATGTTGAAGGTCTGAAGATGAGTCTGAAACGACTTCAAGATGAGGTTTCAGACAACTTCAGCCCTTCTTTAAACCTTAATATATCACTTGATTGGTTTATCTCATTACGTATTTCAAACCTTGAAGGCTTGAAGTTGACAACTTCGGACCTTGAAGGTCCAATTTAGTTGTTCGAAACCTTCAACTTAACTTCAAATGTTCAAACTCTAAAGTAAATGCAATTTAGGGGGGAAAATGGGTATGAACATAATGGCACACTTCTGTAAGGATTTTTTTTAATATTAGTAATTTTGGGGAATATTAATATAAATTTCTTTTTGAAAAAAATGTCCATGAAGCATGGCCATTATTTTTATTTACGTGTGTCACCCTCCCCCCCAAAAAAAAAAAAAAAAAAAATTTTTGTTAGCTAAGTTGAAGAAACTTGGACATTGAAGGTTCTAAGTTTCTCCGGGGTTCATAATTTCTCTAACTTAGAGGTGCATAATTATCCCTTGAAGTTCAAAAGTAGGGACAATTTGGCGATTAAAAAGGTGGGCATGAATGTAATAGTAGAAATCTAAAAAGGTATGCATGAATGTAATAGTAGAAATCCGTGGGAGAGATTTTTTAACTAATGAAAATTCACAGGGATATGTGAATCACTTTCTCTTTTATTTATGATGACATGTACATACAAAACTTGGGCACATGTAGCGTTTTTTTTTTTTTTAATAATAAAATAAAGTAAAACATATGGAAAAGTATATAAAGAGACTTTTTTTTTTTTTATAGAAGGAGGTTACAATCACTATTGTCCCTTGGATTTCAAATTGGGTGGTTGTAAGAGTGTCATTGAAAATACTCAAAGTTCACAAAAGAAAATTCTAAGATTTCGTGACTAGCCCAAACCATCCAATTTGATATCTAATGAATAAGAATAATTATGGCCTTCTTGTAATAAAGATAAATGGTCTCATTAAATACAATCCCAAAACATATGGACATCACCCACTAATGACCATTGTTAAGAAAAATACACCTTTTTTATTTTAATATAAATAAAACATATTTATTACTAGATATTTCTACGTTATTTTCTTTATTTGGGAAAATATCACCTAAATGGTTAAACGACCTTTCAAAATCATTAAGTTGATTAAATTATCTCAATTCACATTAAAGCGATTACTTTTTTAAGTTTAATTTCATTCAGATAGCTCTTCAAGAAATATGCTGAAAGATGACCAAATTGTATTATTTAATATTATGAATCCTTAACAATTAGGGTGATTTTGGTAATTTGGTTCCACTTAAGCCGCTCATGCTAAATGATAATAATACTCCTCAAAATTCGAGGTTAGCTATAAAAATTGTGAAACTCATTTATACCCTTGATTGTTCAGGGTCGACGACACATAACTCACTTTTTTTTTATTTTCAATCCTTGTTCAGCCTGCCTAACCTTGAACAATCTAGTGTGTTCTTGTCATTTGGCTCGGCCCACTTATGTGGGCCAAATTTCCAAACTGCCCCTGTTTATTTGGATTTCCAATCATAAATATGGGTAATTTGGTCATTTTTAATATATTTTTAGGGAGAAACTTAAGTGAAATGAAAATGGGATGGTTCGACAATGTGAACATTTAATTGATATTTTCTCTTGGTTTTTCCATTGCCTTTTATTTTTCTTTATATTTAACCTTTCATCTCTTTTTTTTTTTTTTTTTCTTCTTTTTTGAGACTTAATTTGTTTTTTTTTATCTTATTATTGAGCAGGTTTTGGACGAGTCATCCTTTGCCATCATGGTCATAGCTGCTGTGATCATGACCGGCATGATCACCCCAGTGGTCACAACAATTTATAAACCGGCACGCCGCTTCCTCCCTTATAAGCGTCGTACAGTTGAAAAAGGAAAACCAGAGTCCCTATTGCGAATGCTTGTTTGTGTACATACATCTAGAAATGTCCCTACCATTATCAACCTTTTAGAGGCCTCTCATGCCACTAAGAAATCCCCAATTTCTGTCCATGCCCTCCACCTTGTCGAGCTCACCGGCCGGTCGTCGGCGATGATCATTGTTCATAGTTCCCGTAAGAGTGGCCGGCACATGAACCGGACGGAAGCTGAGTCAGAACATATAGTGAATGCGTTTGAGAACTATGTCGGTGTGAGCGGTGTGGCAGTACAACTTGTGACCGCAATGTCGCCATTCGCAACGATGCACGAGGATATATGCAATTTGGCAGAGGAGAAGCGTGCAGCGTTGATCATATTGCCATTTCACAAACATCAGACGGTGGACGGGGGTTTGGAGACCACGAATCCGGCCTTTAGGACGATTAACCAAAATGTCCTGGTGAATGCCCCTTGCTCTGTTGGGATACTTATCGATCGGGGACTTGGGGGCACCACTGGGATCTCTGCCAGCCATGTATGTCACCATCTGGCAGTCTTGTTCTTTGGGGGCCCCGACGATCGCGAGGCTCTAGCATACGCATCTCGCATGGCAGAGCACCCAGGCGTCAGCCTCACTGTGGTGCGATTCTTACCTGGTGATGAGGCTGTAGAGCCCGAATTCCCAGTGGCCGACACTCTCTATCAAGACGATTCCAAGAACCTTCGGATACTCACCGTCCTAACAGACAACGATAGGGAACACCATCTAGACGACGGTTACATTGCTGAATTCAGGCTTCGAACAGTGGGCGACGAGTCTATCATGTACACAGAGAAGGTGGTAAACAATGTTGAAGAATCGATTGCAGCCATTCGATCTATGGATAGCATACATGACCTTTTCGTGGTGGGTCGAGCCCAACGGGTCTCCTCCCTTACCACTGGGCTCACAGATTGGAGCGAATGCCCAGAGCTCGGACCCATTGGAGACCTACTTGCTTCCTCAGACTTTGCTGCCACCGTTTCGGTGCTCATCATGCAACAATATGTCGGGGTTCTACCTCAAGAGGTGGTCGGCACACCAAATAGCCCACAAAGGGAGCCATACCTTCACAATGTTAGCCACCGGAATTCAGCAGTAGTCCAGGACATGCCACAAATCGGGGGCGGGTTCACCGCGAATTGGACCACCGCTAATGCCACCTCCCATGGCCAAGGATCCCCATTTTGATTTGGGTTTTGTAGGCCTAGTAGTTCTTGTTCATGCTCATCTTCCATGGCTTCAAAGTTCACAACTTGATTGAATCTGTTGTTATGATGCTAGGTTTACTGGTGTTTCTATGAAGGAGGTCAAGAGTTTGATGAACTTTGGGATTTCTCCCTCACATAACCTAAGATTAACCTCCCATAGCAAAGAGAGGAAATGAAGAACTAAGTCATCACCTCAATTCATAAACCACATGGTCTTGTGGCTTTGCCGATTGGTGATGAGTAATGGTTTAAGTTTTGAAACTCGCAGTTTAGAGAACTGTACTACTGTACATTTTTTTCCCTTGCACCTCATTGCATGTGAAGCACGGCATGCTTATATACAAAAGGGATGACATCTACTGTAGATTATATTGGATGAGGGATATAATGGACACTTTCTTACGTTATTTTGGTAGGTTAGCTGGAGGTTGTACCTCTGCTTTCTTTCTTTTCTTTTTTTTCTTTTTTTAAGCATTAATTCTATATGCTTTAGGCATATTGGAGTAGCAGTAGCCATTCATTGCTCATTAGGGTGGCAGCCGGACCCGGATCCAACCAGACCTGACCCATAAATTAAAATATTTATATATTAAATTATATTTAACTATATTTCATATATTAAAAATATTATCGAACATGAACCTGACTGAAAGACTAATGTGATCTTGCCGAGGTATATATATATTTTTATTTTTCTTCTCTTTCACCCATTTTTTTTGTTTTTTCTTTTCTTGTGGCAAAAATCACTTACAAGTAGTCTTATTACAATAAATTCTTGCTTCAAAGAAAATAAAACTAGCAAAACTAAGATCTTAGAATTCTTGATGCCACTAAACCAATTTTCTTTAAATAAATAAAATAACCACAAGTCTTATGCTTAGTAATATAAAGACAATACAATTAAATATGACAAGAAACAAAAAAAGAGTACTGGAAATTACTTCAACCAGACATATTACACCCTACACCGTTTCATAACCATCCAATGACGCGGGATTAATGACCAACCTTCAATCTTAACAAGGAAAACAAGTTTTGGTCAAACCCTCCAATAGAACTATGAACTCCTTTTGATCACAAATCTTAAACTTAAATATAACCCATAAAATCTAGTTTAAAAGAGAAAGCATATATTTATTTCTACCCAACTCTTAGGATCAAGATATCATAACATAAGAGAGATACCATCTAAGTGGGGTGTGCCCCTTAGGCCAACCTAGAGAGAGAAAGATGGTTTAAGCATTGGGGTATGCCCCTTACTAAATTCTAGAGAGAGAAAAAACTCCTAGGGTTGGGGCGTGCTCCCTATTCTTACCAATAAGAGAGAGAAAAATTTAAAGAGAGAAGAGAGATTTTAGTGTAGAGATTATGGGCATGGGATTCTCAATTTATAGTACAAAAATAGGATCAGGGTTTCTTAGGGTTTCTTATGACTTGTCCTTTTTTGTGAGATTGAATATGTACCATTGATCTTGGGTGATTTGTGGGGTGAGAGATTTAAACCCTTCATTCCATAGATGGGCGATCAACATCATATGGAAGGTGCTAGAACCTTTATCCCACATTTCCTGAACTATTTTCACATCAATAAAAATTCAATAAATTAATTTCAATCATAATATCGTGCTTACCAAAATTATGCACAAGCCTTCTCATGCTTTCTGAAAATCTATTCAAAACTTCCTCAATGCAAAGGCTTTCTAAAACATTACATAACTTTATCTTCAATCCAAAGCTTGATCTTCACAAAAATGGAAAGCTCCTTAGAGTGGGGTGTGCCACCCTAGGTGGCACTCATTGGCCCCACCCACATTGCAATGGTAGGCCCATATAGCTTATTGAGCCTCCCATGCAATAACCAAATTAATTAAAATATTATATGATTTTTAGAAATTTAAAAAACTCAACCACATAATTGCAATTTTTTCTTTTCCTTTAGTGTTTTTAGTTCTTAGCTATAAGACGTGAGCATGAAGGCCTAATCTATACCTTAGGCTTCATTTGAGATCGGTATTGACTTTTGGGTATATTGGAGTAGCAGTAGTGATTGATTGCTCATTAGGGGTGGCAGGCAGACCAGACCACAAACTAAAATATTTATGTATTGAACTATATTTAAATATATTTCATATATTGGGATTCGAAAAATATTATCGGACATGGACCTGATTGAAAGAAAACCTAATGTGAGCTTGCCGGTATATATATATATATATATATATATATTTTTCACCCCTTTTCTTTTCTTTTGACAAAGATTACTTCCAATAGTCATATTGCAAAAAACTCTTGCTTCAAAGAAACTAAAACTAGCAAACCGAATATCTTAAAAGCCTTGATGTCACTAAACTAATTTTTATTAAACAAAGAAAATAATCACAATTCTTATGCTTGCGAATATAAAGATATTATAATTAAATATGGTAAGAAACAAAAAAAAACTATTGGAAATTACCTCAACCGGACTTATTACACCCCACATCGAGTCACCACCGTCCGATAATGCAAAATCAATAACCAACTTTCAATCTCAACCAGGAAAGCAAGTTTAGGTCAAACCCTCCAATGGAACTATGAACTCCTCTTAATCACAAATCTCAAACTTAGGTATAACCCATAATACCTAATTTAAGAGGGAAAGCATTTATTTATTTTTACCCAACCCTTAGATCAAGATATCATAACATAAGAGAGATCATACCATCTAGGTGGGGCGTGCCCCTTAGGCCAACCTAGAGAGAGAGAGAGATGGTCTAACCAGTGGGGCATGCCCCTTACTAAATTCTAGAGAGAGAGAGAGAACTCGTAGGGTTGGGGCATGCCCCGTATTCTCACCAATAAGAGAGAGAGAGAGAGAGAGAGAGAGAGAGAGAGAGAGAGAAATATTTAGAGAGAGAAGAGAGATTTTGGTGTAGATAGTTATGGCTATAGGGTCATGTATTTATAGTATAAAAATAGGATCATTCTTAGTATTTTCTATGGCTTGCCTCTTTTTTTTAGATTGAATATACACCATTGATCTTGGGTAACTTGTGGGGTGAGAGATTTGAGCCATCTATTTTATAAATGGGCCATCAATATCATATGAAAGGTGCTAGAACTTTTATCCCATATTTCCTAAACTATTTTCCCATCAATAGAAATTAAATAAATTAATTTCAATCATAATTGCACAAGCCTTCTCATGCTTTCCGAAAATCCATTAAAAAATTCCTCAAGGCAAAGGCTTTCTAAAACATTACATAGCTTTATCTTCAAGCCAAAGCTTGATCTTCACAAAAAATGGAAAGCTCCTTGGAGTGGGGCGTGCCACCCTAGGTGGAACTCATGGGGCCCACCCACATTGCAATGGTGGGCCCATATAGCTTATTCGACCTCTCATGCAATAATCAAATTAATTAAAATATTATATGATTTTTAGAAATTCATAAAACTCAATTTAAATAATTAAATCAATCTAAAATCAACATCTCTGTTTTTATAAATCCAAATTTGATAAATGAAATATCCAAAGATCTAAAAAAATTCAAATAACAATTCTAAAAATCATATATCATTAAAACAAACATAATTAAATTCATTAGATGGCAAAATGATCCATATGACCTATGAATTAAATAAATAAATACTTGGGTACACCACCTTCAACTGTGGACTACGATTCACACTTTCTTTCTCAAACTGACCGCATTGCCCATGACCCACAGTCCATGTAGGGGTTCATTAGTGGGTCACAAAAGTCTAGCCAATGGGCAAGGGGTCGTAATCCTTGTTTGTAGATTTTGGGCTCTCCCTTAGAGATCTACCAAGGTCAGGTAGATCTGATGCGACCACAACTCATATGGCGCATAGGGGTATATCTTGTACATACATAAGCTTCACCCTGAAAGGTAGTTCGTTTTCCCGAAACGACTATCATATATGCATGCCATGTGATGGTACACGAATGAGGCTTTGGCCTACGTCTCTGAAGGCTATCATCACACACAAAAACCACACAGTCCCTCAGTTCACTCATTCGGACATACTCCGACCTCATCAAGGGATGACCTATTAAAACCATTATCAGATAGTTTTCTATGCCCAGGCAACACAGGTTTTTTTTCAACCGACTGGCCTAGTTCGTAAAGCTCAGTTTGATATCAGCAAATGTTATTTGCTGAGTATAATACACAAAGGACCACACTCCCACTAAGTTCATGTTCCATTATATCAAAATATTTATTTCAAGCACTCATAAGGCCTTTAATGGCCACACGCACTCAACACTAACCCTCTGGGTCCAATTTTTTGACCCATATCCGCACCTAGATCAAGTCTACCCCTCAGGTGCTGGGTTGGGTCCGGGTCCATTGTCACCCTTATTATTCATAATACAGTTGAAAAGAGAAGTCGTGCTCACCTTTTTTTTACTATACTATATGAGAAAATACATACAAGAAAAAAGGCAGTTCTCGCCCTTTTTAATATAACGTAAAGGATGTGGTTTGCATAACGTGTTAACTTTAAAGTGTAAAAATAAATCTGCTCCTCTAGAACTTGTTGAAAGATGTGATTTGATGCCAAAAATGCCTATGATGGCATGAATATTTATTTTCACCTCTAATTATAAGTTTAAATTCTTGGAAATAGACTATACACATAATATGCTACAATAAAGGAATCGACCTTGGGTCTAGACGGTAGCAGCTGGGTTTTAGTAGCATTATGTCTCAAGTTTCAATCCTATGGGTAAGGGCCAGATCCCACCGAACCAATAATAATAATAATAATAATAGTAATAATAATAACAACGATAATAATGAGTTATAATATGTACTATTTTAAGGCTTGACGTACTTTCTTTTTTTAATATTCATAGAGCTCAAGGTCAAGATGATAAATTAAAGAGTTTTCCAGCATCAAAACAACCATTTTTTATGGGGTTTTTGTGGCATGCCTTATTTCTATAATATAAAGTTGACAGCTTATGTAAACTTTTTCCTAATGTAAAATGACAAAAATAAAGGGTGCTATAAATCCCGAGCACAAAATTGGACCATCTATTGTTGACTGCTGACATTATCTTATCTTATGCATTATGTTGCAAAATCTATTTCCAAACACCACCCATTCACAAATTTTTTCATCTATTCAAAAGCTGAGGATTACTATGAAAGAATAACTCGTGCGATTTAGCCGGAGTATATATATCAAAGTGCATGAGAGGGGCGTACCCCTTAGTGCTTGAATTATTTTAGGGTTTTCCATGGCTTGTCTCTTCATATGAGATTGAATATACACCATTGATCCTGGGTGACTTGTGGGGTGTGAGATATGAGCCGTCTATTCTATAGATAGGCCATCAATATCATATGGAAGGTGCTATAACCATTATCCCGTACTTCCTAAACTATTTTTTATCAATTAATTCAAATAAAAGATTAATATATGATAATATTATCTTTTCTTAATTTATGCATAAGCATTTTCATACATACCAAAATTTATTTCAAAATTTCCTCAAGGCTTAAGCTTTCTAAAACATCATTTTCTTTTCCCTTAAGCTTTGGAGCTTGAGCACCACAAAATGGAAACTCCTTAGGGCGGGGTGTGCCACCCTAAGTGGCACATAATGGGCCCCACCCAAATTGTTATGGTGCAAAAAGCCTATTGGGCATCTCATGCAATATTTTAATTAATATTATTTTTAAAATTCATAAAATTATATTTTAATATTTAAATCAATATAAAATTAATATCTAAGTTTTTTATAAATCCAAA
The DNA here is from genome assembly GCF_054954075.1 of Amborella trichopoda. Lineage (NCBI taxonomy): Eukaryota > Viridiplantae > Streptophyta > Magnoliopsida > Amborellales > Amborellaceae > Amborella > Amborella trichopoda. The sequence goes on from NC_142345.1 coordinate 1,748,278, forward strand.
TTTGATAAATAAAATATCTAAAAATTTAAAAAAATTCAAATAATAATTCTAAAAAGGTGTGGTCCGAGGCTCTAAACAATCAAACTCGAGCCTACTTTCAAATAGTGTCGAGAAATGTGGTTTCAATATCGAAAGTCTTTGTGATATCCTTCAAATATATTTTCATCTTTAATTATAAAATTCAAAGCTTAAAAAATAGTACAGATTGAGCAGATTTATGAAAACTAGAAAAACTTAAAAATTGATGGTCCAAAAATGTGTTACAAGATGCACTATTTTCATAACTTGAAATCGATTTTTTTCTCATGTCCACGCATCTTGATGTCGAGATGATCAATTTGAAGATATTTGGGCATCAAAACAACATCTTGTAGTGAAATTTTTTAGGTGGGCTCTAATTTGATTGTTTAGAGCCTCGGTTCTATATAAACTTTTCTCTTCTAAAAATTATATATTATTAAAATAAACATAATTAAATACCTTAATGGGAAAATAATTCATATGATCTAGGAATAAATATACATTGGGGCACTCCATCTTTTACTGTGGACCACGGCCCACACTTGTTTTATCAAACCGACCTAGTGTTGCCCATGACCCACAGTCTATGCAGGGGATCAATAGTGGGCCACCAAAGTTTTAACTAATGGGCAAAGAGTCGTAGTCCCAATCTATGGATTTCATATTATCCCCTAAAGACAAAACCAAAGTCACACAAACCTGATGCAATCCATTGCTCGATGGTGTATATGGGTTATATCTCGCACATGCACACCCTTCACCCTGAACGGTGGTTTGCTTTCCTGATAACGGCTATTATTGTGCATGAGGTGTGATGGTATGTGGATGAGGCTTTGGTTCCGTCTCTGAAGGCTTCCATCATACACAATGGTTACACCGTCCCTCGCCTCACTCTTCTTGACATACTCCGACCTCATCACCATCATAACCCTTATCGGTTTGTTTTTTATGCCCAGGTAGCATATGTTTTTCCCAACCAGGCTGGCAAAGCTTGTAAAGCTCAATTTGGAATCAGCAAACATAGTTTGCTTAATATGGTTCACATGGGACCACACTCCTACTGAGTTCGTGTTCTACTATATAAATTCGTTTACAAGCACTTACAACGCCTTTAATGGCACACACACACAACATCTTTCACTTGACTTTTGAAGACCTTATATTCTCTCTTCCAGACTTTCACTCATCCCCATCTCTCTTACATATCTCAAAAAAACATTAGGGACAACCCCCTTTATAAAAGGGTTCGCTATCATTACCTCTGTAGCTATATAGCTAATTTCATTCTCTCTGAATTACAATCTCTCTCAAGCATTTTTACAATCTCTCTCAAGCATTTTTTTCACCTATTATCTCTCAATACATTAATCATGACTTTCGTCATCAATCCTTTCACAAAAGGATTTATGGAAGCAGCACCTATTTCTCTTTGCTGCACGGATCTCATCTCGAACATGGGTCAAGTCCATCTTTCATATTACATCACGAATCATAGACATTTTGTGGCAAAAGATTATCACGTACCCTCATCGCATGGAGTGTATCGTCATGGGCTCAAAAGGAGTTCTTCAATTAAGTTGCTCGCTTTTATAACTATACAACCAGCACCACACATCTGGGTTCCATGGGTAAACAACATTATAATATGTTGTTTCAGCTGACATGTCAAACACTCGCAGGTGCTCCCACTGGAATATTTGGTTTATCTAGATCTTTCATGATAGAGTACCTGCATATCTAAATATCCAAGTAGCTAAAACACCTTGGGACTATAGTAGCTCCCACTCAATTATTGCATATATGATATATATATTCTCAACATTTTTATGCCTATATCATAAGGTAGTATAACAAATCTTATACAATAATTAATTCAATGCCTATTGGTCTCACAATATGCAAAACTTTTCTGAACCACAAATGTTCAACCACACTAGCCTTCTCGGTAGTAAATCCATACAAACCAAGTTATCTAATCAACACAACATGTATCAAAGAAGCCTAACAAGACGACCTTCATGCAACATTCCCTATGGTTCAAGGTCTTAGATAACCGAGGATTCTAAATAACTAAAAACATGGGTCAAGACATATGGGTATTTAAAAAACAGTGCATGAATAAATAACAGTTTTCTCTCAAGTTTATAAATACCTTCAAGTCATAAATTTTTTTCTTTAATAAAAAAACTATGGTCTTGATATATATATATATATATATATATATATACAGTCACATGCAATAGTTAGATAATAGTATAGCAGTTTAGAATGATTTTGCATAAAGACTTAGTGGACCTAGCAAGACTATAGGATTTTCTCAAAACCATATTCATAGGCTTAGGTTTTTCTCAAATGATCCAATTTAATACATGCATACTCTTCATAAATCATTTTACCGTACTCACCTTTAATTTCCTACCAAGTCAAGTTCATGGTCACAAAAACAAATCATAAATACCATCTTATAATTTTATCCAAAATAAAATATGACTAAACAATGGGTTATCAAAATCTGACAAAATACTTCGTTTGGTAAATATGGAGACTTTATCAAGAGATCATCATCACATGCAATACATCATATTACTGGACATTATTGGGAGGATGGTCACTAAGACCGAGTTCCATCAGAACACTCTCTTTGTACTTGTATATTTGAATGAGCCGAACTCATCTCTCATGTTTCATATTTAAGATCATAGTCCTTGATCAAATCACATCTACGTGTATATTAGTACCTTAAGTAGTTCATACTCGAGCACAAAAAAGTTAAAAAATACAGGATATTCATAAACATGTTTTTTCAAATTTGTTAGCTCCTATCACCTAATGTCCATACACTCCATACATATTCATAAAATAAATAGCCAAAATGTAACCAAAGAAATATATGAAACATAAAATAAAATGTTACTTAATCTTATTTCCCTATATGACCTTACCATGTAATGTATAATAGAGTTTATACTTCAATACTATGTAGTGTGGTACCTGGGCTTTCTTAATTCTTTGCTTTTTACTTGTTGATAAGCTTTTGTGATATTGGAAGAGTACGCAAGTGATGAAAAATTTATTGGTCATCGGTTTCACATGTCACGAAGTGTCTATCTCTTCACCATTTGGATTTTCCTTTGCTCACACCGTGAAGAAATACTCTTCTTCATTCCATCATTCCAAATATCTTAAATTCGATTTTCCCACTGATCTTTTGCATTTCCATGATGTCACCAAGTCTCTCTATATATCCCTTTATTTCAAATAAAGCAATATATTTTTATAGGTATTGTGTTTCTTCTTCTTTCTGTTATTCCTAGATCGAACACTCTTTACATAGAGTGTCATATCTTACCAACTTTATATTACATATCTATGAAGTTTTACTATTATAAACCATACTTGTGGTACACTGTTAAACTTTAAAATGAGCCAAAAAAATGTATTTATTATGAAGAATCCAAATGTGTGCCTTAATATGCCACATCTTTTAATTTACTATAGAATAAAACATGAGCATCCCATGATAAAAATATGATATCTCTCAACTCATAAAGAAATCATCTCTGAATCCTTTTAAGTATTGAAATAGACTCAAAAATAAAAAATGATGCTCAGTTCCATCCTTAAATCAAATCATTTAGTGGATCTACGATATAGTGACATTCACACCACAATACAATTTTCTCAGTAGAAAATCAGGTTGTGCACCTCTCAATAAAAAAATATTCTATCTCATTTCACAAAGGATTTCTTCTTGAAATTTTTTTTGTTGAAAACTATACTCATAACCAAATCATAGTGTAAATCCCAAATAATATTTTTCTTCAAAGAAATAAATAAGTGATATTCACATTACAAAATAAATCATACTGCAAAATTTTAAGATGAACACTATCTAGTAAAATTCTCTTTTCTCTCTACCCACAAAGAGTTTCATTTTCAAACCTATTTTGTTTGAAAGTACATACAAATTGATAACAAATATATTTCTACATGCCTCATATCACTCTGTTAAGTAGGCTTGATAAATATCGTTATTCACATCTCAATGAAAACATACAAAACTGTAGAAAATTCAGGATGACCTCTCTTCAATCCAAAATTTTTATTTATTATTAGAAACTCGACTCAGAATAGAAGTCTAAAAACTTAGTGTGACCCATAAAACATTGTGTTAAGCATAGAAATAAAATCATGACTTTCAAGTCATTGAAATAGTTTTCGTTATAGAAAACAACTCTATCATGACTTTCAAGTCATTGAAATAGTTTTGTTGTAGAAAACAACTCTTAAATAAAATGATAACATCTATCAAACCATAAGGATTTTCTTCATGAAATTATTTTTGTTTGAAAGTAAACTCAATTTGATAAATTATAATCAGAGTTCAACTAAAAATAAAATTATATGATTGGTGGAAAAATTATTGAAACTCAATGGAGAGTTCTTGGATTTTGCAGGATGAGAACTGACACCCTTCATTGATGAGTCTATAACTCTTAAACTGAAAATTTACAGGTAGATCCTACTCTAAAAAACACATAATACCATTGTAGTATTTAATAGAAAAATAGATTATTATCTTCTTCATATCACTACTTCAAAATAGTAAAGAATACCCATTTTGTAGAGTGCCTTTTCCCTATTTGAATATTCCAATAATTCTTTCGGAGGTGTATCACTTGACCACAAAGGTCATTAGCTTTCTTATGTCTCATTCCTAACTCACCAAAATCGTAAAATAATAGAAATAAAGCATCAATTTAATCTCATTCTGATATCAATGAAAGAGGACTCATGTGTTCTAGTCGGATTATACATTCTTTTGTTTTTTTTTTTTTTCAATTCTTTTTCTTTTCTTCTCGGCTTAGATCATTTACAAGTAGTCCTTTTACAGTAAAACAACTTCGAATAATAATTATATATATAAAAAATACAACGTAGGATCTCAAAGCCACTTAAAACATTTCTTTCAATAACAAATAAAAGACACAACCTATGCTACGAAATAAGATACACAATAAATAAATATGGGATAAACAAAAGAGGGTACCGGATATTACCTCAACCGAATTTCTTAGACCTCACACCGAGTCACCACCTTACAGGATCAATGGTCAACCTTCAATCTAAATCGATAAAGTAATTTTAGGACAAGTTAAACCAATGAAATATGAACCCCTTTCAATCAAAACTCAAAAGCTAGGAGAACCACCTTTGATAACCTAGTTTGAGAGAAATGGAATATCTTTTACTATACACCTTTGGTTTGCATGAGGGAGAGAGAAAGCAACTTTCCAAGAGAGAGAGAGCTTTCTATGAGTGGGGTGTGCCCCCTATGAGAGATATTTGAGAGAGATAGAAAGTTTGTGTATAGAGATTTTGGATAGGATACTCCCCCTTTTATAGTGCTTAAATAGTTTTACAGTCTCTTAGGGTTTTCCATGGCTTGCTTTTTCAAGTGAGATTGAATATGCACCATTGATCTTGTGAGGCTTGTGGGGTGAGAGATATGAACCCTCCATTTCATAGATCATTATCATATTGAAAGTGCTAGAACCATTATCCCCCATTTCCTAAATCATTTTCTCATCAATCAATCTAAATAAAAAATTAATATATGATAATGTTGTCCTTTCTTATCTTATACTTAGCCCTTCTCATTCATACAAAAATTAATTTCAAAATTTCCTCAAAGCTTAAGCTTTCTAAAACATCACTTTCTTTTTCCAAAAGTTTTAGAGCTTGAGCGCCACAAAATAGAAACTCTTTAGGGTGGGACGTGCCACCCTAAGTGGCACATAATGGGCCCCACCCAAATTGTCGGTGGGCCCATACAGCCTATGGGGCATCCCAGGCAATATTTAAAATAATATCTTTTTTAGAAAATCATAAAATCATATTTGAATATTTAAATCAATATAAAATCTGTATCTTTGTTTTTTATAAATCCAAATTTGACAAAATTAGGAGACTTTAATAAAAATATGAAAAAATAAATTGATCAAAATACCCTTGAAAAGTTTCGGGGTTATTTTGGTCAATTTATTTTTATGAATTATTTTTTAAATATTTTTATTAGGTGTGACTTGATGAGAAGAATTGACGCCTAAAATATCAAGTTATTTTGATTTGTATAAAAAAAAAATTAAAATTCAAACACCAAATGAGATCGTGACCGTAAGATCGGCCCAAATTGTTGGGCTCCTATGTTCCTATGAGCTAGTGGAATATACATATATATATATATATATAATGCAACTGTAAGCCGGTGGGCTTACAAATAAAAATACGCCCAACGGTCCAGATTGAATCTGGGCTGATCTGACGGCTACGACTTCATTTCGTGTTTGAATTTCAATTTTAATTTTAATTTTAATTTTTTTTACAAATCCAATTAACTTGAAATTTTAGACGTGTGTTATTCTCATCAATGTGTACTTCATAAAAATATCAAAAACATAATTCATGAAAAACAAAATTAACCAAAATACCTCCAAAACTTTTTAGGGGTATTTTGGTTAATTTATTTCTTGTAAATTATTTTTTATATTTTTATTATATTTTCCTATTTTGTAAGAACACACATAATTTCAAGTTATTTGGATTTGTAGCAAAAAAAAATTAAAATTCGAACACGAAATGATGTCGTGACCGTCAGATTGGCCCAAATTCAATTTGGGTCGTTGGGCGTACTAGTACTTGTAAGCCCACCGGCTTACAAAATCATTTCCCTATATATATATATATATATATATATATATATATATATATATATATATATATATATATATATATATATATATATATATATATATATATGAGTAATGATACTATGAGACCCTCCCACACCCATGTTAGTAGGACCCCAATGGATTACCATTAAATTTTAATATAGATCTCTAAAAAAGTTATCAATAAACCCATTCACCTAAGTTCCACACCCATGTGATAACTTTTCTAGAGATCTGTGTCAAAATCTAGTGGTGATCCTTTGGGGTCCTACTCACAACGGTGTGGGAGGGTCTCATAATGTACATATATATAGAAAAGATCATGTCAGCCCATGGGCTAATAGCTACAGTGTCAGCTAATGGCTTAGATTGAATATAGGTCAATCTGACAGTCATGATCTCATTTCGTATTTGAATTTTCATTTTTTTTTTACAAATCCAAATCACTTGAAATTTGGAGCGTCTATTCTTCAAAACTAGAAAAATATAAAAATAATAATTTGTAAAATATAAATTCATCAAAATCCCCCTTATTGTAACAGTCAAATCAACCATATTGAATCTGGGCCATTGGATGACACTGTAGCAGTCAGCCCCTGGCCTGACAGAATCCACTCCTTACATATACATAAATAAATAAACATATATATATATATATATATATATATATATATATATATATATATATGGGTCATATCTGGGTCACATTTATTTTGCTTTTGCTTTAGGTCACATCAGCTCTGATTTAGGTCACATCAGCTTTGCTTTAGGTCACATCAGCTTTGCTTTAGGTCACATCAGATTTGCTTTGGGTCACATCAGCTTTGCTTTGGGTCACATCAGCTTTGCTTTGGGTCACATCTTTGCTTTATGTCATATCATAAATATTATTGTACATGGTTAGAATTATGGTAGATCTTGGTTAGAATTGGTATCAGAGCCACACCATAGTCTTCTTTAAATAGTATCCAAAAAATATTACTACTAAGAGTAATACTTTAGGAGACAGAAACCTAACTAAATTCCTTCATTAGAGAACGTTGGTCCTAGAGTTGAGGTTAGATAGCATCCAGTCAAAAGACCGTTAAGGCCAGGAGAGCCGCTGAGGTAAAAAAGACGTAAGAGATAACTAGGAACACTCATCCGCAACCTAATAATGGATAATTTCATTAGGAATTTATCAAATAAAGCATTACCCCAAACTAGTAATATTCTAAGGATAAAAAATAAAGAAGAGATAGTAATAGATAGTATCGAAAAACAAATACAGAACTGGAATATATCTAAAGTCCCTATAAGTGATATATATAAGAAAGGATCTTTTAACTTCAAAGTAGGTTATGCTATAAAAACCGTAGAACAAACTTTATCAGTAACAAGTACCCAGGAAGATTTTCAGTTACTAAGTAATAAAATAATACAATCTCATAATGATAAAAGTTATAATTACCTTCATATAGGTTTAATACAAGTAGCTATTAAACCATTAACCAGGTTAGGACTTAATAATTCAATATTAGTATGTCTAAGAGATACTATACATAATGAGTTTAATGATTCCTTATTAGGCATGGTAGAATCTGGTTTATGTAATGGTCCAGTATACTTTAATTGCTTCCCAAATTATTCTATATCATTAAAAGATCCAAATATCCTTAAAGTATTAACCCTAAACCTGAAAAACTAAGGGTTCGATATGATCCCAGGATCTCAGAATTTAGCCATAGTATATAGAATATATTACAAAGTTATGACCACATTATGCCCTAATGTTTTACAACATGATACAAGAGGAAAAACAATACTTTTCCAAACCAATATTGAAAAATCTAATACTATTATACCAAAAACCATAGAATGGTCAGAAATTACTCTACCAGAATCATGGTCAATCTACAATGAAAATCATCAGTACCAAGCCCCAAGAATAAATAATATTCCAGAAAGAATATTAGAAAATCCTAATAGTAAAATAGAAATCCAATTTACCAACAATAGAAGAAATAACAGTAAAGATGATTCTGAAATAAAATCATCTACAAAACCTATAATAGAATTATCAAGAAGTTCTACCTCTTCTATAAATCCAAACTTAGAAAGTCTATATAGAACAAGAGAAAATATTATCATCCCACAATATAGGTCCATACAAAAATCTGAACCGGAAATCACTGACTCAGAAATGGATTTTCAAGTCTTAACTCTTACAAAAGAAAAAAGACTTAGCAAACAATTTATAGAACATGATTACTTATCTGAAGAAAACAATGAGATAAGAACTTGGTATAAAAAACATTTTCAACCTAGATTAGTAGAATTATTTCATATAAAGTACAATAAGGCACGAAAAAGCGAACGATATAACAAAGGATTTTTTGTCTGGTTAAAAGAAATATGTATATATATATATATATATATATATATATATATATATATATATATATATATATATATATAGAGAGAGAGAAATATGTTATGGTATGCCGATTCGTGTACTGCTACAGTAAATGCTGAACGACCTAGATTGAATATGGGCCGATCTGATGATCATGGATGTCTGGTAGTGTTTAAATTTCAATGTTCTTTCTACCTATCCAAATCACTTGAAAATTTAGGTGTGTGTTTTTCAAAAATAGTCGAATCTACGAAAAAATATCAAAAAAAAATTTATACGTGAAAAGCATTGAACAAAATACCCTTGAAACGTTTCAGAGGCATTTTGGTCCATTTTTTTGCAAATTATTTTTTGTATATTTTTATTAGGTACGCCTTGATGAGAAGAACATACACCGAAAATTTCAAGTATTTTTGGATTTGTAGAGAAAAATAAAATTCAAACACTATCGAAAAACCATGACCATCAGATCGGCTCAGATTCGATCTGGGCCATTGGGCGTTTATTGTAGCGGTACGCACATAGGTGTACAAGAACTTTTTCCATATATATATATATATATATATATATATATATATATATATATATATATATATATATATATATATATATATATATATATATATATATATATATATATATATATATATATATATATATAGGTGAATCTACTAAAAATATCAAAAAAATATTGTACATGAAAAACAAGTTTCAGGGGTATTTTGGTTAATTTTTTTTTCTCAAATTATTTTTTTAATATTTTTTACTAGGTGTATCTCACTAAGATTTACACACACTTCAAATTTCAGGTCATTCTAATTTTTTTTAAAAAAAATTAAAAATAAAACACTACCGAACAATCGTGACCGTGCGAAGAACTTTGAACGATGATGAGGGTAGGCAAAATCACTGTTCCATTTTCGCCTAGAGGCGTTTTGTAGTATCTTCCATATATATATATATATATATATATAAAGTATTGCTAATGCCTATAGGAGAAAATGAATAGTGATTTCGTCTGCCCTCATCACCGTCCAAGTTTAAACCCACGGTCACGATTGTATGGTAGTGTTTTATTTTATTTTAGTTTTCTATAAATCTGAATGACTGAAAGTTTGGAGGATATGTACATCTTACTGAGGTGCATTTAATAAAAATATAAAAAAATTATCCGTAAAATATAATTGATCAAAATACCCCCAAAATATTTTGAGGATATTTTAGGCAATATTTTCATGTACAATATTTTTTATATATTTTTATAAGATTCCCCTATTTTTTATGAATACATGCTCCAAATTTCAAGTCATTCCGATTTGTAAAAAAAAAATGAAAAATAAAACACTATAGGACAATCTTGACCATGCGATAAAATTTGGACGGTGATGGGGGTAGGCGAAATCACTGTTTATTTTGGCCTATAGGCGTTACGTAGTGTTTTCTATATATATATATATATATATATAAAGAAGAATATGACTTTCAATCATTAGCACTGATAGACTCAGGAGCAAATTTAAATTGTATAAATGAAGGCTTAGTACCTACTAAATATTTTTACAAAACAACACAAATATTAAATTAATTTATTCCAAACCAAAATTAGATTCCTAGGACATAATATCTATCAAGGAACAATAATACCAATAGAAAGGTCAATACAATTTGCTGATGAATTTCCAAACATCATATTTGACAAAAAAGAATTACAAAGATTCTTAGGATGTTTAAACTATATAGTAGATTTTTATGAAAATTTAGCTATAAATGCAAAACCATTATATAATAGATTAAAAAAGAACCCTCCAAAGTGGACAGCTATACATACTCAAGCAGTTAAAAAACTAAAATTAAAAGCAAAAGAATTACCATGTCTATCACTCCCAGATCCTACTGCATTTAAAATAATAGAATGCGATGCATCTGAATTAGGATTAGGAGGTATCCTTAAACAAAAAATCTATAATAATACTGGACAATTAGTCAGATATACGTCTAAGGCATGAAACTCTACACAAAAGAATTATTCTACAGTGAAAAAAGAAATATTAGCTATAGTCCATTGCGTTACTAAATTTCAAAGTGATGTTTTAAATACTATATTTCTTATACGCACTGATTGTAAAGCCGCTAAAGATATACTTCTTAAAGATGTGCAAAATCTTGTCTCGAAACAAATCTTTGCTCGTTGGCAAGCAATTTTATCTTCTTTCGATTTTACTATTGAACATTTAAGAGGCTCTGCTAATCATCTTCCTGACTTTCTCACTCGAGAATTTTTGCAGGGGAGCAACACTGATCATTTTGATCCGGAAGAATTATCTTTAGCCCTAATATTATTTAATAGAAATAAGAACATGAATACTAATACACCAACTTCTTCCCAAAATGGCAAAGCCCCTATGGAAACATCTTTAGATATAATACCAGCCAATATTTCTCAGTCACCATTAAGAAGTATGGCACCCTACTCTCCTAATACTCCAAACAGCCCAATCCCAAATATTCCTGAATATTTAAGTCAACAGCCACCACAAACCCAATCTCCAATATTTATGCAATCCCCTATTCTTAGAAGAACCACTTCTACTGGCAAAACCCAGTATGAAGAAACAACCTTGGTTGTTGACTCTATCATTGAAGATATTCATGCCAATAGTAACCCAAATATGGTTGTTAAATATTACTTGTGCAATAAAATTAGCCCATCAAATGGACAAAAAGCCAGAGAGTGGTACGAAATGATTTTATTAGAGACAGGATCTATGTCAATTGTTCATTACTATCAAAAGAATAGTAAAATAGTATCATATTCAAAGCTTCAAATACAAAAAGTATTGCAATTCTCTGAATGGGGATCTAATCCTAATAGAGCCAAAAAATTACAATCCCCAGAATTCCCAAATTAATATTATCGATACTCTGAATACACAGATGCTTGACACAAAGTTTTAGCCATCCAAAATATCTATAATTCCCATACCTGGTTTTTACAATTCAAAATGCTAATATCTGACCCCTTTCCAAACTGGTTTCGTAACTGGTTCGTAGTTTGGGGATCAGGATCCCAAATACTACCTGAATCCTTTCTCAAGCCAAATTCATAGAATATAATGGGAGAAATCCCAATATTGATTATCATCTAAACTTCATGGCCATGTACAAGATTCCGTGGATTCTTAAATGGCAATTTGCAATAACAGAAAATAGTTCTAATAATTATGAATATATTCCTGCTATTGGAAAACAAATTTTTATAAAATGGTGGGATATATTTGTTTATAATAATCTGGAGCCTGACAATATCAAAATGAAACAAATTCCAACTGCCTTTGGATCTTACTCATACACCAACCCAAATAGCCTTGCTGAATATATATCTCTCATGAAAAAACAAAACCCTAAAGCCACCAAGGAGAAACTTGAAAGACAATTATTAAAAATGTTCGAGGAAGAAGCTGAAACTGCACAGATCCATCATGAAGAAAATAAATCAGAAGACGAAGTTCCAGAAGACCAATCGGCTCATGGGTTTTCGCAAAAGCAGACATTGTACTAAGACTCAGCCCGGCCGGGTTGCAAAGATATGAAAAGAGGATATAAAACAGCAATAGTCACAACAGTCCAGCAATAGTCACATCAATTCAGCAATAGTCACATCAGTCAATTACAATCATCCATAGTAAAGATTCGCTACAGTTCTATGAATATTTGTCACTACCTGTTACGTGTACTTCCATTAGTACAAAACGACAAAGCACCGACATAAAAAGCAGATTCCTTCGTCATAAAGCAATATTCCCTTATCTTTAATTGTACCCTTGCCGGCTACTTTAAATATTCCTTCAACCAGAACCATCCAGCTGTATCCCACTTTGTTGCCAACACATGAAGACCCTTTGATAACCATCCATCTGGCAAGTATCCCTGCAACCTGAAAAAGCAACAAATGAAGAAAGATAAGAAGTTCACGTACGCCCTCTATAAATAGAGGACTCAGTAGAACTCAAGGGGCATCCTTCGAAAATCCTTCAAGCATCCTTCAGACATCCCTGATCCCTATCCTGTCACCAATCTTTTCTCTCTCTTTCTCTCTCCTCTTTGTAAATTATATGTGTGACTGTAACTACGGCAGTCTACCTAATTACTGCCCATCAGAGTGGAAAGCCTTCTGTAGTTATTGCGTGTGCAGATTGTAAGTAACTTTCTTTCTTTGTTTACAGTTTTTATTTGTTTGTAATCTATACAGTTGGTTTGCATACAGTTAGTTATGCATACATTTAGCTAGAAGTTTGTAAAATAAAATAGTTGGTTTGTATCAGGGTCTATAATATCCTTTTGATTTCATATTAATAGATGGTTTGGTTTATTGTATTCTGATAATGCAATTTAGAGTAGTTTTTAGTATTAAAATGTATCAAACCTCTTATGCTACCTGGCTGTTAATCGATATATCTCCATTTTCATTATTTGTTATTATCATCTTACTAGTATATCTAGGATATCTTAGATTGTTATCATAAAATAAGCATAAAATAACTTAGAGTAGATCTTGGCGTAAAATGGTATCAGAGCTATAACCCTTAGATAAAGTATCTAATATTTAGAAAGTTTATCCAAAAGAATATTATTATTCTGAGATAATCTTTATAAGGTAGAAACCTAATTAAATTTCCCATTAGAGAAAGTTGGTCCGAGAGTTGAGGCTAAGGACACCCAGTCTAAGAGACCGTTAAGGCTAAGAGAGCCGCTGAGGTCAAGAAAGACGTAAGAGGTTAGTCAGAAAGCACTCATCCGCAACTTAATAATGGAAAATTTTATTAGGAATCTATCAAATAAAGCATTACCCCAGTCTAGTAATACTCTTAGGATAAAAAATAAAGAAGAAATTCTAATTGATAATATAGAAAAACAAATCCAAAACTGGAATATACCCAAGGTACCTATACATGATATATATAGGACAGGAACATTTAATCTTAAGGTAGGATATGCAATCAAAACAATAGAACAAACTTTATCAGTAACAAGTGACCAAGAAAATTTTCAATTATTATCACATAAAGTACTACAAGAACATAAAAATAAAAGTTATAATTATCTACATATAAGATTAATACAAGTAGCAATAAAACCCCTAACTAGATTAGGACTTAATAATTCTATTCTAATATGGTTAAGAGACACAAGACATAATAAATTATCAGATTCATTATTAGGAATGGTAGAATCAAGCCTTTGTAGTGGACCTATATATTTTAATAGTTTTTCCAATTACTCAATCTTACTTAAAGATCCTAATATTCTTAAAGTATTAATATTAAATCTGAAAACCCAAGGATTTGATATGATCCCAGGATCTCAAAATATTGTCATAGTATATAGGATATATTATAAGGTCATGAATACGTTATGCCCAAATGTCTTACAAACAGATACTAGAGGAAAAACTATATTCTTTCAAACTAATATTGAAAAGTCTAATACTATAATACCTAAGCCAATCGAATGGTCAAAAATAATTTTACCAGAATCATGGTCTATTTACAATGAAAACCAACAATTCCAAAAACTTCTTTCTAAAAATATTCCTGACAGAATAATTGAACATACAGATGGAAACATAGAAATTCAGTTTAAAACTCAAAGAAAATGTCAAACTAGTAAAGATGATTCTGAAATAAAAACAAATAAAAAACAGATAGAACCATCCAGAAGCTTTACTTCTTCTATCAACCCAAAAATAGAAAGTTTATTAAGAACCAAAGAAAACATTGTAATACCTCAATATAAACCAACCCATAGTAATTATCAAACAGACCCAGATTTGTCTGACAATGAAACAGATTTTCAAATATTAACTCTGCAAGAAGAAAAACGAATTGATAAAGAATATATTAAACAAGATTATTTATCAGAGGAAAACAAAGAAATTAGGACCTGGTATCTTAAAACATTTGAACCTAGGCTAATAGAATTATTTCGTAAAAATATAATAAGTTTCTTAAAACAGAAAAACAGAATCAAGGATTTTTTATTTTGTTAACAGAAATATTGCATGAAAAGAAAGTTGCAATGCCTAAATTTGAAATCAATACATTAGAAAATCAATATACGACTTATAATACAATAGAAGGAAATAAGGTCACTAGTATTCATCCTCCAGAAAGAAGCCTTGTAATAAAAGGAAAAAAATCAGATAATGCACCAACTCTAGAAACAAAAGCCACTCCATATAAAATGACTAATGGAGAAATAGTCCATAGATCATAATTAATTCCCCATATAATAGAATAAAATAATTATACCAATCTATGTATGCAATCTATAGGAAGACAAACGCTCAGAATTGAAAATATGTTAAGACCTAGTCCTATACAAGAAACCCCGAAATCTTTACTATTCAAACCAACTCCTACAATAAATAAAGAAAGATTTCATATAGGAGAAGATAATAAAACTCTTATGGATCAATTAATATCAAAATTAGCCAAATTAAATATAAAAGAAAAATAAACTAAATTATAAAAAGATGTAAAAAGTAAAAGTAAATTAATTCAAGAATCAAAAACTTTAACCCTTCAAGAAGAAGAACCAATAATCAATGATACAATAGAAATATGGAAATAGCTTTTGCTGAAACCAATTATGATCAAAATATTCTGAGAATATATTATGGAAAAAATTGGAAACCTGCTACTTCCAGACCATATCATCCTAGACCAACCCCTGTGGATATTCAATTCGAAGAAGATCTAATATCTCATACAACCTCCTATTCATGAAGGACAATTGTAAATTATAATATAGATGGTATTTTTGAACACCAAATTCTTGATACAATGAAATACATGACCATGTATGCCTCTGCATGTAAGTTGGTAGGAAACCATGACCAGGAAGTCACAAAAGCCATAATTTGTGGATTCACAGGATGGCTTCGTGGTTGGTGGGATTTCCATCTACTTGAAAATACAAAAAATCAAATCTTAGATACAACCAGACAATGGACGATTAAAAACGAACAGGATCAGGATGTTTTATATTCTGAAAGTGATGTTGTTAATATTTTTATTTATACTATCACCCTTCATTTTGTGGGGAGTACAACCCTACTTGAAGTTAGATCTGAAGATTTATTATCTAATTTAATATGTCCTACATTATCACACTATAAATGGTATAAATATGTATTTTTCTCAAGACTGTTAACTAGAGAAGATAGCCAGTTAGATCATTGGAAAGAAAAATTCATAGCAGGATTACCATACTTATTTGCTGAAAAAGTAAAAAATAAACTTAAAAAAAAGAATGGGGGAATAATACCATATTCTTCTTATACCCTAGGAGAATTATCTAATGAAATTTGTGCAGAAGGATTAGCCTTATGTACAGACATGAAATTAAAGAAACAATTAGATAAACAACGAATGACTGGTAAAAAAGAACTTGGTGATTTTTGTGAACAATTTGGATACAATATTGAAAAATCCAAAGATAAAATTCATAAAAAGAGAAAATATAAGCTAGAAAAGAAAGAAAGAAAATCATATAGGAAAAATAAGAAAGAAAAATTTATAAAAAGATTTCACCAAAATATAAATATAAAAAAGGAAAGAAAAAAATTACATGTCTGTTATAATTGTGGAAAGGTTGGACATTACAAAAGTAACTGTAAGGTTAAAAAGAAAATAGATATAATAATTTTAGATGAAAATATCATAAACAAAATATATGATATTATACAGATTTATGATGAAGATAGTTCTACAGAAACTTCTAGTAATACTTCATTTATTGGAAATATTGAAGATGAAGATTTTATATGGACTAGTACGACAGAAGAATCTAATGATGATGAAATACAAGATTGTTCTTGTAACATGATATTCAAAGAAGATAATTTAATATTAGATGTAATAGAAAAAATTACAGATCCAGATGAAAAACGAGAAATAATAACTTAATTCACTAATATTACAAAAGCAAAAAATAAGCCTACTTCTTTAATATTTGCTGAAATAATAAAAAGGATCAATAGAAAAGATGCACTTCGAAAAGAACCAACCATTGCAGAATTAAAAAAAGAAGTAAATGAAGTAAAGTTGGAAGTTCAGCAATTAAAAAATAGGATTAAAATATTAGAACTACAAAATGAAGGTTCAGGAAATATAACCGATACTGATGAAATAGAATTTGCTCAGTTAGTAGATAATCATAATAATTCTGTAACAGAAGAGCCTGAATCATCAGGAACGAATATAGCAGAAATAGATAATAATGTATCTGTAAATATAATAAATAAAATAATTACACAAAAATGGTTTGTATAGAAGAATATGACTTTCAATCATTAGCACTGATAGACTCAGGAGCAGATTTAAGTTGTATAAATGAAGGCTTAGTACCTACTAAATATTTTGACAAAACAACACAAATATTAAATACTGATGATGAAAGTAGATTGTTTATTAATTACAAACTATCTTATGCTATTGTACGTAATAATGGATATTGTTTTCATACTCCTTTTATAATGGTAAAAGGACTGAGCCAAGCAGTAATACTTGGTGTACCAGTTCTTACTCTACTGTATCCTATAACCATAAATAATACTGGATTAGAGACTACTAGAGATGGTAATATAATAAAATTTGAATTTATAGATAAACCAAAAATTAAAGAAATACATAGAGTCAAGGATAGCATAAAACATAAAGAAAATTTTTTTTGTTCATTAAAAACAGAAATAAAATATAAAACTATAGAAGAAGAATTACAAACCTCTGAAATTATAGAGAAAATTACATATAGAAAATAAGATTTGTAGTGAATTGCCCAATGCATTTTGGGAAAGGAAAAAACATATAATAGGACTACCATATGAACCAGGATTTAATGAAAATAAAATCCCTACGAAAGCTCGACCAGTACAAATGAATTCTGCATTATTAGAACTTTGTAAAAAAGAGATAGATTAATTAAACAATAAAAAATTGATAAGACCAAGCTCATCTCCCTGGAGTTGTGCTGCATTTTATGTTAATAAAAATGCAGCAAAAAAAAGAGGAGTTCCCAGGCTCGTAATAAACTATAAACCATTAAATAAAGTCCTTCAATGGATAAGATATCCTATTCCAAATAAAAAATATTGTTCCTTGATAGATATTATGCCCTAGGAATCTAATTTTGGTTTGGAATAAATTAATCTTTTTAGCAGATACAACAAGTCCTGCATGTTGTACTGCGTTAATATCCACAGGGGTTGGTTTAGGATGATATGGTCTGGCAATAGCAGGCTTCCAATTTTTTCCATAATATATTCTCTGAATATTTTGATCAGAATTGGTTTCAGTAAAAGCTATTTCCATATTTTCTATTGTATCATTGATTATTGGTTCTTCTTCTTGAAGGGTTAAAGTTTATGATTCTTGAATTAATTTACCTTTACCTTTTGCATATTTTTCTAATTTAGTTTCTTTTTCTTTAATATCTAATTTGGCTAATTTTGATATTAATTGATCCATAAGAGTTTTATTACCTTCTCTTATATGAAATCTTTCTTTATTTATTGTAGGAGGTGGTTTGAATAGTAAAGATTTTTGGCTTTGTTGTATAGGAATAGGTCTTAACATATTTTCAATTCTAAGTGTTTGTCTTCTTATAGATTGCATATATAGATTGGTATAATTATTTTAATCTATTATATGGTTAATTAATTTTGATCTATGGACTATTTCTCCAGTAGTCATTTTATATGGAGTGGCTTTTGTTTCTAGAGTTGGTGCATTATCTGATTCTTTTCCTTTTATTACAAGGCTTCTTTCTGGAGGATGAATACTAGTGACCTTATTTCCTTCTATTGTATTATAAGTTGTATATTGATTTTCTAATGTATTGATTTCCAATTTAGGCATTGCAACTTTCTTTTCATGCAATATTTCTGTTAACCAAATAAAGAATCCTTTATTCTGTTTTTCTGTTTTAAGAAACTTATTATATTTTTTATGAAATAATTCTATTAGCCTAGGTTTAAATGTTTTAAAATACCAGGTCCTAATTTATTTGTTTTCCTCTGATAAATAATCTAGCTTAATATGTTCTTTATCAATTCGTTTTTCTTCTTGCAGAGTTAATATTTGAAAATCTATTTCATTGTCAGAGAAATCTAGGTCTGTTTGATAATTACTATGGGTTGGTTTATATTGAGGTATTACAATGTTTTCTTTGGTTCTTAATAAACTTTCTATTTTTGGGTTGATAGAAGAAGTAGAGCTTCTGGATGGTTCTATCGGTTTTTTATTTGTTTTTATTTCAGAATCATCTTTACTGGTTTGACCTTTTCTTTGAGTTTTAAACTGAATTTTTATGTTTCCATCTGTATGTTCAATTATTCTGTAAGAAATATTTGTTATTATAATCTTACAAGTATATCTAGGATATCTTAGATTGTTATCATAAAATAAGCATAAAATAACTTAGGGTAGATCTTGGCGTAAAATGGTATCAGAGCCATAACCCTTAGATAAAGTATCTAATCTTTAAAAAGTTTATCCAAAAGAATATTTTTATTTTGAGATAATCTTTATAAGGCCAACACTGATCATTTTGATCCGGAAGAATTATGTTTAGCCCTAATATTATTTAATAGAAATAAGAACATGAATACTAATACACCGACTTCTTTTTAGAAGGAAGTTTTTGGAATTGTTGGTTTTCATTGTAAATAGACCATGATTCTGGTAAAATTATTTCTGACCATTCGATTGACTTAGGTATTATGGTATTAGACTTTTCAATATTAGTTTGAAAGAATATAGTTTTTCCTCTAGTATCTGTTTGTAAAACATTTGGGCATAACGTATTCAGGACCTTATAATATATCCTATATACTATGGCAATATTTTGAGATCCTGGGATCATAATCCTTGTGTTTTCAGGTTTAATATATATATATATATATATATATATATATATATATATATATATATATATATATATATATATATATATATATATATATATATATATATATATATATATATATATATATATATATATATTGTGGTTTGTATAGAGCCTAGGCTCTAAACAATCAAATTAGAGCCTACCTTCAAATAGTGTCGAGAAATATAATTTCAATACCGGAAATCTTTTTGATAGCCTTAAAGTATATTTCAATCTTTGTTTACAAAGTTTAAAGCTTCAAAAATAGTGTAAATCAAAATATCTATGAAAATCTTGAAAATTGATGGTCAAAAAATGCGTTACAAAATACACTATTTTCAAAAACTTGAAATTTATCTTTTTCTTATGTCAATGCATCTTGATGTCGAGATGATCAATTTGAATATATTTGGGCATCAACACACCCTGTCTTCGTGAAATTTTTGAGGTAAGCTCGAATTTGATTGGTTAGAACCTCGGCTCTATATAAACTTTTCCCATATATATATATATATATATATATATATATATATATATATATATATATATATATATATATATATATATGGAATCTGTATAGAGGAATATGAATTGGTATATGATACTAATTCTTAACATTATTATAGATATTGTATAGAGGAATATGATACCAATTCTTGTAATATCATATACCAATTGGTATATGATATTGATATATCATATATCAATTGGTATATGATATTGGTATATGATATACCAATTGGTATATATCGTATAATATATGATATATCAATTGGTATATAATATGATATATACCAATTGCTATATGATACCTAAATGATATCATATACCAATATGATATTGGTATATCATATACCAATATCATACTAATTGGTTTATCATATCATATACCAATTGGTATATGATATCATATATTAATTGGTATATAATCATATACTAATTGGTATATTATATGATATCATATTATATAATATATAACGATTGGTATTTGATATATCATAAACCAATTGGTATATCATATATCAATTGGTATATATCATATGACATATACCAATTGGTATATAATATTACAGGTATATACCAATTGGTATATCATATACCTGTAATATTATATGATATCATATTATAGGTATATATCATATAATATTACAGGTATATGATATTATATGATATATCATATACCTGTAATATATCATATATGATATGTAATATATACCATATAATATATCATATATGATATACCATATATGATATACCATATATGATATACCAATTGGTATAATATCATATATGATATATAATATGCAATATATCATATATGATATACCATATAATATATTATATCGTATATCATGTAATATATTATATGGTATTATAAATGATTTATTATATGGTAAATCATATATGATATATTATCAGACGATTCTTCCTTTATAGAGGAATCAGTTATAGTATATGAAAGGTAATATCAATTCCAGACGATTCTTCCAATTAATATCAGACGATTCTTCCAATTAATACCTTTGATATACCAATTCCAGACGATTCCGATTAATTGGTATATGAAAGTTAATACAGGTAATACAAAGGAATTATCAGATGATTTTTGGTAATACCTATAATAATGTTAAGAATTGGTAATATAGGTATTATTTATAATAATATTCTTCTATTGATAATATCATATACCAATTCATATTCCTCTATACATATTGGTATATAATAATTGTTATAGACGAATATGAATTGGTATATGATACCAATTCTGTATAGAGGAATATGAATTGGTATATGATATTACATATAATACCAATTCTATATACGAATTGGTATATCATATTCCTCTATACCAATTGGTATATGATATCATATACCAATTGATATATGATATATACCAATTGGTATATGATATTGGTATATGATATCATATATCAATTGATGTATGATATATACCAATTGGTATGTAATATGATATCATATACCAATATCATATCAATTGGTATATAATATGATATACTAATTGGTAGATAATATGATATAATATACCAATATCATATCAATATGATATACCAATTGGTATGTCATATGATATTGGTATTGTTATACCAATTGGTATATAATATGATATCATATTATATACCAATTGGTATATAATATGATATACCAATTGGTATATGATATATCAGAAAAACCCTTAACATCCTCTCCTATAACCCCAAATCAATTGGGCAAAAGGCAAGCCCAAGAAATAGTATTCTCTCCTGAACCAATATCAATAGCAAATACATCAGGAGGAGAAAAATCTAGATTTTCAGAAACTACTTTTATAGCTGAAATAATAATAGACAATATTCATATAGATAAAGAGCCAGATGAAATAGCGTATATATATTTGAATAGTCATTTACATCCCTCTAATAATAATAAGACCCGAGAATGATATGAAACTATCATACTAGAAACCGGATTAATAGCATTGGTCCATTTTTGTAAGAAAAATACAAATATAATTGCATACTCCAAGTTCCATATTAGAAAAATAATATCATATAAAGATTAGGGCATGGATCCAGTGAAAATAAGGAAACTACAGACAGAAGGATTCAATAACAAATATTTTCGATATTAAGAATACGTTGATGCACGGTATAATGTTTTTGCCTTCCAAAATAGCAATAACTCCCATACTTGGTTCCTTCAAATAAAGATACCAATAATAGAAGAATTCCCCAATTGGTTTAAAAATTAGTTCCAGATATGGGGATCAGGAACCGAGATTCTTCCACAAAAAACACAAGCCTCTTAGAGGAAGTTTGCTGAATACAACAATAGTAATACCAAAATAGACCTTCATATGCATTTCATGGCATTATACCAAATGCCATGGATTATGAAATGGTCCTATAATATATCAGATAATTATACAAATGATTGGCAGTACATTCCCAAATTGGAAATACAAGTACACATAAAATGGTGGGATATGTACGAAATAAAGCCCTTGAACTAGATAATATAAAAATGAAGAAGATCCCAATCTCACCATAAGAAACTGCTTTTCGTCAACTAAAGACACTGTTCATCATTTACTGTACTGCTTTTTGTCACCTCAAGTCACTGTGCACTGCTTTTCGTCACCTCAAGCTACTATTTACCTTTTGAGCTGACGCTTAGGATTATGAAGCAAAGTTGATAAGTTTTGGATTCCGCAGCCTATAAAAGGAGGAAGATGGGTAGAAGCAAACATCCGACCCAGTAACGGTCTGCTTTCTCTCCTCTCTCAGAGCCCTCTGCTCTTCGAAGGACTGCTCTCTCTTTGATTCCCGAAGCTCTGCTCTCTCTATGATTCTCGAAGCTCAGCTCTCTCTCTGATTCCCGAAGCTCTGCTCTCTCTCTGATTCCCGAAGCTCTGCTCTCTCTCTCTCTGATTCTCGAAGCTCTGCTCTCAATCACTATCGGTGCTCTCAGCCACTCTCTGTGCACTCAGTCACTCTCTGTGCTCAGCTATGCTTTTTCCTCTCTCACTCTTTCTCTTTTCACTATTACTGTATTATTATCTTTTCTTTCTTTCTTCTTACTGTATATCAGGTGGTGTATCTAGCCACACCGAATCTGAAACTGTGAGTAAAATATATGTGTGATTGTAATTTGGACACTCTGGAAAGCTACTGCCCAGAGGAGTGGAAAATATTTTCCAGTTATTGCAAGTGTGTTATGTAAGTATATTCTACATAATCTTATACAAGTTAAAGTCATACTTTGCCTAAAATTTAGGACTGTTACATATGTTAATTGGTTTATCATTGATGTATGTCCCTTATTTCTTAATTGCCTAGTTATTTATGTGCTCCTAAAATTTGTATACTGATTACTGATAGTTAGATATTTAGATTGATAGTTGTGCGTCCTCAGAATAGGTCAAAATCAATGGCAAAATCTTTATAAAAATCGACAATATAGTTAAGACATCCTAAAAATATTTGAAGTTCAGTTTTGTCTAAAATAATATCTTGGAATTTATCAACAAACTCAATCGCCTTATCAATTGGAACTATACTGCCTTGGAAAATATTATGCCCTAGAAATCTTATTAGGACATCATCTATATAAACAATCATGAATTTCATATAAGGATTAAAAATATCATTCATAATATTTTGAAATTCAAAAGGAGCATTTTTTAGTCCAAAAGGCAGGACGTTCCATTCATATTGTCCAAAAGGAACGATGAAGGCAGTTTTATATTTATCTTGTTCAGAAATCTGAATCTGCCAGTATCCCGATTTTAGATCGAATTTGAAAAAAATACAAGCATTAACCAATCTATCAAGCAAATCCTTTTTATTAGGGATAAGATACCTTATCCATTTAGGAACCTTATTGAGAGGTTTATAATTTATTAGATAAAATAACATATCCAGAAGCAAAGAAAGAAGCCTTAATCCAATATATTCAAATAGCTAAAACAAATAAAAAATGCCCTCCTCTTATTAGAACCCAAGAGGATTATAGTTTTGCAAGAATTCTTAAAAGAATTGATAATAAAAATAATGATCAAAAGGAACCATCAATCACCGAAATAAGTCATGAAATAAATGAGGTACTAAATGCATTGATAACTCTAAAAAATAGAATACATGTTTTAGAATTAGCATCTAACCTGCAAAATACTCATGAAAATACAGATGATGAATTAAAATTTGATAATATTATAAATAATTATAAAAAGCCTCTATCCCATATAAGTGAGGAACCAGAATCCTCTAGTACTATACAATCTAATAACTATGTAAATCTACTCGATAAAATAATCACACAAAAATGGTTTACAATAATAAAAATAATAGTTCATAAAGAATACAGTTTCCAAACCTTAGCATTAATATACACTAGGAGAACTGTCTGCTGAAATATGTACAGAAGAATTAGCTCTATGCACAAACCTAAAATTAAAAAGACAGCTAGATAAACAAAAAATAACAGGCAAGAAAGAATTGGGTGACTTTTGCGAACAGTTTGGATATAACACCCCGCCTATGTCCCAAAAAATTGATAAGAAAAGGTATAAAAATAAAAAATACAAATCTGGCCATACAAGGAGTACTAAAGAAAAGTTTGCTAGAAAATTTGCTCCTAAAAGTAATTTTAAAAAATATAAGGGAAAAAGGAAGATACTTATTTGTTATAACTGTGGTAAGGTAGGCCATTATAAAAATAAGTGCAGAATAAAAAAGAAAGTTAATGCCTTCTAGATTGAAGAAAATATAAGAAGCCAGCTATATCAAATATTACATATAGAAGAAGAATCTGATGAAAGTTCTTCCAGTTCTAATACTAAACCACTTGTTGGTGAAATAGAGGATAGTATCTTTGTTTTAATCTCTTCAATAAATCTTCTATTTTCAGGTGTAGAAAGTTTTTCTTCAACTGTTTTGTATTTTAATTCTTCTTTTAAATAACATAGAAATTTTTCTTTATTAGATATGGTTTGTTTAATGCCATTAACTTCTCGAATTCTTGGTTTATCAACAAATTCAAATTTTACATTGTGACCTTCTATATTAGCCTCAATTCTTGAACTATCTATTTTTAGTGGGTATAACAGTCAAGAATGGAATTCCAAGAATCACTGCTTGGTTTAATCCTTTGACCATTATAAAAGGCATTTCGAAACAACTTTCATTGTTACATACTGCAGTATTAGATAGTTTATAGCTTATAATTTGTTTACTTCCATCTGTTGTATTTAATATTTGGGTTGTTTTACTAACATATTTTGTAGGGACTAATCCCTCATTTATGCAGTTTAGGTCTGCACCTGAATCTATTAATGATCATCAAATACTAGATACAATGAAACATATGACTATGTATGCGACAACGTGCAAATTAAGTGAGAATCTTGATCAGGAAATAGCTAAAGCCATTGTATGTGGTTTTACAAGATGGTTAAGAGGATGGTGGGACTTTCATATAGATGAAAACACCAAAAGAGAAAAACTCGCCGCCACGAGACAGTGGACAATAAAAAATGAGTTTGGACAAGACGTACCAAATAGTGAAAGTGATGCAGTAAATACCCTAATATATACAATAACTCTCCATTTTGTGGGAAGTACTGCCTTGCTTGATGCTAGGTCATAAGATCTTTTGTCAAATATAAGGTGCCCTACAACTTTTTCTGATAAGTTGTTTCTGTAATAAATTATCATTTCTTTTTTGCATATTTCTAAAAGTCGAGGATTCATCTGTATTGGTCTTGCTTTTGTAGGTATTTTATCTTCATGAAAATCTGCTTCATATGGTAAACTTACAATATGTTTTTTCCTGTTCCAGAAAGCATTTGGTAATTTTGCACATGAGAGATCACTTAGGAATTTGGTAACACAGTGGACAATTGTTAAAACTTCCTTTTTTACAGTAGAATAATTTTGTTGTGTTTGGTTCCACTCTCTTGAGGTGAAACAAACTAGTTGTTTAAAAATTCCTTCTAATCCTATTTCAGAGGCATCACATTCAATTATTTTAAATGCATTAGTATTAGAGAGTGTAAGGCAAGGCAATTCCTTAGCTTTTTTTTTTATTTTCTTAACTGCGAGGGTATGTTCATTCGTCCACTTTGCAAGAGTACTTTGCAGGTTAGATGCTAATTCTAAAACCTGTATTCTATTTTTTAGAGTTATCAATTCATTTCGTACCTCATTTATTTCATGTCTTATTTCGGTGATTGCTGGTTCCTTTTGATCATTATTTTTATTACCAATTCTTTTAAGAATTCTTGCAAAACTATAATCCTCTTGGGTTCTAATAAGAGGAGGGGGTTTTTTATTTGTTTTAGCTATTTGAATATATTAGATTAAGGCTTCTTTCTTTGCTTCTGGATCTGTTATTTTATCTATTATTTCTATGATAAAATTTTTTTCTTTGGAAAGTGTATTGGAAAAGCAATTACTATTTTCTTCTTCATAGTCAGAACTACTGAATATTAGATTTTCGTCCACTATTTCACCAACAAGTGGTTCAATATTAGACCTGGAAGAACTTTCATCAGATTCTTCTTCTATATGTAATATTTGATATAGCTGGCTTCTTATATTTTCTTCAATCTGTAAGGCATTAACTTTCTTTTTTATTCTGCACTTATTTTTATAATGGCCTACCTTACCACAGTTATAACAAACAGGTATCTTCCTTTTTCCCTTATAATTTTTAAAATTATTTTTAGGAGCAAATTTTCTAGCAAACTTTTCTTTAGTACTCTTTGTATGGCCAGATTTGTATTTTTTATTTTTATACCTTTTCTTATCAATTTTTTGGGACATAGGCGGGGTGTTATATCTAAAATGTTCGCAAAAGTCACCCAATTCTTTCTTGCCTATCAGTTTTTGTTTATCCAGCTGTCTTTTTAATTTTAGGTCTGTGCACAGAGCTATTCCTTTTGCAGATATTTCAGTAGACAGTTCTTCTAGTGTATAAAGAGAGTATGGAAGTGTTCCTCCATTTTTATATTTCAATCTTGTTTTAACTTTCTCAGCAAAGAGATGGGGCAATCCAGCAATAAATTTTTATTTCCAATGATCGGATTTACTATTTTATTTGGAACTGAGCCGAGAAAAGAATACATCTTTATACCATTTATAGTGGGATAATGTAAGGCACCTTAGGTTAGACAAAAAATCTTCTGACCTAGCATCAAGCAAGGCAGTACTTCTCACAAAATGGAGAGTTATTGTATATATTAGGGTATTTACTACATCACTTTCACTATTTGGTACGTCTTGTCCAAACTCATTTTTTATTGTCCACTGCCTTGTGGCGGCGAGTATTTCTCTTTTGGTGGTTTCATCTATATGAAAGTCTCACTATCCTCTTAACCATCCGATAAAACCACATACAATGGCTTTAGCTATTTCCTGATCATGATTCCCACTTATTTTGCACGTTGTAGCATACATAGTTATATGTTTCATTGTATCTAGTATTTGGTGATCAGACATTCCATCTATATTCCAATTTACTATTGTTCTTCTTGAGTAGGATACAGTACTTGAAATTTAGTCATCTTCAAACTGGATATCCACAGGGGTAGGCCTTGGGTGATACATCCTAGTCTGAGAAGTTGGTCTAAATTTTCTTCCATAATCTATTCTATTAATTTCAAGATTTTCTTCTTTAAAGGCATTCTCCATTTCTTGAATTTCATTATTGGTTATTTCTTCTTCTTGTAGAACCATGGCTTCTTGTTCGATGACAACTCCCTTTCCTTTTATACTTAGCTTGGCTAGCTTTTTTATTAACTCATCTATTAGATCTTTATTTTCTTCTTTTCTTTTCATTCCGTCCAAGCTAAATTGTTCCTTGTTGAGTTCCGGAAGAGGTTTAAATAAGACAGGCTTCTTTTTATCTGTATCAATCGCTTTATCTTTAGGTATATTTTGGGATTTTTTTACTATATTTTCAATCCTAGTAGTCTGTTTTCCAATAGTCTGTAGGCAGAGATTGGTGTAATTGTTTCGTTCAATTATGTATGGTATAACATCTATTTTATGAGTATGATGCTCATTTTCTTTTGGGATTATTTTATAAGGAGAGGCTTTGGTTTCAAGTTTTTCTTTTATTGCCCCCTTCAGCTGCAGACTTATCTCAGGAGGGTGGATACTATATATTTCTTCTCCCTCAGTAGTATGAAAGGCCTGATATTGATTTTTCTATGATATTAAGACCGAAATCAGGAACTGGAATATCTTTTTCCTTTAAAATAGGTTTTAGCAAGTCAAAAAATCCTATATTTTGTTTTTTTTTATTTATAAATTTATTATATCTTTTGTGAAGAGCATCTAGCAATTCTTGAGGGAATTCTGCTAAATACCATTCACGAATTTCTTTATTTTCATCATATAGATAATCATTCTTAAGTGCTTCTATATCCATTTTAAATCTCTCCTCCTTCTGAAGGGTTAAAATATTAAAATCCAAATTTGAAGGTGTTGGTTCATTATCAGATGAACCTGGTTCATATATTTTATAGACTGGTCAATGAATATTATTATTTGTTCTAGTCAATCCATCTAGTTTGGGTCTTTGAGGTATAGATGAAATAGAATGTTTAGAAGGTATAGAGGTCCTAGATGGGTTTCATATAGAGTCTTCTGACAGATTTATTCTGGTCCGCCTATTCAAAGTAAATTGTATTTCTATGTCTCCGTCAGGATATTCAATAATTTGATCTGGTTCTCTATTGATTGGAGTTCTCGCTTGTTGGTTTTCACTATATAAAGACCA
Organism: Amborella trichopoda; assembly: GCF_054954075.1. Classification (NCBI taxonomy): domain Eukaryota; kingdom Viridiplantae; phylum Streptophyta; class Magnoliopsida; order Amborellales; family Amborellaceae; genus Amborella; species Amborella trichopoda. The sequence goes on from NC_142345.1 coordinate 1,777,654, forward strand.
ATTTTCAGGAAGAATTATTTGGGACCAACTTATGGATTTGGGTATAACTGTATTAGATTTTCCCATATTAGTTTGGAAAAATATTGTCTGTCCCTTAGTATCTATTTGCAGGGCATTTGGACATAATGTATTCATGACATTATAGCATATTCCATATACTAATGCTATGTTTTGTGATCCAGGGTTCATATCAAACCCTTGGGTTTTTATGTTTAAAGTAAGAACCTTTAACAGATTAGGGTATGTTAAAGAAACAGAGAAATTTGGGAAACAGTTAAAGTATATGGGTCCATTACAAAGGCTGGATTCGATTATTCCTAGTAGAGAATCTGAGAATTTATTATGGCGACTGTCTCTTAGGCATAACAAAACAGAATTATTTAAACCTAGTAGGGTTAATGGTTTTATTGCTATCTGTATGAGTCTTATATGCAAGTATTTATATTCTTTAGATTTATGGTTCTGAATCATTCGTTCAGATAAAAGTTGGAAACTTTCTTGTTCATTAGTAATAGATATATTTTGTTCTACCGTTTTAATAGCATAACTGGACTTAAACTCGAATGTACCCTTCTATAGATATCACTTATAGAAACTTTTGAGATATTCCAATTTTGGATTTGTCTTTCAATATTATCTATGATTATCTCTTCTTTATTTTTTACTCGTAATGTACTATTTGATGAAAATGTTTTATTGGATAGAGTCCTAACGAAATGTGTCATGTAAAGATAACGGTTGAATACTTGAGTCACTCGAAAACAGTCCCTGTGCCTTTTCGACGGCTCTTCTCGGCCTTTTTTCGGCAGTATGGGTCACGACGACTTTTAGTTTCAAATCTCGAACTTATCTTGAATGATAAATTTTATTAAGCTTTTAGCCTTTAGAACAGTATTTTGAATTACAGTTCACCACTGTAAAAGCTGATGGCTCTGATACCAATGACAACCAGGACCTATTTTGACCTTTTCTGAGGACGCACAACTATCAATCTAAATATCTAACTATCAGTAATCAGTACACAAATTTTACGAGCACATAAATAACTAGGCAAATAAGAAATAAGAAGTGATAAACCAATTAACATATGTAACAGTCCTAAATTTTAGGCAAAGTGTGACTTTAACTTGCATAAGATTATGTAGGATATACTTATATAATACACTTGCAATAACTGGAAAATATTTTCCACTCCTCTGGGCAGTAGCTCGGCAGAGTATCCAAATTACAATCACACATATATTTTACTCACAGTTTCAGATTCGGTGTGGCTAGATACACCACCCGATATAAAGTAAGAAGAAAGAAAGACAATATAATAATACAGTAATAGTGAAAAGAGAAAGAGTGTGAGAGGAAAAAGTATAGCTGAGCACAGAGAGTGATTGAGTGCACAGAGAGTGGCTGAGAGCACCGATAGTGACTGAGAGCAGAGCTTCGAGAATTAGAGAGAGAGAGCAGAGCTTCGAGAATCACAGAGAGAGCAGAGCTTCGGGAATCAGAGAGAGAGCAGAGCTTCGAGAATCACAGAGAGAGCAGAGCTTCGAGAATCAGAGAGAGAGCAGAGCCTCGGGGAATCAGAGAGAGAGCAGGGCTTCGAAGAGTAGAGGGCTCTGAGAGAGAAGAGAGAAAGCAATAGCTACTGGGGGAGAGCACTCGGATGCCTTTACTTCTACCCATCTTCCTCCTTTTATAGGCCGCGGAATCCAAAACTTATCGACTTTGCTTCATAATCCTAAGCGCCAGCTCTAAAGGTAAATAGTAGCTTGAGGTGACAAAAAGCGGTGCACAGTGACTTGAGGTGACGAAAAGCAGTACAGTAAAGGATGAACAGTGTCTTGAGTTGACGAAAAGCAATACAGTAAAGGATGAACAACGCCTTGAGTTGACGAAAAGCTGCCGGTGGACAACGAGATATTGGTATTTGTCGGTGACGTGTCGGCAGCATTATTGGTATTTGTCGGTGGCCTGTTGGCAGCATTATTGGTACCAATTGTCGGTAGTAGTATTATTGACTTGGTTGAGGTTGGATGAGTCAACAATCTTCATTCTCTTGGGCATAGTCTTCATCATTTTGTGTAGATGTGGACATGGCTTCTTCTTCATCATCAAACAATTGTAGCAAACTTTTTCTTTAATTCTTCCTTGGTAGCTGCTGGATTTTGTTGTCTTATTTTATTTATATAATCCGCTATATTATTGTCCCTGTATCTTGTGGTGAGATTGGGATCTTCTTCATTTTTATATTATCTGGTTCAAGGCTTTATTTTCGTACATATCCCACCATTTTATGTGTACTTGTCTTCCCAATTTGGGAATGTATTCCCAATCATTTGTATAATTATCTGATATATTATAGGATCATTTCATAATCTATGGTATTTGGTATAAAGCCATGAAATGCATATAAAGGTCTATTTTGGTATTATTATTGTTGTATTCAGCAAACTTCCTTTGAGAGGCTTGTATTTTTTGTGGAAGAATCTTGGTTCCTGATCCCCATATCTGGAACCAATTTTTAAACCAATTGGGGAATTCTTCTATTATTGGTATCTTTATTTGAAGGAACCACGTATGGGAGTTATTGCTATTTTGGAAGGCAAAAACTTTATGCCATGCATCAACGTATTCTAAATATCGAAAATATTTGTTATTGAATCCTTATGTCTGTAGTTTCCTTGTTTTCACTGGATCCATGCCCCAATCTTTATATGATATTATTTTTTGAATCTGGAACTTGGAGGATGCAATTATATTTGTATTTTTCTTATAAAAATGGACCAATGTTATTGCTCCGATTTCTAATAGGATAGTTTCATACCATTCTCAGGTCTTATTATTATTAGAGGGATGTAAATGACTATTCAAATAGATATACGATATTTCATCTGGCTCTTTATCTATATGAATATTGTCTATTATTATTTCAGCTATAAAAGTAGTTTCTGAAAATCTAGATTTTTCTCCTCCTGATGTATTTGCTATTGATATTGGTTCAGGAGAGAATACTATTTTTTGGGCTTGCCTTTTGCCCAATTGATTTGGGGTTATAGGAGAGGATGTTAAGGGTTTTTCTAATATATCATATACCAATTGGTATATCATATTATATACCAATTGGTATATAATATGATATCATATTATATACCAATTGGTATAACAATACCAATATCATATGACATACCAATTGGTATATCATATTGATATGATATTGGTATATGATATCATATTATCTACCAATTAGTATATCATATTATATACCAATTGATATGATATTGGTATATGATATCATATTACATACCAATTGGTATATATCATATATCAATTGATATGTGATATCATATACCAATATCATATACCAATTGGTATATATCATATATCAATTGGTATATGATATCATATACCAATTGGTATAGAGGAATATGATATACCAATTCGTATATAGAATTGGTATTATATGTAATATCATATACCAATTCATATTCCTCTATACAGAATTGGTATCATATACCAATTCATATTCGTCTATAATAATTATTATATACCAATATGTATAGAGGAATATGAATTGGTATATGATATTATCAATAGAAGAATATTATTATAAATAATACCTATATTACCAATTCTTAACATTATTATAGGTATTACCAAAAATCATCTGATAATTCCTTTGTATTACCTGTATTAACTTTCATATACCAATTAATCGGAATCGTCTGGAATTGGTATATCAAAGGTATTAATTGGAAGAATCGTCTGATATTAATTGGAAGAATCGTCTGGAATTGGTATTACCTTTCATTTACTATAACTGATTCCTCTATAAAGGAAGAATCGTCTGATAATTGGAATCTTAACCTGCCGTTATTTGTAATATATTACAAATAACCTTCCTTTATTTGTAATATATGAAATAACTGATTCCTTTATACAGATTCCAAATATATTGTGCTATAATGGAATTTGTATAGAGGAAGGACAATCAAGCCTGTAACTATTTCCATCTTTCCCTTTCCCTTGTTTGGTAGTATTATTCTCCTTTCCCCTTGCAAAAATTCACGAGTTAAAAAATTAGGAAGATAATTAGTATTACTTTTAATATGTTCAATTTTAAATTCAAATGAAGAGAGTATACCTTGCTAGCGAGCAAAAATTTGCTTGGAAACTAGGTTTTTGACATCCTTGTGGAGAATATCCTTAGCTGCTTTGCAATCAGTTCGGACAAGGAATTTTTTATTGAGCAGATCACTTTAGAATTTATATATATATATATATATATATATATATATGAAAAAGATGGAATTAGCCCATTAGCTCATATGAACATATGAGCCCAATGGCCCAGATTAGATTTGGGCCGAGCTGACGGTCACATATGTCTTTCAATGTTTGAATTTTAATTTGTTTTCTACAAATCCAAATCATTTGAAATTTTAGGCGTGTGTTCATAAAAAATAGGTAAATATTAGAAAAAATATATAAAAAAAATATTTTACATGAAATAAATTGATTAAAATACCCCCAAAAAGTTATAGGGGATTTTGGTCATTTTATTTTTTACAAATACTTTTTTTTATATTTTTATTAGGTGCGGCTTGATGAGAAAAATATGCACCTAAAATTTCAAGTAATTTGGATTTATAAAAAAAATTAAAATTCAAATACTGACTGACATCCATGACCTTCAGATCGGCCCAAATTCAATCTGGGCCGTTGGGCTCATATGTTCATGTGAGCTAGTAGGCTAATGCCAACTTTTTCTACATATATATATAAACCCTACAAAATGCCTATAGGCAAAATACTACAATGGTTTGCCTCCGTCACAGACTTGCTATGCTTGTGGTGGTTTATTGAATGGACCCACACCGGACGTCGCGGTTCCGGTTCCGCCTGAATTTTTAGACCGCCACGAACCTAATATGTCTGTGACTGTTGCCATCAGATCTTTCGGATGGTGATTAGCCTATGGTCAAAATCACTATAGCATTTAACCCATAAGTGTTGCTTAGATGCTTATATATATATATATATATATATAGGAGAAAGAGATTATGTACGCCCATAAGAGTACTGCTATAGAAAAATCCCACAGCCCAGACTGAATCTGGGCCAATCTGATTTTGTAAATGTTACTACAAGACAAATCGTACTGTTGTCACTCCATAAGGGGTAAAGTTGAAATTTTAACTGAAGAACAAGGTCACTCTATAAATAAAGTTCCAGGATACTAACTTCCAAAATACCATTGTACTTTTGTGAAAGTTTTAAATTTGCCCTTGCTTGATGGTAAAGTTACCTATTTAATTTTTTTTTAAATAAAAGTAATTAATGTTTTGATAAATACACTTATCACAACCCTTTCTAACTTGAACCTTTGTATTTTGATGGGTTGTTAACTTTAGACACGACCCATATATATATATATATATATATATATATATATATATATATATATATATATATATATATATATATATATATATATATATATATATATATATATATATATATATATATATATATATATATATATATTCCCAACTCCAATAGGTAAAAATAAACAGTGATTTCATCTACCCTCATCACCATCCAAAGTTCATCGCACGGTCACGATTGTCCAATAGTATTTTATTTTTCATTTTTTTTTACTAATTAGAATGACTTGAAATTTGGAGCGTGTGTACATCTTAGTGAAGCTCATCTAATAAAAATATAAAAAAAATAATTCACGAAAAATAAATTCACTAAAATACCATCGAAACGTTTTTGGGGTATTTTGGTCAATGTTTTTCATTTAAAATATTTTTTTGATATTTTTCTTAGATTCACCTATTTTTTATGAATACACGTTCCAAATTTCAAATCATTCCAATTTGTAAAAAATAATAAAAAATAAAATAGTATAGGACAATTGCGACCGTGTGATGAACTATAAACGGTGATAAGGGTAGGCAAAGTCACTGTTCATTTTTCCCAATAGGTGTTTTGTAGTATCTTCCATATATGGAAGATGCTATAGTATGCCGATTCATGTGCCGCTACAGTAAATGCCAAACGGGCCATATCGGATCTAGGCTGATATGACGATCACATATGTCTAGTAGTGTTTTATTTTTCAGTTTTTTTCTGGAAATCAAAATAGTCTAAAATATGGAGCGTGTATTCATAAAAAATAGGTGAATCTATGAAAAATATCAAAATAATATTTTACCTAAAATAAATTGACCAAAATACCCTTGAAATGTTTCAGGGGTATTTTGATCATATTTTTTATGAATTATTTTTTTTATATTTCTATTAGGTGCGCCTCACTAAGATGTACACATGTTCCAAATTTCAGATCATTTCGATTTGTAGAAAAAAGAATTAAAATTCAAACACTCTCGGACAACCGTGACCGTCAGATCGCCCGAGATTCGATCTGGGCCGTTGGAAATTTACTGTAGCGGTACACAAATGGGCATACATGAACTTTTTCCATATATATATATATATATATATATATATATATATATATATATATATATATATATATATATGAGTAATGATCCTATGAGACCCTCCCACACCAATTTGTGTAGGACCCCATAGGATCACCATTAAATTTGGCACAGATCTCTAAAAAAGACAGTCCCACTCCCATGTGATAAATTTTCTAGAGATCTGTGCCAAATTCAATGGTGATCCTTTAGGGTCCTACACATGGGTGTGGGAGGGTCTCATAAGATCATTACCCATATATATAGGTAAAAGTGGGGATTAGCCCACTAGCTCATATGAACATATGAGCCCAACTGCCCAGATTGAATCTGGGCCAACCTGATGATCACATATCTCTAGTATTGTTTGAATTTTAATTGTTTTTCTACAAATCCAAATCACTTGAAATTTTAGGAGTATGGTTATCAAATACAGTTGAATCTTTGAAAAATATCAAAAAAATATATTACATGAAAGAAATTGATCAAAATACCCCCAAAACGTTTTAGTGATATTTTGGTCATTTTTGTTTTGTGAATATTTTTTTTTTATATTTTAATTAGATGCTCTTTGATGAGAATAACATATGCCTAAAATTTAAGTGATTTGGATTTGTAAAAAAAAAATTAAAATTCAAACATGAAATAAGGTCGTGACCGTCTAATCGGCCCAGATTCAATTTGGACTGTTGGGCTCATATGTTCATATGAGCTAGTGGGCATATATTTATATATATATATATATATATATATATATATATATATATATATATGATAAAAATTTGATAGATCTTCCGATGAAGATCTCTCAAATTTTAGCACTTCAAACTAATTAAAAAGATGTAAATAAAGTGGTAGAGAAAATGGGACATATTGAATTCAGATTTGAGGTCAGATTTGTCCGAAAATGAATATATCTGCTATCAGATCTATGGCAGAGCCAGCATGATCCAAAACATTAAAATACGATTTTTAAGACAAGTTAACAGATCAAAATTAAATAAAAGAATCAAAACACTAAAAAGAAGAAGAAAGAGAGAGGAAGAAATACTACCAAACCGAACTGGATCGTCCGAGATTTCTGAGCCTTCGAGGGCTCGCCCGTATCAGAACCGGTCCTCTTTGACTCTCTGATTTGGATGTTGACTAATAGATCTCTGATGTAAAAGGTTAGATATATGGTTATTGTGCCCTAATTCTAGTTTTGATCTAGGGTTTTTGTGTCCTAGGTCTAGGTTTTCTCAGTCTTGGGGGTTAGAACTTCAGGAGACTAGAGTTTCTATCTTCTCTAGGGTTTTCAATCTAGAGATTTTTCTAAAGCTGTCGGTCTTTCTGAGGTCTGGAAGAGAATTTTTTTGGTTTTCTAAGGGTTTTGTCATCTCGAGAGGTTGAATATGAATTCTGATATTTTCTTTACTTTTTTGGGATTTTTGGAGATTTTTCCAAAAATTTTAGGAATTTTTTAAGGGTTTTTCCTATGTTTGGTATTTTGGGTCATTTTCCTAAATTAGGGAATTTCTAAAAAAAAATTTATTTCTTTTTCTCTCTCCTTTTGGGTTAGGTAGAGAAGGTTTTTATAAGATTCAATTGGTGATTTTTCCTAAATTTTTTGAAGTTTTTTTTCATAATTTTTTGGATTTATCTTGAAGTTTTAGCCTTATCTAATTAAAATAAAACGTGTTTACTACATCATCAGATGCGTTGACTGCATCATCAGCCTGCGTATGGGTCTGTTGGGGCTGTTACAGCCCAACCCGCCCACGGCCCAACAATTGGGTCTCACAGGGACTAAATTGTTATTTATTATATTTGTTTATCCGGAGGTCCGAATCAGGCGATTCTTGGACTGTTGGAAAGCTCTTGGGCTCTACTTCAAATTGGGATAGGATTTGGGTTGTTTTGGGGTAGTTAAATTGGGTCTACTAGGATAATGTGGTCCTAGGAGTTCAGAAAACTATAAAATTTGCCAGATTTAAAATGGGGTGTCTACAGTTGTTTTTCTTTGGCACTCCCTGTCTTTCGAGGGACAAGTGAGTGACAAAAAAGTAGACACTTTGGCATTCCCTGTCCTTTGAGGGGCAAGTGAACATTAGAGATAAAGCATATATTTTAAATTTATTCCTGAGGTCACGTGGTCATGGGGCACAACATCCCTCCAAGTCATTGCGCTCACGGAGCTCACCCACCTAGGGCAGTTTTCCTCCTTAGGTTTTCGGCGTGAGATGTCGGTGAGTTACACAAACTTGAAACTCGAGTTGGATTTTCTAGCCATGCCACTTAACTTCAGGGGTTTTTGTAGTTTGAATTTTTAACCCTGGCATTTTCTATGATCTCCTTAGGGTTTCCTAAGGTTTTCTATAGGAAAAGACTTTCTATAGAAAGAGACTTGTCTGGCCAAATCCGAAGTGAGAGATGAGGCAGTAACGAGGCAATCGCGGCAACACAATAATCATCAAATAAAAGTGTCCACGCTCCTTCATATTTTTAAAACTTTTTTAAAAAAAAATTTGAAAGTAAGGGGAGATTTAAAATAAAACCGGGAGCAAGGACAGGTTACGATTTCAAAATAGAACCCGAAGTAAGGACAAGTTCGAAAAACAAGGTTGGTTACCAGTTTTAACTCCTGCAACCATATAGCCCTATAAGGAGTTTAGCGTTATGCAATAATGGACCATACACCCAACCCTATTACATCAATACGGGGATAAACGGAATCCATCGAACAGGGTGGTTGTGGATACACCCAACCTTTTTGCGTCATACGCTAGACGATACCTACCTCGGCTCTTTTACGTTGAGCGAGTTTGACGTTTTCTATCGAATAGGGTGGTTGTGACCTGAATACACCCGACCTTTCACGTCATACGGGGATAGACGATACCTGTATCAGCTCTTTTACGTCACATGAGTTTGGCGTTTTTCCATTGAAACAAGGTCGTTGTACCCTGAATTCACCCGACCTTTCACGTCATACGGAGGTAGACGATATCTGCCTTGGCTCTTTTACGTTGCACGAGTTTGACGTTTTTCCATTGAAATAGGGTGGTTGTACTCTGAATACACCTAACCTTTCAAGTCATATGGGGGTAGACGATATCTGCCTCAGCTCTTTTACGTCGCACGAGTTTGACGTCATTCCTGTCTCGGCTCTTTAACATCGCACGAGTTTGACATTTTTTCTATCTTGGCTCTTTAACGTCGCATGAGTTTGACGTTTTCCCTATCTCAGCTCTTTAACATCGCACGAGTTTGACGCTTTTTTTCTGTCTTGACTCTTTTAACGTCGCACGAGTTTGATGTTTTTTTTTTTCCTGTATCATCTCTTTAACGTCGCACGAGTTTGACGCTTATCCTGACTCGGTTCTTTTATGTCGTACAAGTTTGACTTTTATTCTATCTTGGCTCTTTTACGTCACACGAGTTTGACGTTTTTTCTGAATTGGACTTTGGGACATCATACGCACACACGGGAATCCAATCGAGAGAAAAACGCTCTCAGACTAGCCAATATCGTCATTGGCGAGGCTCACTCATCTCTGATATGTGGTAGTTGGTAGTTATACTCGTACAAGCCTGGAGTGCCTGACTAGTTTCAAACCTTCATAACAGGCGTAGGAAGTTGGTTTCAAGAACGAGGCCATATCGACTAACAGTTTAACCTCTTGTAGTGATGGAGGAAGTCCTTTACAAAAGGGTTTTGAAAATGGAGGGTTTTAACATTCAGATTGAAAAAACGCTTTTAAAAGGGACATGCCTTATAATTTTGCCACGTGTGGCCCCTTTGGTGGTCATTTTTTTTATTATATTTACCTAAAGATGATGAAAGGATTTTCTTATGGATCGTGAGAACTCAAAAGTCTCGAAGTTGTCTTTTTACCTTTGGAGCTTTCATCCTGTGCTTCGCGGGTCCATGAAGACTTCTCAAGATTCTTGATGAGCTTCCATCTTGGAGAGGTCCCGATGTTCTTCCAAGATTCGTCAAAGTCACTTCGGTTTTTCATTCATATCACGCTCCCGCATCTTTCTGAGTTAGTTCTGTTGGGAACCTGTAAGGTTTAGGAGGAGTCTGTGTCCTCAGGGTCTGCTTGTGCCATATTGTTGGAACTTGCAAGTATTTGTTTGTACTTGAGTGTTTTTCAATCAGAAGCTCCTTCTTGGATTTTTTTTTTTTTTTTTTACCCGTGATGCCCTTTCAGGCTTTCACCACGTCTATTTTTTTTTTTATGCCTTTTTAGGTTTTCACCACTCTTTTGAGCCCGTTACGGGTAGTATTTTCTGAGATATATCGTATTGATAGGGTCATTGAGCTCGCACCCCTCCTGATTCTTGATTTTTTAAGAATTGCCTACGTGCACTCGAGTGACCACGAATGACCCCTCCCAATTAGGTTTGAACTTGCCTAAATGGTGTGGGTTTGCAGAAGTGTGGAAGATTTTCTTGAGTACCATGTCGCATTCCCTGAACTGTCAAGGAACAACTTTACTTTGGTATGCCATCTCGATTCAACGCTTGTAAGCAACAAAATTTTGTGTTGCTCGTAGTCGTCTTTCATCCAAATTAACAAGGGCAGTGATTCTTGCTTCGATCTTTTGTTCATCATCTGAATTTTTATGAATAAGAACTCGGAGAGATGGTATCTCAACTTCAGTAGGTAACACTGCTTCCATACCATACACCAATGAGTTCGGGGTCATGCCAATAAGAGTCTTCTCAGTTGTCTGGTAGGCCCATAGCCCGTCATTTAGCTTTTCATGCCAATCTTTGCCACCATCTATTATTCTGTCTATAATTCTGAGAAGTCCTTTGTTTGTAGCCTCTGCTTGTCCATTTCTTTGAGGGTAGTAAGGTGCGGAAAATTTCTGCATTATCTCAAACTTTTTACACACCTTAGAGACCTTTTCATTTTTTAGATTGGATCCATTGTCAGTAATGATTGACTCAGGAACACCGAACCTGAATACAATATTGTTCTTTATGAAACGAGCAACATGTTGTCCCTCAATTTTGACAAATGATACGGCCTCTACCCATTTGGTGAAGTACTCTGTAGCTGTTAATATAAAACAGTGGCCGTTTGAGGCTTTCGGTGAATTCATTCCGATGATATCAAGACCCCACATGGAAAAAGGCCATACAAGCGGTGTTGATTTGAGTGGTACGGACGGTGCATGGATGATGTCTCTATAAAGCTAACATTTGGGACACCTCTTAATGAACTTCCAACAATTTTCAGCCATGGTGGTAAAGTAATAGCCTTGACACCTGATTTTCTGAGCTAAGGTGTTTGTATCAGAATGTCCTCCTTCATTGTGTAACTCTGTCGGGACATAGTCGATTTTTGGTTGATCAAGACATCGTAGAATGATGCCATTGAAGAACTTTTTGAACATGAGATCACCTTTTACTGAGAATCCCATAAAAAACCTTCGAGGGGTTCCTTATCCTTTTTGGTGGCTCCTTCAAGGTATAACCCATCTTTCAGCAATAACAGAACATCGTGGAACCATGGTTTTGCTTTAACTTACGCATCTGAAACCACAAGAGACACTCCCCATTGTTCTCATTTTCTTGCTCTATTTCTTCTTCGATCTTTGGTGGGGAAGGATCATGTTTGTTCATGATGTAGAATGGTAGCGTGGTGATTTTTGAAGGAGTATCAACCATTTAAGCAAGGGTCGCAAGGGCGTCGGTGAACCGATTATTTTCCCTAGTTACATGCTGAAAGGTGATTTTCTTGAAATATGAGATCATTTTTTCCATCTTTTTTTTATAGGGCTTGAGCTTTTCTTCTTTCACCTTCCAAATCTCTTGAACTTGGTTTATGATGAGTAAGGAGTCACCAATCACTCGTATTTGTTGGATTTTCATTCTCATGGCGTTCTCGAGCCCAGCTATCAAGACTTCATATTCAACAATGTTATTGGTACATGGGAAATTCAATATGATGGCTATTGCCATTAAATATTCTCGGGTGAGCATAGTATGACTCCTATACCTGACCCATATTCATTCCTTGCACCATCGAAGTATAGCTCCCAAATTGATTCCTCAATTGTGAATAGATTATCATCAGGGAGATTCGTGTTGATGGGAGTGTTATCTTGCAGTGCATGTTCAGCTAAGTGGTCAACAATGGCTTGCTCTTTGATCGATTTTTTAGTAATATATTCGATCTTGAACTCGCTCAATAGCATTCTCCACTTCACCAAACGTCCATTCACCATTGGTCTCTCCAATAGGTACTTGAGTGGGTCTATTTTTTAGATGAGCTTGAATGAATGAGATAAGATATAGTGTTCTAACTTCTGCATGGCCCACACAAGCGTCAAGCAATGCTTCTCCACATCCGTGTATCTTGTCTCATAGTCCACCATAGTCTTGCTGATGTAGTATATCGTTTGTTCTTTTTCATGGTCATCGTATTGTCCTAACATTGCCCCTATGGTCTTGTCTCTCACTGACGTGTATAGAAACAAGGCTTTGTCTGGACTAAGAGGACTAAGGATGGGAGGTTTGGTGAGGTACTCATTGATTTGACTAAACGGTGCGCACTTGTCTGCTAGTTGTGAGATGAAATGCCTTATGGCTTGTATGCGACCTTGCAGCCTACAAATTTATCTAATGTTTTAGGGAGAGGGCATTTCAATGATGGCTCGTATTTTGGACGAGTCCACCTCAATGCCTCTTTGGCTTACTATAAAGCCTAGTAATTTGCCGGATTCAACCCCAAAGGCACAATTTTGCAGATTGAGTTTGAGTTGATGTTTCTGGAGCCTTTCGAAAATGGTTCTCAGGTTGGTGAGATGATCAGGTCTGGTCTTCGACTTGACCAGAAAGTCGTCAACATAGTCTTCCCTGATGGTGTATATTAACTCATGGAAGATGCTAGTCATTACCCGCTGATAAGTTGCCCCTACGTTTTTTCGGTCGAAGGGCATGACTTTGTAGCAGTAAGTTCCCCATTGTGTTATGAATGAAGTCTTGGTCTGGTCTTTTTCTACCATGAAGATCTTGTTATATCCTGAGAAGCCATCCATGAATGACAACATCTCATGCCCTGCAGTATTGTCGATCAAGGCATCTATGTATGGTAATGGAAAATTGTCATTTGGGCATGCCTTGTTGAGGTCTCTGTAGTCAATACACACTCGATCCTCACGTCTTTCTTGGGTATGACCACTATGTTGGCCAACCATTCTGAGTAATCAACGGGGGTAATGAACTTCGCTCTGAGCAGCTTATCAATTTCTTCCTTAATTTTGAGCTCAAGATGGATCTTCTAATGTCGGAGTTTTTGCCTTACAGGCTTTGCCCCTTCGTTGAATATGAGGTGTGTTCCACAATGTGGGATCTAGCCCTGGCATATCGTCGTATGACCAAGCGAAGACATCGCGATATTCTTTGAGAAATGAAATCATATTTTCCCGCTCCTCAGGAGATAGGGAGGTTTCAATTTTGATTAACCTTGGTTCCTTCTCAGTTCCTAGGTCTATGTCAATCATCTCTTCAATGATAGCTGTTGCGTCACCATCGAACCTCTTTTTGAATTGCTCAACATGGGAAGTGAGTTTCTTAGGTTGAGAGATTTCTTCAGACTCTTAGCTCTCTTGATCTTCGTCTTAGTCATCCAATTCGTCATCGTGGGTATTGTGCAACGTTATCGGACTACCTTGAGTGTTCACCGTTTTTTAAAATTCTTTTTCATTATTATCATATTTATCATGTTTTGATTTTTCAACGGTTTTTGAAATAATACAAAAGGTGTCCCTGTTGAAACGATACCTTCACTCTTAAAGCTACTATGACTATCCAATAACAAATCTTCTTGAAATTTGGAAAAGAAAAACAAAATTGTTCTCATGGCTGAAACCCAATGGCAGCCATAAGTAGTGTATTCAAAGGCTAGCTTCATTATTCTCTGTGATCCAACTATTTACAGGGTTTTCACTTCAAACTGAGAAGGCCATGAAGCTTAATGCTATGAAAGAGAAAAGGCAGGGTAGGGCAGGGATTGTGAGAGGTCTAGAGAGAGAGAGAGCGTGAGGTGCCGCAGTGCAAGCAAGAGTGTGATGAGAGGTATAAGAGATAAACTTTCTAAAGTTAAAATACCTTTTTAGAGGGAGAGAGAGAGTATAGCATGAGAGAGAAAGCTTTTAAAATGTTAACATCTTTTATAAAAGGTGTCTTAAATACATGAACATGGTTTGTTGAGTTGCCACGTAAGGTGGTAAACATCTCGTTTAACATAAAACATAGTGCAAAGGAAGTGTAGACCATAAGGTCTACATTATAAAAGTAGACTAGCACCAATTTAAACAAAAATAATACCAATTGGTTGGAAATATTTTGTTAAAGGTTATAATCTAGGCCAGCTAGTTGTAAGCATTTTATTTTATTTTATTTATTGTTTATATCTATCAACACTATTAATATTATGTTTAATTTCACAAATTTTAGGGTCATCACAGTAACATACTTCGTCTTCTCACGTCTTGACTCCTCCTGAGCCGATGATGTGTCAAAAGTATACCAGCTCCTCCTCCCGAATAGGCAGGCTCTTCTACGTATGGGCCTGGTGCTCACGCAAAGCTTCTAGAACAATCTCTACGTGTTTTAGATGCTCCTCCCAGGTCTTGCTATAAACCAGATGTCGTCGTGGACCGTGACGAATTCATCCAAATAAGGCCCGCTCATCAGCTGCATAAAGGTTGCAGATGCATTGGTCAGACCGAAACCATTCATACAACCCTTGCCTTGTCTTTAACGCAGTCTTCCAATGCCTTCCACCACTTGCACTTGGTGGTATCCCGACTGACTTCAAGTCTATCTTGGTGAAGTAACGGGCTCCCTCAACTAGTCAAATGAGAATCAGACATCTATCCTTGGTAAAGAATAACGATTCTTTACTGTGATCTTGTGTTCGGTGAGATAATCCAAATGCGCCACGAACCTTCTTACCAAGACCACAAACGAGGCACAAGAGGGGCCCTACATGACCCTTTTCGAGCAGCTCTTTCAACTGCAGCCTAATCTCCTCATTGGCCAATGTCGACGTCCTGTAACGCCGTTGGGTAAGACAGCTTCCTATGTGAGTTCAATTGAGTGCTCCAAGCTGCTACAGGCTTTCAATCAAACAGCTAAATGAAACCAAAAGCAAAGCTTGAAAGCTAAATTCCTAGCTGCTACAACTCAATTTAGGGCTACTACCTTAGCTCTTGCTAGTACTGCCTTTGCTTTAGCATAGGACTATTTTGAAGCGGAAGCTCTCTTAGGCACAAGAGTATTAGCTGTCGTTGCTAGTAGCTCCTTAGCATAGGGCTTTTTTTTTCAAGCTCTATAAGCCTGCCTGCCCCTACCTTTACAGCTAAGGCTTATAGCTTCTTTGATTTTGCGTAGGGAGGGTGGAAGCTCTATTGGACAATACCGTAAGACTATTTGGAACAGCTCTATAATGGAAAAAGATATAGAGGTTTGTCTATATTGCTAGGTCAACTAGACTTTTGAGGGTAGCTCAAATGCCTATCTCGCTTAGGGGTCGGTTTGAGTCGACAACTCTGCTTCGTACAATGTTCAGGACATCATGAGCTGTACTATGGTGGCTCAAGGTTGGGTTAGATCCCCTAGACCTAGGTGGGTTTTGGTTTTGAGATCGTTGCACCTCATAGTTATCTTGATTCAAGTTACGGGAATTGACTGAGATTGCATAAATTTCTTCCCTCAGTCGACTTCTACTTTGGTTGCTTAAAATCCCTGTAGAACAACGCCTGGTCAGACTCCTTGACTATTCAAGGTTTTTCAGACGGAGCAGGCTTTTTGGGCTACGCAAATCTCAGGATTAGGAGTGGATGCTTGGGACTCTGCCTCTAATTTAAGAATTGGGCATTGGAAAATGGATTGTCCTGAGGTCTGTCGATAACTCCAAGGGATTGCAGCATACTGGTCCCTAGGTTTGGGACGGTTAGGCTTATAATCAGCCATTAAGCAGTCATCATGGTCGCCTTGAGTGACTTACATGGTGATTGCTTTTGGCTGGGTTTTAAAATCTAGACTTAGGTAAGATCTAAACTCGATGCTTTAAGGCAAACCTAGCCCGGCACTAGGGCCAAAAACCATAGCTAAGACTAGACTGAAACCTAGAATTACTAGACTCAATGGATTTTGGTTAAGACCCTGAATTAGCGTAAGCCTAGTCTAGCTCTAGAGGCAACTCTTAAGCTTAAACATATTGTCACACCCCAAGAATTTATAATACTGATATTCCTGAGATGTGACAATCAAAACATATATATACATCTCTTTTTAAGACAAATTTACAATGGCGAATTCTTAAAAAGTAACAAAATAAAGTTTAAGCACAACTACAATATCTTCCAATGTTGCCCTTGACGAGTACTCAAAATGAAACCGCAGTTATCCTGAAAAATGTTTACCATAGTTTGATGAGTTTGGCTACTCAATAAGTGAACATCATAATCTTAAAAATAATCATCGATGAAAGATATAAATAAACTTTCAAAATGGAGGTCAATTAAAATCAATGCAAGCACAAGCATTTATAGATAACAATTTCACTTTCAGAAATGCACAATTAAACATAATCCAAATGATTAAAATGCATATAACATTTTATCGGCAATGCATAATTCAAAAGATTCCACAAAATTACCCGACTGGCGTCCCAAGTAGGTCACCTATATGCCCCATCAGCGTCCTGATGGGTCCACTTAATCTCTATCGGCGTCTCAGATAAGTCCACTTAATCCCTGCAGGTCCGCTTATACCTCACCGGGGTACCGGATGAGTCCACTTAATCCCTACCGGTCCCGGATAGATCCACTTATACCTCACCGGCGAACCGGATGAGTCCACTTGCATACTTAAATTATTTCTAAATATCTTTAAACATTCGAAAGCAGCAAATATCATGTACTCAACATATCACTGAAATCATTAATATGAATTTCACTGACACCATTAATAACAGTCACTTTCAATAACATTTCAACCAATCAAATATTTTGGGCTCAAATTTAGAAAGGTAGCAGTTAGTAAAGACATTCTAGCATAATTGCCAATCTAATATATATAGAAAAACTTTTATAAAAATTCAAGAATACGGAATTATCACAATTTATGGGATGTTAATTTGCAAATAAACATTTCACAACAATGCTATAATCAATTGCAAAAAAATCAGTTTTAAAATAATAAGGCAGTCATTTGCACATGAAATTTACAACGTCTAAATATTCAATAACAGTAGAAATAATTCTCACAATTTTACGAACAACAGAAATATCACATTTATTTCAAATAATTTTACAGCATTTAAAATTTCTAACATAGTTAATATATCACAATTTTATTAAACAGATTATTTTTCAAAATAATGAGGTCACTTGCGCATAAAATTTATCGTGCCTAAAATTCATGATAATAAGCAGAAATAATTATTTCATTTCATTTTTAAAAAGAACAGATTTTTTTTCAAGATAATGAAATCACTTGCACACAAAACTTTAAAATAAAGATCATAGACGGAAATATCACTATTTATTAAAAATAGACTATTTTTCAGGCAGACGATATCACTTACACACAAATATTTGAGAGGGAGCTTCCGATAAAAATTCGGCTAGAGAAAGGAGTTCACTGTGTTTCGACCAGAGAGAAAAATCTCATAAGTTTTCTAAGGTAGGAGTCATCACCTCTCTGAATTTAAATTCTACTAAAATACTACTTTATTCTTTTATTACGTTACAGGTGTGAGCATTAGCTTACGCTTTAAACGCCTAAAGCCCACATCCTTTAGTGAACGTGGCAACAGCAAGGAAGCAACAAAGATTTTAAACTAAAGGCTTTTAAAAGTACCGATGGTCCCCAAGGACCATCATAATCAAACGAATTGTCATGTATTAAAAGTATTTTTTTTTTTTTGTTTTTTTTTTTTGAAAGTTTAGGATTGTTACATTCTTCCCCCCTTAAAGAAATTTAGTCCTCAAAATTTGTGTACCTGATTATTGAAAAAGATTTTTAAATTAACTAAGAATCTTAAACTTATTGCTCTGATACCATATTTGTCACACCCCAAGAATTTACAATACTGATATTCCTGAGATGTGACAGTCAAAACATATATATACATCTCCTTTTAAAACAAATTTACAATAGAGAATTCTTAAAAAGAAACAAAAGAAAGTTTAAGCACAACTACAATATCTTCCAATGTTGCCATTGACGAGTACTCAAAAAGAAACCGCAGTTATCCTAAAAATTGTTTACCATAGTTTGATGAGTTTGGCTACTCAGTAAGTGATCATCATAATCCTAATAGCAATCATCGATGAAAGATATAAACAAACTTTTAAAATGGAGGTCAATTAAAAACAAGGCGAGCACAAGCATTTATAGATAACAATTTCACTTTCAGAAATGCACAATTAAACATAATCCAAATGAATGAAATGCATATAACATTTTATCGGCAATGCATAATTCAAAAGATTCCCCAAAATTACCCTACTGGCGTCCCAAGTAGGTCACTTATATACCCCATCAGAGTCCTGATAGGTCCACTTAATCCCTATCGGCGTCCCAGATAGGTCCACTTAATCCCTGCAGGTCCACTTATACCTCACCGGCGTACCGGATGAGTCCACTTAATCCCTACCGGCGTTTCGAATAGGCCCACTTATACCTCACCGGCGAACCGGATGAGTCCACTTGCATACCTAAATTATTTCTAAATCTCTTTAAACATTCGAAAGCAGCAAATATCATGTACTCAACATATCACTGAAATCATTAATATGAATTTCACTGACACCATTAATAACAGTCACTTTCAATAACATTTCAGCCAATCAAATATTTTGGGCTCAAATTTAGAAAAGTAGCAGTTCAAAAAGACATTCTAGCATAATTGCCAATCTAATAGGTATATAAAAACTCTTATAGAAACTCAAGAATACGAAATTATCACAATTTATGGGATGTTAATTTACAAATAAACATTTCACAACAATGCTATAATCAATTGCAAAAATATCAGTTTTAAAATAATAAGGCAGTCATTTGCACATGAAATTTACAACGTCTAAATATTAAAAAACAGTAGAAAGAAATCTCACAATTTTACTAAAAGTAGAAATATCACATTTATTTCTAATAATTTGATAGTACCTAAATTTTTTTAACAATAGACAAGAAAAATAAATAAATTTATTTTTCTAAGAATTTACAGCATTTAAAATTTCTAACATAGAAAAAACATCACAATTTTTATTGAAAAGATTATTTTTCAAGATAATGAGGTCGTGTGCGCATAAACTTTATCGCGCATAAAATTCATGATAATAAGTAGAATTAATTATTTCATTTTATTTTTAAAAAGAACGGATTATTTTTCAAGACAATGAGGTCACTTACACACAAAACTTATAAAATAAAGATCATAGACGAAAATATCACAATTTATTAAAAACATACTATTTTTCAGGAAGAAGATGTCACTTACACACAAATATTTGAGACGGAGCTTCCGATAAAAATTCGGCTAGAGAGAGGAGTTCACTGTGTTTCGACCAGAGAGAAAAATCTCATAAGTTTTCTAAGGTAGGAGTCTTCACCTCTCTGAATTTAAATTCAACTAACATATTATTTTATTCTTTTATTACGTTACAGGTGTGAGCGTTAGCTTACGCTTTAAACGCCTAAAGCCCATGTCCTTTAGTGGACGTGGCAAGAGCAAGGAAGCAACAAAGCTTTTAAACCAAAAGCTTTTAAAAGTAACGATGGTCCCTAAAGACCATCATGTTCAAATGAATTGTCATGTATTAAAAGTTTTTTTTTTTTTTTTTGTTTTTTTTTTTTTGAAAGTTTAGGATTGTTACATTCTTCCCCCCTTAAAGAAATTTAGTCCTCTAAATTTGTGTACGTGATTATTGAAAAAGCTTTTTAAATTTCCTAAGAATCTTAAACCTATTGCTCTGATACCATATTTGTCACACCCCAAGAATTTACAATACTGATATTCTTGAGATGTGACAGTCAAAACATATATACACATCTCTTTTTAAGACAAATTTACAATAGAGAATTCTTAAAAAGTAACAAAAGAAAATTTAAGCACGACTACAATATCTTCCAATGTTGCCCTTGACGAGTACTCAAAATGAAACCGCAGTTATCCTGAAAATTGTTTACCATAGTTTGATGAGTTTGGCTACTCAGTAAGTGATCATCATAATACTAAAAATAATCATCGATGAAAGATATAAACAAACTTTCAAAATGGAGGTCAATTAAAAACAATGCGAGTACACTTATATACCTCATCAGCGTCCTGATAGGTCCACTTAATCCCTATCGACGTCCCAGATAGGTCCACTTAATCCCTGCAGGTCCACTTATACCTCACCGACGTACCGGATGAGTCCACTTAATCCCTACCGACATCCCGGATAGGTCCACTTATACCTCACCGGCGAACCGGATGAGTCCACTTGCATACCTAAATTATTTCTAAATCTCTTTAAACATTCGAAAGTAGCAAATATCATGTACTCAACATATCACTGAAATCATTAATATGAATTTCACTGACACCATTAATAACAGTCACTTTCAATAACATTTCAACCAATCAAATATTTTGGGCTCAAATTTAGAAAGGTAGCAGTTTGTAAAGACATTCTAGCATAATTGCCAATCTAATATGTATTTAAAAACTCTTATAGAAATTGAAGAATACGAAATTATCACAATTTATGGGATGTTAATTTACAAATAAACATTTCAATATAATGCTATAATCAATTGCAAAAATATCAGTTTTAAAATAATAAGGCAGTCATTTGCATATGAAATTTACAACGTCTAAATATTCAAAAACAGTAGAAAGAAATCTCACAATTTTACTAAAAGCAGAAATATCACATTTATTTCTAATAATTTGATAGTATCTACAATTTTCTAACAATAGACAAGAAAAATAAATAAATTTATTTTTCTAAGAATTTACAGCATTTAAAATTTCTAACATAGATAAAACATCACAATTTTTATTAACAAGATTATTTTTCAAGATAATGAGGTCGTGTGCGTATAAAATTTATCGCGCCTAAAATTCATGATAATAAGCCTAAATAATTATTTCATTTTAATTTTAAAAAGAACAGATTATTTTTTGAGACAATGAGGTCACTTACCCATAAAACTTATGAAATAAAGATCATAGATGAAAATATCACAATTTATTAAAAACAGACTATTTTTCAGGAAGACGATGTCACTTACACACAAATATTTGAAAGGGAGCTTCCGATAAAAATTCGGCTAGAGAGAGGAGTTCACTGTGTTTCGACCAGAGAGAAAAATCTCATAAGTTTTTTAAGGTAAGAGTCCTCACCTCTCTGAATTTAAATTCTACTAACATATTATTTTATTCTTTTATTACGTTACAGGTGTGAGCGTTAGCTTACGCTTTAAACCTCTAAAGCCCACGTCCTTTAGTGGACGTGGCAAGAGCAAGGAAGCATAAAAGCATTTAAACCAAAAGCTTTTAAAAGTAACGATGGTCCATAAGGACTGTCATGTTCAAACGAATTGTCATGTATTAAAAGTTTTTTTTTTTTTTTGTTTTTTTTTTTTTTTAAGTTTAGGATTGTTACATTCTTCCCCCCTTAAAGAAATTTAGTCCTCTAAATTTGTGTACCTGATTATTGAAAAAGATTTTTAAATTTCTTAAGAATCTTAAACCTACTGCTCTGATATCATATTTGTCACACCCCAAGAATTTACAATACTGATATTCTTGAGATGTGACAGTCAAAACATATATATACATCTTTTTTTACTACAAATTTAGAATCGCGAATTCTTAAAAAGTAACAAAAGAAAGTTTAAGCACAACTACAATATCTTCCAATGTTGCCATTGATGAGTACTCAAAATGAAACCGCAGTTATGCTGAAAATTGTTTACTTTAGTTTGATGAGTTTGGCTATTCAGTAACTGATCATCATAATCCTAAAAATAATCATCGATGAAAGATATAAACAAACTTTCAAAATGGAGGTCAATTAAAAATAATGCGAGCACATGCATTTATAGATAAAAATTTCACTTTCAGAAATGCACAATTAAACATAATCCAAATGAATGAAATGCATATAACATTTTATCGGTAATGCATAATTCAAAAGATTCCACAAAATTACCCTACTGGGGTCACCAATATACCCCATCAGCGTCCTGATGGGTCCACTTAATCCCTATCGGCGTCCAAGATAGGTCAACTTAATCCCTGCAGGTCCACTTATACCTCATCGGCGTGCCGGATGAGTCCACTTAATCCCTACCAGTCTCGGATAGGTCCACTTATACCTCACCGGCGAACCGGATGATTCCACTTGCATACCTAAATTATTTCTAAATCTCTTTAAACATTCGAAAGCAGCAAATATCATGTACTCAACATATCACTGAAATCATTAATATGAATTTCACTGACACCATTAATAACAGTCACTTTCAATAACATTTCAACCAATCAAATATTTTGGACTCAAATTTAGAAAGGTAGCAATTCGTAAAGACATTCTAGCATAATTGCCAATCTAATATGTATAGAAAAACTGTTTTAGAAGTTCAAGAATACGAAATTATCACAATTTATGGGATGTTAATTTACAAATAAACATTTCACAACAATGCTATAATCAATTGCAAAAATATCAGCTTTAAAATAATAAGGCAGTCATTTGCACATGAAATTTACAACGTCTAAATATTAAAAAATAGTAGAAAGAAATCTCACAATTTTACTAACAGCAAAAATATCACATTTATTTCTAATAATTTGATAGTATCTAAATTTTTTTAACAATAGACAAGAAAAATAAATAAATTTATTTTTCTAAGAATTTAAAGCATTTAGAATTTCTAACATAGATAAAATATGACAATTTTTTTTAAAAAGATTTTTTTTCAAGATAATGAGGTCATGTGCGCATAAAATTTATCGCGCTTAAAATTCATGATAATAAGCATAAATAATTATTTCATTTTTTTTTTAAAAAGAACAGATTATTTTTTGAGACAACGAGGTCATTTACACACAAAACTTATAAAATAAAGATCATGGACGGAAAAATCACAATTTATTAAAAACAGACTATTTTTAAGGAAGACGATGTCACTTACATAAATATATTTCGATAAAAATTCGGCTAGAGAGAGGAGTTCACTGTGTTTCGACCAGAGAGAAAAATCTCATAAGTTTTCTAAGGTAGGTGTTTTCACCTCTTTGAATTTAAATTCTATTAACATATTATTTTATTCTTTTATTACGTTACAATTGTGAGCGTTAGCTTACGCTTTAAACGCCTATAGCCCACGTCCTTTAGTGGACGTGGCAAGAGCAAAGAAGCAACAAAGCTTTTAAACCAAAAGCTTTTAAAAGTAACGATGGTCCCTAAGGACCATCATGTTCAAACGAATCGTCATGTATTAAAAATTTCTTCTTTTTTTTTTTGTTTTTTTTTTTTGAAAGTTTAGGATTGTTACATTCTTCCCCCCTTATAGAAATTTAGTCCTTTAAATTTGTGTACCTGATTATTGAAAAATATTTTTAAATTTCCTAAGAATCTTAAACCTATTGCTCTGATACCATATTTGTCACACCCCAAGAATTTACAATACTGAGATTCCTGAGATGTGACAGTCAAAACATATATATACATCTCTTTTTAAGATAAATTTACAATGGCGAATTCTTAAAAAGTAACAAAAGAAAGTTTAAGCACAACTACAATATCTTCCATAGTTGCCCTTGACGAGTACTCAAAATGTAACCGCAGTTATCCTGAAAAATGTTTACCATAGTTTGATGAGTTTGGCTACTCAGTAAGTGATCATCATAATCCTAAAAATAATCATCGATGAAAGATATAAACAAACTTTCAAAATGGAGGTCAATTAAAAATAATGCGAGCACAAGCATTTATAGATAACAATTTCACTTTCAGAAATACACAATTAAACATAATCCAAATGAATGAAATGCATAATTCAAAAGATTCCACAAAATTACCCTACTGGCGTCCCAAGTAGGTCACTTATATACCCCATCAGCGTCCTGATAGGTCCACTTAATTCCAATCAGCGTCCCAGATAGGTCCACTTAATCCCTGCAGGTCCACTTATACCTCACCAACGTACCAGATGAGTCCACTTAATCCCTACCGACGTCTCGGATAGGTCGACTTATACCTCACCGGCGAACCGGATAAGTCCACTTGTATACTTAAATTATTTCTAAATCTCTTTAAACATTCGAAAGCAACAAATGTCATGTACTCAACATATCACTAAAATCCTTAATATGAATTTCACTGACACCATTAATAACAGTCACTTTCAATAACATTGCAACCAATCAAATATTTTGGGCTCAAATTTAGAAAGGTAGCAGTTCGTAAAGACATTCTAGCATAATTGCCAATCTAATATGTATTTAAAAACTCCTATAGAAATTGAAGAATACGAAATTATCACAATTTATGGGATGTTAATTTACAAATAAACATTTCACAATAATGCTATAATCAATTGCAAAAATATTAGTTTTAAAATAATTAGGCAGTCATTTGCACATGAAATTTACAACGTCTAAATATTAAAAAACAGTAGAAAGAAATCTCACAATTTTACTAAAAGCAGAAATATCACATTTGTTTTTAATAATTCGATAGTATCTAAAATTTTCTAACAATAGCCAAGAAAAATAAATAAATTTATTTTTTAAAGAATTTACAGCATTTAAAATTTCTAACATAGATAAAATCTCACAATTTTTATTAAAAATATTATTTTTCAAGATAATGAGGTCATGTGCGCATAAAACTTATCGCGCCTAAAATTCATGATAATAAGCAGAAATAATTATTTCATTTTTTTTTTAAAATAGAAGGGATTATTTTTCGAGATAATGAGGTCACTTACACACAAAACTTATAAAATAAAGATCATGAACCGAAATATCACTATTTATTAAAAACAGACTATTTTTTAGGAAGACGATGTCACTTACACACAAATATTTGAGAGGGAGCTTCCGATAAAAATTCGGCTAGAGAGAGGACTTCACTGTGTTTCGATCAGAGAGAAAAATCTCATAAGTTTTCTAATGTAGGAGTCCTCACCTCTCTGAATTTAAATTCTGCTAACATATTATTTTATTCTTTTATTACGTTACAGGTGTGAGCGTTAGCTTACGCTTTAAACGCCTAAAGCCCACGTCCTTTAGTGGACGTGGCAAGAGCAAGGAAGCAACAAAACTTTTAAACCAAAAGCTTTTAAAAGTAACAATGGTCCCTAAGGACCATCATGTTCAAACGAATTGTCATGTATTAAAAGTTTTGTTTGTTTTTTTTGGTTTTTTTTTTTTTTAAGTTTAGGATTGTTACACCTATGCTAGAACCTAGACTAATATCTAGACTAGATGGTGCACGAGTCTCGGCTCGGACCAAGAGTGGGTCTAGGTTTGGAGGGGTAAGCGACCAAAAAATATAGATATTTTATTTTTTTAATCTTTTTAATTTTGATGAAACACAATTATACTAAGCATGGTGAAGGCAGAGAAAATATGATTTCAGTCAAAATTAACAAACTAAAATAAAATCAAAAGGGTAGAAACATAATAGATCTATCAGAAGCAAAATCTTTTTTTTTTTTATAGTTTTAAAATTTTTATTTTAAGTGCAAAATTGGTCAACAAGGAGCCAAAAGTCCCAGGAATGGTCTTGTTGGGTCCTAACATTTTTCTGTGACACTTGCAGTTGGGCGACACGAGTATTGTTGCTCAGGTGACACTGGTGGTGTCGCCCTTGCACGGTGGGCGACACGGCTGGTGTCGCCCAAAAAATTATTTTGTTTTATTTTTTTAATTTATTTTTATCTTGTTAATCTTGATGAAATATATTTTTATTTTATTTTATCTTGTTAATCTTTAAACTTGGAAGAAGTAGGAAATAAAAATATTTATGATGAAATAAATTAAAATAAAGAAAAACAGAAGCGCCTAGATTGAACTAAAAAATATTTTTTTTGTATTTTTTAAATTTTTATTTTGATTTGAATTTTTTTGTGCAGTCACAAAAGAGTCCCTATAACAGATCCACAAAGTTCCAGAGGTTTCTGAGACCTTTGAATTTTAAAGCAAACCTGGATTCTAGTCAAAGCCGAATTTTGGGACCTTTGAAAAACAATGAGTAAAAATCGTATTTTGAAGCTTGGATCAAGCTCAAAATAGCCCCACGGTTGGTGCTAAACTGTTTATAATGAAAATTTGAAAGATCTTCCAATGAAGATCTCTCGAATTTTAACACGTTAAACTAGTTAAAAACATGTAAATAAAGTGGTAGAGAAAGTGGGACAGATGTAATTCAGATCTGAGGCCAGATTTGTCTGGAAACGAGCAGATCTACTATCATATATGTGACAGAGCCAACATGATCCAGAGCACTAAAATACGATTTTTAAGACAACTTAACAGATCAAAATTAAATAAAAGAAGCAAAATAGTAAAAAGAAGAAGAAATAGAGAGGAATAAATAATGCCAAACCGGGCCATATGGTTCGGAATTCTAGAGCCTTCGAGGGCTTGCCCGTATTAGAACCTGTCCTCTTTGCCTCTCTGATTCGGATGTTGACTAATAGATATTTGGTGTAAAGGGTTAGATCTAAGGTTATTGTGCCCTAATTCTAGTTTTGATCTAGGGTTTTTGTGCCATAAGTCTAGGTTTTCTCGATCTTGGAGGGTAAGACTTCAGGAGGCTAGGGTTTTTATCTTCTATAGGGTTTTCAATCTAGATATTTTTCTAAAGCTATCGGCCTTTCTGGTGTCTGGAAGAGATTTTTCTTGGTTTTCTAAGGGTTTTGTAATCTCCATAGGTTGAATATGAATTATGATATATTTTTTAATTTTTTGGGATTTTTCCTAAATTTTTAGGAATTTACCAAGGGTTTTTCCTATTTTTGGTATTTTTAGGCAATTTTCTTAATTTCAAGAATTTCTAAGGTTTTTTTAGTATCTTGTTCTCTCTCCTTTGGGTTAAGGAGCATGAGTATTTACAAGATTCAATTTGGTAATTTTTCCTAAATTTTTTGAAGTTTTTTTCAAAATGTTTTAGATTTATCTTGAAGTTTTATCCTTGTATAATTAAAAAAAACATGTTTACTACATCATCAGATGTGTTGACTACATCATCAGTCCACGTCTGGCCCTGTCGGGCCTATTACAGCTCGGCCCGCGGCCCGACAATTGGGTCTTACAGGGACTAAATTGTTATTTGTTATATATTTTTATCCGTAAGTCCTATTCAGACGATTCTTGGACCGTTGGAAAGCTCTTGTGCTCTACTTCAAATTGGGATAGGATTTGGGCAGTTTTGGTGTAATTAAATTTGAGTCTACTAGGATAATGTGGTCCTAAAGATTCAAAAAACTATAGAATTTGCTTGATTTAAAATGGGGTGTCTACAATATATATAAAAAAACTCTTCCCAATGCCTATAGGCGAAAATGAACAGTGATTTCGCTTACCATTCAAACTTCATCGTGCGGTCCCCCGTTGTCCGGTAGTGTTTCAATTTTTATTTTTGCTCTACAAATCTAAATTACTTGAAATTTGGTGCGTGTAAAAATATGAAAAAAATAATTCACAAAATAATTTGGTCAATTTATATTTTGTGAATTATTTTTTTCATATTTTTATTAGGTGCGTCTCACTAAGATGTACACACGTTTTAAATTTCAAATCATTCCGATTAGTAAAAAAAAGAAAAGAAAATTGAAACACTACCCGAGAACTGTGACTGTGCAATGAAGTTTGGATGGTGATGAGGGCAGAGTTTTGTTAGGCTACACGAATTGGTGGTGCAAACCATAGTTAGCAAGTCGGGGACTATCAATAAATCGGCTCACCATAATATCAAAAACAAATCATTTTTATTTTAAAAAGTCGGATGAAAAAATTGGGAAAACAATACGGATCGCCAAAAATACTTCATATAAAGATATTACTAATATATCATATTAGGCTAAAAAAATCGAAGTAAAAAAATCAGATAAATTTATAATATTAGAAATTTTAAAATTCTAAAAACTAAAAATTATGTCAAAGACATCAATAACTAATTCATCCATAAAAACTTTACTAAACTAATATAATTAAATTAATTAATTTAGATGCCTCGTGACTCTCATCCAATCATCGACTATTAAATACATAATTAACTAGTATATACCAAAAAAAAAGTACGATATAAATCTACCCACTAAATCCTTTAAGAAACATCACACCTACTTATTACTTACCAAAAACAAATATACTATATAAATTTATTCATTAAACACTTAAACTATTACTACGTAAATTCATAAAATACTTAAACGGTGTGGTTTCTATAAGGTTGCAACCTTAAACAATCCAATTAAGACGTACCTTCAAATTGTATCATAATATGTAATTTAAAAATTATTAGGCTTATCTAAAAATCTATTTATATATATAATTATAAAATTTAAAACTTCAAAAATAATTAAAATCAAGTAGTTCCATAACCATATGAAAATATTGAAAATAAACAATCTAGATAATGTATAGCAAAATGCATTATTTTTGAAATTCAATTCTTTTTTTTTATATTCATACATGGCGATATTTAGACGACCAAATTAGAGGTCAACATTAAAACTAACATTTTCTTATGGATTTTTGAGGTAAGGATGCATGTTTGATAATATGAAGTGTTTTCTTGGAATTTAGAACTTCCTAATACTATTCATGTTTTGCAACGCTTTAAAAAACGCCGAGTAAAACCGGACTCGCCCGGTTCGACTCGGAATTCGCGAAAAGGGACCGGATCGGTTGAAAAATCGGAAATCGTCCGGTTCTAGAGAGAACCGGACGATTTCGCACAGTGACTCGCCGATTCACTGTACGGAATCGGCGAGTCCGAACAGTGAATCGGCGAGTCCGTACGGATTTTTTTTTTTTTTTTTTTTGTTTTGTAATCCATGATAGATTTTTTTGTAATACTTGATCGCTTTTTTTGTAATCCATGATCGAATTGTTTTTGTTTTTTTGTAATCCATGATCGAATTTTTTGGTTTTGTGTAACCCATAATAGAATTTTTTGTAATCCATGATCGAAATGTTTGTTTTCTTTTCTTGTAATCCATGATCGCTTTTTTTGTTTTTTTTTTTTTTTTTTGTAACCCATGATAGAATTTTTTGTAATCCATGATCGAATGTTTTGTAATACATGATCGAAATGTTTGTTTTTTTTTTGTAATCCATGATCGAAATGTTTGTTTTTTTTTTTGTAATCCATGATTGAATTTTTTGTTTTTTGCTTTTTTTGTAACCCATGATAGAGTTTTTTGTAATCCATGATTGAATTTTTTGTAATCCATGATCGAACTGTTTTTTTCTTTTTTTGTAATCCACGATTGAATTTTTTGTTTTTGTTTTTTTTGTAATCCATGATCGAATTTTATGTAATCCATGATCGAATTTTATGTAATCCATGATTGAATTTTTTGAAAATTTGTGATTTTTTTTTTTAATCCATGATCGAATTTTTTTTTGTAATCCATGATAGAATTTTTTGAAAATTTGTGATTTTTTTTTTAATCCATGATCGATTTTTTTGAAAATTTGTTATTTTTTTTTTTAATCCATATTATTCAAAGAGAAAATGAGAGAGATGATGATTCTGAGGCCACCCTATCCCAGCCATATTATTCACATATGTGTAGGGATGAGCATGAAATACTGTAAATTAAATGCTGAATAGCGGTTCATACAGGGAAAGAACATATCAATATTCGCATATTCATTCAAAAACATGAAAATTCTTAATGGAGTACCCTCATTTTTTATTGAATTCCTAAAAAACAATATTTATAATGAATTTTAATAATTTTTTCGAATTTTTTTTAAGCTTTATTCCGACCGATTCACCCGATTCTCGATCAGGATCGCCGATTCGTCGATCCGGATAGGTTTTTTGGAAACCCGATCCGGCTCACCGATCCGTTTTTTAAACCATTGATGTTTTGTGTTTGGTAAAAAACGGAAGTAAAATTAAGAACTCCACTGTAGTGTTCATGTTCATATCTTTAAAAAAGTTCCGACCAAAAAGTCGGAAATTGAAAATTAGAAGTTTGGTTAAAACTTCACCCCCGAAAACTTATTTGCCTAGGATTTCTTCTCCTGTACTTCGCTCCCGTTGAGCCACCCCTCTGAGCTTTGATTTTCTTCGTCTTTTTCATCTTTCTCTCTCTGTTCCTCGGATTTATTCTTTGAGCTCTGATCCTTCCTATTGAGCTCTGATCTGTGTTCTTCAACTTTCTCGAGGTATTTGCGTGCCCCCGACTGCCTTAACCACAGAGAAGAGACCATCTTGCGCCTTCTCTTTGCGCCTACGAGCCTCATCACAAAGGTACGTTTCAGTGTTATGTCTCTCCCCGGATTTTTTTTTCTCTCTCTGGTGAAAATGAATCCCACGATTTTTTTTCTGTACGATAAGTTTACTCTCTCTCTCTGGTTTTTTTCTGATTTTACAGATTTTTTGCACATGTTCCTATTTTTTTGTGTTTATTTGGCTCATTGGGTTACCCAGTATAGACTTTGATGAGTTGATTAAGATTTGTCTAAGTTGCAAGGGTTTTTGTTCTCATTTTGGGTTACTCAGCAAGGGTTTTTTGTTCTCACGGCTCTGTTTATTTGAATATGGAGACATTGGTCTGAGTCCTTATTTTTGTAAGAGAATGGTGTCTGAAATTTTGCTTGAATTTGATTTGTTTGAATGAATCGTGAAGAATAGCGTTGTCTCGCTTAAAAAAATCCGAGAAGTTTGATGGGCTGTGCTGATCATCGATTAAAAAAGAATAATTTTGACCTATATTGCACTATTATACTATCCGCTCTCTACTACATCATTAATATGCTTATTGTGGTTTTTGGCCTTTTGAGTTGGATTACTTGTTTTCAGTATTGTGTTCAGCAGGGATTGGAATTCTTTTTTTTTTTTTTTTTTGACATGAGTAGGGATTTCGTATTCTTGGTGCATGGTTTTGTGTTCTCTTTCTGTTTGGTACATGTTGTGGGGTAGTATTGTGTTCAGCAGGGGTTTGGAATTCCCTTTTTTTTTTGAGACATGATTAGGGATTTCGTATTCTTGGTGCATGCTTTTGTGTTCTCTTTTCTGTTTGGTACATGTGGGGTAGTATTGTGTTCAGCAGGGGTTTGGAATTCCCTTTTTTTTTTTTTTTTGGACATTAGTAGGGATTTCGTATTTGGTGCATGCTTTTGTGTTTTCTCTTTCTGTTTGGTACATGTGGTGAGTTAGGAGAGGGAAAATTGGTTTTTTTGGGGCTTGGCTGAAATGTTGGTGGTATCCAACAGTTGGATTTATGCATAGGTGGCTCCTTTGTTGGTTCATGTGTTAAAGGGAAAAGGGGATTGTACTGGGTGATTAGAGGTTCTTGTTGTTCACTTTCGTCATATTTTTTTCTTTCTTATTCATTTTCATAAATCACGGTTGGTGCATTTCTTTGAAGAACCTAGATTAATGAGCTCCTTTCTTTCTTAGTTTTCTGAAAACCTTTGAAGTTTAGTTGCTATTGCTTGCTAGCTTGCTCGCTTTCATTCCTGAATTTGTTCTTCACTCAATGGTTTCATTTGTTCCAAGTATTTATTGAAATTGCTTTGCAATTTTTTTTTTGAAATTTCTTTGATTTACAGCTATGATACACAGCTATGATGTGGGTTTGTTTATATCTTTTAATGCAAAGAAGAAATGCATGAATTACCAACATTATCATTTTCGTCACTCAAAGGTTTCATTTGTTCCAAGTATTTATTGAAATTGCTTTGCTATTTTTTTTTGGAGATTGCTTTGATATACAGCTATGATGTGGGTTCATGAAATCTGATATATTTTTTCTATAATGCACAACTATGATGTGGGTTTGTTTATATCTTTTTATGCAAAGAAGAAATGGATGAATTACCAACATTTTCATTTTCTTCACTCAATGGTTTCATTTGTTCCAAGAGATAACACACAAATGTTGTGTGCCATTATAATATTAGAGAGAGAGAGAACACAAATGTTTTAAGGGACAAACAACAATGTTGTTTTATTGTTGAATGACGTATATTTTTTAGGTTGGGATATAGATGCATTAGTGGTGAATGTAAGTAGTGCTCACGTTATTACAGGTGATTGTTGAATGGGCTGATTTCTTACTGCTTGCATTTTCAATTATGTATGTTTAAACTATTATAGGTTATTGTTGAATGGGCTGGTTTTGTACATGGTTATATATGGATGCATGAATTGTGAATGTTGCTTGACATGCATCACATATTGCCTTAATAGATAACATATAAATGTTGTGTGCTATTATAATCTTAAGAGAGAGAGAGAGAACACACAAATGTTATGTGCATGACTTGTGAATGACATATATTTTTGAATTGTGAATGACGTACATTTTGTAGGTTCGGATATTGATGCATCAGTGGTGAATGTAAGTAGTGCTCAAGTTATTATAGAAAAATAATATTGTAATTTACTTTCAATTGATATTGTATTCCAAAAAATAATATTCTACAAATTAATAAAAAATAAATAATATCTAGGTCTCAATTTTAACATTTACATCTTTCCTATTATTTAAAGCTAATCCAATACAGATACCCAGTTCTTCTTTAACTTCCCAGGAGGTTATCAAACACAGAAACCAGGAACTTCTTAAGTTCCCAGGAGGTTATCAAACACAGACACCATGAACTTCTTAACTTCCCAGGGATGCTATCAAACACAGAAACCAGTAACTTCTTTAGGAACTACTAATGTGTAGTTCTTCAAGAACTTCCAATTTACAGTTCATGAACTTGCTTCCAGTTATCAAACAGGTAATTGAAAATAGGCTCCTAGAAATTTGGGTTTCACATCTCTGTGTTTACGGTTTAGAGGGGAAGAGAAGAAAATAGGCGCTGGGCTCATAGCCATTAGGGTTTATAAAGAGAGAAGAAGTAGAAAAAGTTCATCGGCTTTGGTTTATAGAGAGAGGAGAAGGAAGAAGGAAGAAGGAAGAAGAAAGAGTTCATCGGCTTCACAAACTCTAATGCCCTAATGGAAGAGGCCCTAACTGATTTTTAGAGAGAGAAAAGGAAGATGGGATGCTGATTTGGGATAGTTTGAAGAGGATTTTTCTCTCTGATTTGAGTTGTTGTTTGAGAGAAAACCTTAATTATACTGATTTGTGAAGAGGCCCTAACTGATTTTTTGAGAGAGAAAAGGAAGAGGGTTTTTCATTTTGTTGGGGAAACATGAAGCAGAGCTGAAGGATTAGGTTTGGGGGATTGCTTGCTCTTGTAAGTTTACAGTTTACAATATATTGTTTATCTTTCTTATCACATAATCAAAAACAAAATATTGATTACTTGGTCTTGTACTCACACTCTCTGCTTCTCATTCGTCCGTAAAAGACTATGTTTTGAGCTCTAATTTGTGCCATTAACATTATTTTCATAAAAACAATTATCACAAATAACAACAGAAATCTGCATGTATATGATTTTCTTTATACAATGATTTACTTTACGAAATGATTTGCTTTAAACAATATTATTTCATTTACACAATGACAATCCTGTAAGTTTACAGTTTACACTATATTGTTTATCTTTTTTATCACATAATCAAAAACAAAATATTGTTTACTTGGTCCTGTACTCACACTCTCTGCTTCTCATTCGTCAGTAAAAAAACTATGTTTTGAGCTCTTATTTGTGCCATATACATTATTTTCATAAAAACAATTATCACAAATAATAACAGAAATCTGCATGTATATGATTTTTTTACACAATGATTTACTTTACGAAATGATTTGCTATAAACAGTATTATTTCATTTGCACAATGATTTTCCATAATAACAACTTTGTTTAAATTTTTAAAAAAAGGGAAAAAAAAATTCATACTTTCAATCTGCAACTGTGGCTTTGAAGAACACAGTGGGGATAAAATTTCTATTTTAGGTTTTTTTTGAAATAATATTTTTTTTCAAAAGCATGAAAGTAGCAATGGCCGCAATACCATTAAAGTGCTCCACATTTTTGGACACTAAAATACCATTGAATTGTAATACAAAATTTTTCAAGTAGGGGCATTTTGGGTCATTAAGAAGGATAGAATGGATATTTTTATAAGAAAATAGTGGCATTCTATCAGTAGTTAAAAACAATTAATGCATCTTGTGGGTGATGCACACACCATATTGGTGATGTCATTGTCCACTATTGTTAATAAATGCTTTTGATTCTATTAGGAATTTCTAGTTTACTCTTAACTAAGAAGAGATCTATTGGTTCCAGAGATCTAGGATAAAGTGGTTAAAATTGGGAGACCTTAACACTGCTTTTTTCCATCGTATAGCTAATTGTCGTCAAAGGG
The DNA here is from genome assembly GCF_054954075.1 of Amborella trichopoda. Lineage (NCBI taxonomy): Eukaryota > Viridiplantae > Streptophyta > Magnoliopsida > Amborellales > Amborellaceae > Amborella > Amborella trichopoda. The sequence continues at coordinate 1,812,679 of NC_142345.1, forward strand.
GCAACACCATCTCGGTGCTCAAAGTTAACAACAGCTATTTGACCCAACCAGCACAAATTGAGCACGCCATCGTAGAGTTCTTTCAAACTCTATATTCTAGCCCCACTGGCCCGAGGCCTAGAATGGCTGATCTCGATTTCCTGTCATTAACTGAGAACCTAGCAGCTTCAATAGAGCAACCTTTTTAATGAGATTTTCGCTTTAATCCTTTGACAGGTACTTAAATTGAATAGTAGATTATACATCACTAGCTTTTTCTCGAAATCATGGGACACGAAGATAATTTGAGGACTTGGGTTTCTGACAAATTGTACTCAGTTTTGGGCTACTCCCAACCAGCAGTGGTCTCTTTTATCATCGGATTGGGTTAGTATCAAGATATCCTGCATTTATGAGAATTGTATTGTAGTTCCCAAATTTTAAAATGGGTTGTTGTGTCCTAGTATAATATATATTGTTGAAATATGCAGCCAAGAAAGCTTCTTCACCAGCTGATGCTGCCTCCAAGCTTAAAGAATTCGGGTTTCCTGCATCTGCCGAAACCCATGAATTTGCAAAAGAAATTTATATGAAAGTACCACACAAGGCAGCGGGTTTGAATGTAAGCCATTTGTTGTTGCTTTTCCTATTATTTATATTTTCAAGTGATTAGCGGTATCATCATTGTGTATGTTTGCCTTGCTATACCTCTGGTGGGAAAGTTCTTCTCTCTCATAAAGTTGGCTACACTATAGCTCCTCTTTTCGTGTAACTATATGCCTGCCGCATATTAGATGAAAAGTTAATATATCATGAAGTTTACGAAGAAAGAGGCTAGTGTATGTGCAAGGCTAAATCTTCTTAGTTTTTTTCGTGTATTTCTTTATTATGTGCCTTTTCCATTCATTAATGGGTGATGGAGTATAATTGCTACCAATTAAGAACCTTGAAATTGTCCTTTTCAAATTTAATATCAAAATTATATGAATAATATGTACATTTATTTGAAGCTACTGAGTATTTTTGTTGATAAGTTATAATAAAGATGAAATTGATATTGACAAGAAGAATCAACTTGACACTGACAAAAAAAGAAAAAAATTTGACAAGGAGTTGATATTCTACATAATAAATAATTTTTTATTACAAGACTTCTTCATGGCTTTCTTTATGGGCTATTATATGGTTCAATATGAAGATCTGATGATGCATTCTATGTTATTCGGCAAAGACTATCTACCTAAGCTCCTTTTGCTTCAAAATGCCACTTCCATTTGCCCAACAATTTCAATAACTGCTCCAAGCTGCTAACTTCTTTGGGCAGCAAACCTCTTTAAATTTGAGTTATTAGACCAAACGAGTGTGAGAACACTCATCTCCATGACTCCGAATAAGCTCTTATGGTAGTCGGCAACATTAGGCATCACACATCAAAATCTGGAAATAAGGGCTGTAAAAAGACTGTAATCCGGTGCGGCTCCTGCCTATGTGGGGTCCGGGAGGGACATCAAAATCTGGAAATGTTGTGTATAAACTGAGAACGGGAAATTGGTTGAACCCCAAGACGTGTAATGAACTCTTTGATTATGCAAAACCTGTTGCCCCATGTCTAAGGACCCTTAAGTGCCAAAGCAGCCTCTAGGAGAAACATCCTATACATGACAATTATTTTGAGCATTTCAGACGATTGTTACTTTTGTATTCTGAACCTGCTTCTTTTAGGTTTCAACTTTTCCCCATGTATGCGGGATTGCAGCTCTTTCATGGAGTCACTTTGATTCTTTCACCTAAATTTGTGTTTAAATTTATCTTTCTAGGTCAACTATAAAGGCTCCTAGAGAAATGTGTTAATTTTTATGGCTATATTCAATTTTTATGGAAATGGAGGTAGGAATTAACTTCTGGGGCTATGAATGACGCTGCATCATTTTTTGCCCATATATTTATGCCAGAGTTATCAAAAAGCAGAGAAAGAAGCTGCTATGTTGGTCAAGAAGCAGCAGGAGTATGCACTTCTAGATGCTGATGATGAAGATGACCCAGAACCACCTCTTCCGGTGGCACCCAAGTCAAGACAGAAGCAGATTAGGAAGAAAAGACAGATTGAAGACGACGATGATGATGATGAGGTGTGGACCTGAATATTGATGATAAATGATTCTCGTTTTTTTTATTGATAAATGCACATTGACATTTTTTTTTTGACTTCATTGAGCTTTATGTTGTAGGACATTCTTCAAAATACCAAGGAGAGACGTGTTAAGAAGCACACCACTGAAGGAGAAAGTGAAGATGACTCCTCTGAGGTATGTGATTCACATTGAACTAGGTTTCCATGTTTATCACTATCTTAATAACAGATGCATTTTATTAGTAATAAGACATGCAGTTTTGAGATATGAAACCACCTTTGTTTTTGATATTCTATTGTGAGATATGAAAACATTGAGTGAGGCCTTTCTGGAAATTGGTATGTCTTCTTTTTTGAACTACTCATCTATTTATAAACGAATAATATTTTCTAAAGATGTGACGTATCACAAGTTTTACAATGAAACAGAAAGTTTCAAAACTACTTAGCTGGCATAAGACACTGAAACCCAACCTAGGTTTTATTCTTATTTGATGAGAAACATGTTTTACATATTTCATAAATAACTATTATATTTGAATTAACTAATAAAATCCCATGATTACGCTTTCAAGATCACATTAATTTGGAAAAGACTATCCCACTTCCTGTTTTGTAGCCTTTGAGCTTTTCTTTGAGGTTGATGTCTTATGATGTTAATTGTTAACATAATGTCACAACACTATGATATTCCAACTATTTTTAAACTTTTTTATACCTGTTTGTATATTCCCTTAGCTTCTAATGCTGTATAACCAAAATTCCTTTTCTCTACTCATTGTTTGATTTGTCGACGGCTGCATGCTTGACAATTTTTTCTGATCTGCTTGTCATTTGGTTCATGAATTTTCTTGTTCGAGGTTTAAAATTTTAGATTTAAAAGAGTTTCTGCTGGAGGTTTTAATCAGCAATTTAATCTTTAGACTGAATATTGGCCACACTATGTGACTCCAAAAAGAAATGGAATTGTAGCTGAACTTGGGTCCAAATTAGGTGATCTTTTCTCTTAAAAAAGAAGGGAAAATGATCTCTTTTAGGGTCTGTAACTTGAGGAAATTCTAGTTTGTTGGGAAATTCTTCTTAGTTTATAGTTGCGCATGCATATCTTTTCTTGTCCTAGTATTTGTATGTTACACATAGACATTTTGTGTTCTTGCACTTGTTTTTTAATGCATGCATGCCTTTAAGGAGGCGGACTCATGCAATTATTGGGATACCTGTTTTACATTTGTAGCCTGAGAAATCTGGCATGCATCTCTTATTTTATGCTTATACCCGTAGCTATCATGTGTCTTTATGGTTGCACGATTTTTGAAACCTTTTATGTAAAAGAAAAGTCAGTTGATTCTTAATACATGCATGGCTCTTGGAGGAAATTGATTCAATCCAATTATTGTGTTTTCTGATATATGTGTTAACAGTCTGAGGAATCAAGGAGAATTGATCAGCAAGAGCGTGCAAAATTGGAGAAAAGGCTAAGAGAAAAAGATGCAGCACGGACACGTAAGGTGAGCAAAAACTGCACGAACTGCTTGTCTTCTTAATGAGTTTATGTCTGCAGTATTGGTGTTAGGGGCGGCAATGGACCCGGACGCGACCTGGGACCTGACGTCCAGACCATAGTTGTTGGGTATGGGAACGGGAGCGGTTCTGGGATCGGGGGCGGGATCATTGAAGCTATACTGAAGATCCTTGTGTTAGGGATCGATGCCCGTACAGTCTCTAAGGTAGGGATTGAGGTCCATGTGTGTTGGGGATCGAGCTCCCTTCTTACATAGGATCAAGAATTATTATATAAGAGTGCGAGATCCTATATGTAAGAAGTGAAGTTCCTAAGGGCATCTTTATGAGTTTCTTAACTCAAGGAGTGCATCATTAGTAAAAGTGATCCAACATATTATGGAGCGAGGAATAACTTTTATAGGAGCGAGCTCCATTTTCTTAGAACATGAGTTCTTCGTGTAGGTTTGAATAAGGATCCATGGCTTTAAATTGTAGCTCCAGCTTTGTTGACCAATAACATGTACGCTTAGTCTTCTATGAAATAAATAAGGAACTTTGAAATAATCCATTATTCATTATATTAATATAGTAGATAGATCATTTCATTAAATAATTTATGACATTCTAAATAGTTATGTAATGAAATACAACCCAACACCATATATACATGAAATAATTGTGTTGTTGGTATTGCTTTCTAAAAAGGTGAGTACTCATTATTGAGGATTGTGAACAATTATTTCATCATCATCATCATTATAGCCTTTTCCCAATTAATTGGGGTTGGCTACACGAATCCTGGTCCGCCATTCTGCTTTATTAAAAGGTCATACCCTCAGTGAGGCCATAAGTCCCCATATCTTTCCCGAACTCTTCCAACCACGTCCTTTTGGGCATCGCGAGCAATTATTTACTGATGTAAAATTATCATAAAATATCGTAACTATTGATGTAAAATTATCAAATTGTCATAAAATATCAGTGGGCGAGGATTTGCCTTGCAAGAATGGACCGGGGAGAGAGAGCAACGTCCAAAACTTTGGCTTTGCAATTTACCATCCAATATCAGGATTTTACAAACACTTGAAGGGGGCAAAGAGATATTACATCATTTCACTCTTGCGATCCCATATTGGTGGGATCTGGATGCTATATATGGCAATGCTTGCGTTCCGTTATTTTGGAATCTAGATCCCAATACACTCTGGAACGTGAACCATACGAATAGGGATCTAGATCTTGTAATGTTTAGGAGCGTCAAATTAAATTATAAGGAACTTGCTCTCTTACAAGATGGAGCGAGATCCCGAAAACACTAAATTGAGTTTCAGATGAGATCCGCTCTGGGATCGAGAAAATCGAAGTTCTGCAAGGGATCGCCAAGCAAGGGAGGCAATCCTAGTAACTACGGTCTAGACCCGACCTGGGTCCGAGTGGGTTCAATCCCGTTGGGTCCGGGTCCAAATATTGGACCAAAACACCATTCGGGTCCGGGTCCATGTGGATCCCACCTGACCTGAATAGCGTTATTATATAAATAATATTTAATATATAATATTATAATAAAATTTAAATAAATACAACTATATATTTTTAATTAAAATATTTAAATGATACATGTATATATTAACATAATTTTTAAATAATATTCAAACAATACAATTTGGTCCAATCGGAGTCAGGTCCTGGTCCGGACAGACCCGATCCAACCCGTTGCCACCCCTAATCGGTGTAGTGACAACTTTTTCACCTTTTATATTTGGGTCAGTTCGTGCTGCATATTTCAGTTCGTGCTGCATATTTTTCTACCTTTCTAGGATTTGTGGATTTTGCATGGCTTTTCTTTCTCTATTTTGGTTTAAATTTCAACAGAATTTGACTTCTGGCTTTTGTTGTAGACTACGGAGCCAACATTATCGAGGAAAGAGCAAGGTAGACTTTCTTGGTTCAAGGTTGTGTTGCTTCTAGAACCCATAAAAGGAATCTTAAATAAGAAAACTTATATGACTGAAAGAAACATTGTGTCATTTTCAGTTTTTCCCTTTTTTTTTATTCTGATACTGACCTCATAAAATTGTTTCACAGAGGAGGCGATTCGGAGAGCTAAAGCTTTGGAGCAGAATGATCTTGCAACTTTAAGGTTCGTTTAACCTTCAACTGGAGTTAGAGGAATCTTTCTCTTGATTTTTCCGGCTTTATGTTCGTGTGTTAAAGATTGTAGTTTGAAAACTCATTGCTCAACAACTCATAACTCTCTCTCCATCTTCTTTTGTTTTTTTCTTCTAGTTGGGGTGCTCATATCATTTTTAGTATAAATCGTGGGATGTCTAATCCTTTATTCTTTAAAGTTTCAGACAAGTTTCCAGACAGGAATATCTGAAGAAAAGGGAACAGAAGAAACTGGAGGAGTTGAGGTAAAATATAGAGATAGTTATCATATTAACTGTGATTTATTTTCCATGTTTTAACTTTCAAGTGTAAATTTTCTTTTGATGATTTAGAAACAGACATTTGATGTGAAGATTTTATTTGCTATAGGTATTCTGTATCCCAGTTCTAAATTTTTTGCATGGTGTACCAGGGATGATATTGAAGATGAGCAGTATCTCTTTGAGGGAGTAAAACTGACAGAGGATGAGCTTCGTGAGTTGAGGTACCTAGATCACTAACTTGTTTAAGAAGGCCTTTTCTATTTTTCAAACCGAGGGATCTTCTGCAATACCTTTCCAAATTAGACTGTTGTCCCTTTATGTGTTTCCCTTGGTGCAGCAATTAGTTTTCTTTTGTCTTTTTCAATTATTGAAAACTGAAAACCATGATTTAATGGTTTAACCATGAATCTATTGACTATCAAGAAAGGTTTGAACATTATGTCAGGCTAAAAGTATTTAAGCACGTAAAATGAGACCAATACTTGAACTTCCGAATGTGTTATTATATTTTTTGTGGGTCGGTTTAATGCTCCACAGTTTTTTGAGAAGTGATTAATATATTGTACTTTGAAAATTTGGTTATGCAGATATAAGAAAGAGGTATACGAGCTAGCCAAAAAACGGGCAGATGATGTGGATGATATTACTGAGGTGAGTAGTGATTTATGTCAAGTTCTAAACTTTTGATTGCTTAATATCAATGCATGCTCATTTGAGCCAAATACTTGGAAATAGGCATCTGCATAGTGCCTTCTGTAGTAAACCACAACTAGGGGATGAGGTTTCGTTTATTCAATTTAATCAGCATATTTTTTGTTCTTTTTAATCTTCATGGTCAATTCCGATTCTTGATTAGTATTGGACAATCTTCATATCTGTATTGGTTAGCTGCTAAGCATGAAGTATGAGCCCATGATGTATTATTTGATGCTAAAAATCTGCATTCAACTTGGCTATGAACTTTTTTTCCAGGACAATATGTCCAAATAATTTCTATAGGACAGAATGTAATATCAAGTTTGTTTGGGAGTGCAGTACAGAATGCCTGATGCCTATGACCAGGAAGGAGGTGTCAGTCAGGACAAAAGATTTGCAGTAGCCATCCAGCGTTACAGGTCAGTCTATTAGTTTTGTCTTTATAAGCCATTTGTTATTATTCATTTTTCTCCTTGCAACTCTTTATATATCCATCTAATGCGTGCACATGTGCGTGCGCTTGTGTGTGTGTGAGGATTTTGTCATCCTCAGTTATTGTTTTACATCGTCTGCCCTCCTGATAAAACATGCTAGGGGCTCTTTTTTGCCGTCAAATTTTGCAAACACCTATCTCATCCTGGTGAACAATCTCATGAGAAAGTTTTGAAAAAGAGCCGTAGGAGTTTTTTTTTTCCCTACTCTCATGGAATGGTTGGATTGGAGCCTTGTTTTCATATTGCTTTTAATATCTAAAAATAAAAAGGTTGGATTGAAGCCTGAGGGAAATTGTTTAACCCCAAAATTTTTAGATGGTCTTATATCACCAGACGAAAAAATTTGATTTTTGAGTTCTTTAAGACCCAGATCTAAGGGCAGGATTTTTTTAAGCATGTCCATGGTGCAACTTTTATTTTTAAAACAGATTAGGCACTAGGATGGGCAGGGAACATCCCAAAATTTTGGGGTTGTGAGGATCCTCCTAACCTTTGTTTTTTTTGCCAAGGGTGGAAACAGTTCTCACTCATAGGATGAAAATACACACCCACACACACACACAGATGCAGATATGCATACAATGAGCAAGCATAAAGAAGTAAAGAAAAGCAGGGCTCCATCATTGATACGTTAGTAATGGCTCAAGGTCACAAAATTCGGAGCATGTCAAGGGCTGAAGTCACAAAACACACGCTTCATCTAGGAGGCTGACCTACGGAGCTTTAGTTCTTAGGAGTAGATAATGATAAGAAAACAAGAAGACGGAAAAGTGTTATCTTCAAGATTATTCATCCTCTCTCACTAGCACAGAGAATGGCCATTGAATTGTTCTCACCCTCTCTTTCAACTTCATGGTTTTCAACGGGCCTACATGTCTCACCAAAAGAAACTCGCCCCAGTGGGCTGAGAAGGAATAAATGCCACTTGTTTCCCTTTCAGACATCCAAACCCAAGTAGCCAAAAGATTTTTACTGTCCATTTATTCCCTCTTGGGTAAAACCTAATCTAAGAGTACTTTTAGGAAATTTTTGGGATGTAACCTCCTCAACCCATATGTTGAACTCATGAAAAAGAAAATTCCAGATCACATTCTCTAAAATAATGCCTTAAGGTTGAATAGAAACCATCCAATTTTTGAAATGTGAGATCTAAGTGTTAGAAAACTCATTTTACTTCCTTTGAACATAATCATCTTGTGATTTAGGTGGTTCCCAAAATTTCGGATAAAAAAAATTTCCCACGTCTTCTGCTTGAGAAATAAATTATAGTATACTCTTGCTGGAGCATAGTATAATATATATATATATATATATATATATATATATATATATATATATATATATATATATATATATATATATAAATGCTGCGATTAGCCCATTAGCTCATATGAACGTATGAGCCCAACTGCCTAGATTGAATCTGGGTCGATCTGACGGTCACCATTTCATTTCGTATTTGAATTTTAATTTTTTTTTTTACGAATCCAAATAGCTTGAAATTTTAGGCGTTCATTTTTCTCATCAAAGCGCACCTAATAAAAATATTTAAAAAATAATTCATAAACATAAATTAACCAAAATACCCTCAAAAGGGTAAAAATAATTCTCAAAAACTAAATTGACTAAAATACCTCAGAAACTTTTCAAGGGTATTTTGGTTAATTTATTTCTTACAAATTATTATTTTTATATTTTTATTAGATTCTCCTATTTTTGAAAAGTACACGCCTAAAATTTCAAGTCATTTGGATTTGTAGAAAAAATTAAAATTCAAACATGAAACGCGGTCGTGACCATCAAATCGGCCCAGATTCAATTTAGGCCGTTAGGCTTATATGAGCTAGTGGGCTAATCTCATCATTTTCCATATATATATATATGAAAAATGACCTTGTGAGACCCTCCCACACCCATGTGTGTAGGACCTCAAAGGATCACCATTAAATTTGGCACAAATCTTAGAAAAGTCAAGTCCCATACCTATGTGATAACTTTTCTAGAGATCTGTACAAATTTAATGGTGATCTTTTGGGGTCCTACACACATGGGTGTGGGAGGGTCTCATAGGATCATTGCTATATATATATATATATATATATATATATATATATATATATATATATATATATATATATATATATATATAAAATATATGTGGAAGATACTACAAAACACCTATAGGCAAAATGAACAATGATTTCGCCTACCCTCATCACCATCCAAAGTTCATCGCACGATCACGATTGTTCGGTAGTGTTTCATTTTTCATTTTTTTTCTACAAATCGAAATGATCTGAACTTTGGAGCGGGTGCCCATAAAAAATAGGCGAATCTATGAAAAATATCAAAAAATATTTTACATGAAATAAATTGACCAAAATATCCCTGAAAAGTCATTTATTTCATGTAAATTTCAGAAAGAAAGTTTACATGAAATAAATGATCCATTCCTTATACGAACTGACTGATATTTTATAATTGTATAATTATACAAATGACTGGTTAACCAGGCTCTGATACCATAACATGCACAAGCACTTTAAAGCACAATGAGAATATAAACTATAAACAAATATAAGTAAAAAGATCTAACAAATCTATTTAAGTAAAACAAACTTACATGGTAAGATACGCAGACGATAAGATGTATAGCTGGTAAGATGCACAGTTAAGTGATAGACCACTGGATATACATGCACACTTTTACATTCAAAGCACAAAGCACACTCTTACACTCAAAAGCACCACGCACGCTCCAACTGACCATACCTCTTATGGGAGAGGCTTCCCTTATTTATAGACTGAAGGCCGGACTTCAAAATAAGATTTTGGAATCCGTTGAATTATTGCACGGACACACCGACATTACAGTAGAAAGGTGAATTATTGTACGAACGCACTGACACTACAGTAGAAAGGTATTTATATGGGCGTTAGTTACAGTGAAAGATGAATAGTAATATTCTGGATGTCAGCCATCCAGATGAGTATCAACCACTTATTACGGGACACGTGTCCTGGATATGGGTGGAGTCGTCCAGATCCCTCTTATGAATTAAAGACGCCGACCATAGTAGTTTATATTCTCATTGTGCTTTAAAGTGCTTGTGCATGTTATGGTATCAGAGTCTGGTTAACCTTACAGTGGTATAACTGTACTATTAGTAGTAAGCTGAACTATTAAGTAAGAGTGAGAAATCTACAAAGTTAGTTCAAAGTCGCTGTGACCCAAAGATTACTAAGGCTAGGAAGAGCCAGGAAAGTGTAGGGACTGTTTCCAGTTGACTCGAACTAAATGGCAAATTTTATCGGATCATTATCTAATAGATCTGCTGCTACTAGTAATACACTTCGTGTTAATAATAGAGAAGAAGTTATAATAGATAATATAGAGAAACAAATTCCAAATTGGAATATACCAAAAGTACCTATAACAGATGTTTATAGTAAGGGGACTTTTGATTTCAAAAGTAGTTTTTCCATAAAACAATTGAAAAAAGTATTTCTGTTATGAAAACTCAAGACAAATTTCAATTCTGAAGAATATTCTTCAGTTCTGAAGAATACCTATAACAAATGTTTATAGTAAGGGGACTTTTGATTTCAAAAGTAGTTTTTCCATAAAAACAATTGAAAAAAGTATTTTTGTTATGGAAATTCAAAACAAATTTCAATTCTGAAGAATAATTTGCTGCCAATTTTTTTGGTATTTTGGTCAATTTTTTTTGTGAATTATTTTTTTTATATTTTTATTAGGTGCACCTTACTAAGATGTATACACGCTCCAAATTTTAGATTATTCCGATTTGTAGAAAAAAAATGAAACACTACTGGACAACCGTAACATTGCGATGAACTTTGGATTGTGATGAGGGTAGGCGAAATCACTGTTCATTTTCGCCTATAGGCGTTGGGAAGACTTTTCCTATATATATATATATATATTTATATATATGAGTAATGATCTTATAGGACCCTCCCCCACCAATGTGTGTAGGATCTTAAAGGATCACCATTAAAGTTGGCACGGATCTCTAGAAAAATTATCACATGGATGTGGGATTTGACTTTTCTATAGATCCGTGCCAAATTTAATGGTGATCCTTTGGCGTCCTACACACATGGGTGGGGGAGGGTCCTATAGAATCATTTCGCTATATATATATGGGAAAAGATCATATCTGCCCACGGGCTGACAGCTACAATGTCAGCCAACGGCCCAGATTGAATCTGGACCCAATCCAATGATCATGACCTCATTTCGTATTTGAATTTTCATTTGTTTTATACAAATTCAAATCACTTGAAATTTTGAGCATCTATTCTTAAAAAATAGTAGAATCTAACAAAAATAATTCAAAAAATATAAATTGACCAAAATACCCCTGAAACTTTTCGTGGGTATTTTGGTCAATGTATATTTTGTGAATTATTATTTTTAAGTTATTTGGATTTGTAGAAAAAAAAAACGAAAATTCAAATACGAAATAAGGTCATGACCGTCAGATCAGCCTAGATTCAATCTGGGCCATAATCAATCCCAAACAATTAAAATCCAATCTGCACCCTAGATATGGTAAAAAATGAATTCCCTCAAACAATGAATCTAATCCATCCATTTGTGAAATTTCAAGATCTAGGCCTTTATGGATTCAAAATCAGCTTTTTATTTTTTAACATGGTTAATCTAGTGATAATAAAACTATCTAAAAAATTTGGAAAGGAAAAATATCCAAGGCCTAGATCTAAGTGTCTTACTAGAATGGACAACCAATATTAATTGGGTAAAAAAAAGGACTTTTTTTTTTTATAACTGTTTAACAATTGTATAGATATGAAAAGATAGGTACAAGAGAAGAAGTTTAATCTAAGAGTGCCTAACACTTAGGACTCTTAGTAAAAAGAATAGGTCAACAGACCGTATACAAAATGGGGTTATAAGAATTTCCCCTTACAAAGTGAACTGTAGGTGTACAAAAAAGATACAATCAAGACCGTATAAGTAAAGCTAAAAAAGGACCCTGTCCAGAAGGGGTGCGAATAGGGTGCAAGCTTTGTGCTCATTCCAAAAACGAACCGCTATAGTGCCAAATCTTCAGCGCAGGCTATGGCTCTGTCCTTAGCTTGTAGATTGGCGAACCTGTTCGACGTCCTTGAGATAGGCGTCCATAAGATAGGCTTATCCCTGCAAAGATGTTCAATTTCGTCATAAATGGGCATGAGGTACCAAGGGGGAGAAGCTGTCTTGGAAGCCCAAGAGATAATGTTCCTGGCGTCACCCTCCACAAAGAGAGTATGTCCCCAAGACCGATCAAAGCTCTGTATGCCTCTAAGGACAGCCATTGATTCGACAAACTGCGAATCGTGGACAGCCATGTATTCGGAGTAGGAGAAGAGGACGTTTTGAAGATGGTCTTTAAAGACCCCTCCTGCACCTGCGTGGCCAGGATTGCCTAAAGAGCAACCGTCAAAATTCAGTTTGATTGCTGCTTGGGGAGGAGCAATCCAAGCTGATTTAACTTTGTTTTTCTTCGGGTTGTGGAATAAAATATGCTTTCAATTTCGACAGAAAGAGTCCATAGGAATGCCCTTGAAGCAGGGGTGGTTAGCTGCCCAGAAGGTTACTAAGGATGTAACCTTTGAGAAAAGCGAAGGAGCAGGGAAGACCTGTCCCCGAAAATACGCCCATTTCTTTCTTTCTAAATGATCCAAATTGTTGTTGCCAAAGTTGCTTTTCAAAGGATTCTGCTCGCCTTTGGCCAATGTGTAACTAGATTCAGAGCGAAAAGGTCTTTTACCGTTGGAGGTAAAACCCAAAGCACCCCAAACAGTTATAGAACTAGACTCCAAATCTCATGAGCCACGTTACCGTGCAGAAGCAGGTGGTTATTGGATTCCTCTTGGCACAAACACATGACGCACCTATTAGGAATAGGAATTCCTTTTCTTTGTAGGTGATCCACTGTGAGTGCCCTGTTTGAACCTGCGATCCAGTTAAAGGTTTTCACCTTTGGGGGTGCAATGGTCAGCCAAACTTGTGCAAGGATTGACTTAGGATTAAGGGGGAAAGTGGGGGGTTGGATGAGCCTTTTGTAGAAGGAAGTCACAGTAAAATCCCCTAAAGGGGTAAGGGACCACACCAACTTGTCCCTTCCCTGGACCGGGATAAAAGTGTTGTAGAGTGGAGACGATAGAGAGAGGAATTGAAGAGATTCCCTCTCAGAAAGGTTCCTTCTAAAAGAAGGGTTCCAGCATCGTCTTCCTCCTTCGACTCTGAACTCATCCTCAACAGTTGCATCTCTATTCATCGCGACTGAGAACAGCAAAGGATAGGTTTCCTTTAAGGGGGCATGACCTATCCATATGTCAGTCCAAAATCTCACTCTAGTACCAACTCTTGGGCAGAGTCTAATGTGTTTTCTGAATGAATCAAGGGATGTTGTTAGGGACCTCCACACCCCCGAAGCATTGGTCCAAGGTTTGGACTCTGGGATCCAAGATTGGACCGGATTCCGAAGTACCTGAGCCCACAGAGATTTAGTTTGGGTGGCCAAATGCCACCACCATTTCCCTAAAAGGGCAATGTTGTGTTTTCTCAAGTTTCTAATTCCCACCCGCCTTGATTTTTGAGTAAAAGGACCTTGTCCCAGGAGATGAGATGAAATTTGCTTTTATCAGCTTGTCCCGACCAAAGGAAGTTCCTCATAAGCTGTTCCAGGCGGTTAGCCACCGAGGCCGGTATTTGAAATAGGGACATCATATATACTGGTGCATTGGTTAGAGTAGCTTTGATAATGGTGGTTCTACCTGCTTGAGACAGATACCATCCTTTCCAACCAGCCAACCTTCTGTCTACCTTATCTAAAACGTGGGACCAGTGGTTCTTTTTAGGTTTTCCAAGTCCTATGGGAAGGCCCAAGTATGAAGTTGGGAGGTCCTCCACCTTGCATTCCTATTCCGGAATCAGGTCTCTGATACTGTTGGTGGTGATGGCAAGACCCATCGTTTTTTATTTCCCCATGTTGACCTTGAATTCAGTGGCCCTCTGGAAACACTTGAGGTAGATTCTAAGGTTTTCCACCTCCGAGGGGAAGGCATCAAGGAAGACCAAGGTGTCATTTGCATATTGCAGATGCGACACAGTGGGCCCTCTTCTAGAGGACCCAAAGCCAGAAAGAAGATTAGCATGGTAAAGTCGGCCGAGGGATCGGCTAAAGATCTCGGCTGAGATTGCGAAAAGGAAGAAGGAAAGCGGATCCCCTTGCCGCAGGCCTCTCGAGGATTGGAAGTACCCTTTGGGAGTATCATTGATAAGGATAGAGAAGCATGGGTGAGAAAAACACCCCCTCATCCACTTTTGCGAGCGATTTCGAAAGCCCATACGGGCCATAGACTCATTCAAAACCAACCAGTCAACATGGCCATAGGCCTTCTCCCAGTCAATCTTAAAAATAAGACCAGGTTTTTTGGCTAGGTGTCTCAAGTGAAAGCATTCGTTTGCTATCAAGACCCCATCAAGGATTTGTCTACTATTGATAAAGGCCGACTGCGAGGGGGAGATGACCGAAGGCAGGACCTGCTGAAGCCGAGAGGCCTGAACCTTTGAAAGAATTTTATAGGAGTTGAGCAAACTTATGGGATGGAAGTCCTTAAGTTCCTCTGCCCCTTCAACCTTAGGGACCAGGGCGATGAACGTAGCGTTGATGGATTTGTTAAGAATCCCTCATTTAAAAAACTCAGTGAAGAAGCTTAAGAAATCCGATCGAAAAGTCTCCCAAAAGGTCTTAAAGGGGGCCACTAGAACCCGTTAGGGCCAAGAGCTTTGTCTTTAGCAAGATCATCTAAAGCTTTGAGAATTTCCTCTTCGAGGAAAGGACGCTCTAACCACATGGCCTGTTCATCAGAGAGGGGCAGGAAATCCATGTCAGCCATGGAAGGTTTAGGGCCAGAAGGAGCAGTGTAAAGGTTCTAGAAATAAGTGATGATTGCAGATTCAATCTCCGCCGGCTGTTCCAGAAAACAGTTGTTAACTTTGATGGTCGAGATTGTATTGTCTCTCTTACGACAATTAGCAATCTATGGAAGAAGCGGGTATTGTGGTCGCCTGTTTTTAGCCAGTTGACCCTAGACCTCTGGTACCAATAGATCTCCTCCTTTTTCAGAGTAGAGAGGTATTTTAGTTTAGATTGGGTTCTAAGGTCAGCTTCAGGGAGAGACAGGGAATGGGATTCTTCTAGGCTATCCAGTTCTTGTAGAGTCTTTAGGAGTTCGACCTTGATTAGGTTAAAATTCCCTGAAACAGACGTACTCCAGGACTTGAGAGCAGCCTTGAGGAGTTGAATTTTCAACTGAAGTCTGAATCCTGCTCTACCACTGACCTGAGCAGACGAGGAAGTCGACCAGGTAAGGATCAGAGTGGAGAGGCACTTTTCTTCCATCCAAGCCAGCTCGAACCTAAAAGGTTTAGGACCCCTGGCAACAGCTAAGGTAGACAAAAGGATGGGGCAATGATCAGAAATAGGTTTAGGCAGGGTGAGAGCGTGAGAGCCTGGGAAATTTTCTTCCCATTCAAGGGAAAACAGAAACCTATCCAATTTGGAAAGGATAGGTTGGGAAGAGTGACTGGACCAGGTAAACCTGTTGCCTTGGAGGGGAATGTCAAGCAAGTCGTTATTGGTGATAAAGTCAGAAAACTCTACCATCCCTTGAGAGATACTCGAGGTGGAGTTACGTTCGTAGGACCACTGTGTGATATTAAAGTCCCCACCCAGGCACTAAATAGGGTGGGGGAGAGACGCAACGTAGTCCAATTCGGACCAGAGCTGCGGTCTATCAGTTAAAGAGCAAGGGCCATAAATGGCCGTGAATTTCCATTCCAGGCCATCAGAGACTCTGGACGGCAGAATGGTGACTAAGAAGTCCACAACATGTGAGGAAACAAGGGTGTGATCAATGGGTTCCCAAATAACCCAGATGCCCCCCGATGCACCTTCTGCGAGTAGAGCTACCCATTAGCAAGGTTGTCTGCCCCAAATCTGACGGACTTGGAGTAGGGAGGGCTCATGACACTTTGTTTCAGTAATAGATAAAATGGGAGGGCAGTGTTTGGAGGACAGGTTCTTAAGGGCATTCTTTTTCTTAGGGTGACCCAGGCCTTTGATATTCCAAGAGACAATCTTCATGGAGACGAGGAAGAGTAGATGAGAGAGGCTATTTTGGGAGAACATCAGAGGGCATTGAAGAGGGGAGAGAAGGGATCCTTCGGCAGAGGATGGGCCCTGGACAGATAAGGAAGAAAAGAGGTTCAGAAGCTCCCTCTTTCCTTTGAAACCCACCTCCATACGGCTTTGTGGATCGGCAAGCATGAAGCTATGCGCCAGTCCTTCAGGGCCATCGTGCTGGAAACCCATCACACGGTAGATCTCTTTCATCCTTGCCAAGTCTCGATTTGGCCCATCTCTGTCGACTCCCTCATGAGCTGGGCTCATCAAGGGGGGAGAGATGGGCGTTGTAACATCAGCTGCTGGAGTTGAGAGGCCGTCCCGTCGACCCCCCCATCCACGTCCCTGGGCGAGGGGGGAGAGTATAGGGGAGGAAGAGGGGAAGAGCACCTGGCCGCTGCAAGGGAAGGAGGGGGGCAGAGAACGGTGGGAGATACGCACAAGAGGAAGAGGGACAAGCACGGGCAGGCGAAAAAGGCAACCAGGGGGGGAAGGAGCAGAGTATAGGGAAGGAAGAAGGCGTAAAGTCGATCAGCCGGCATCCGTAAGAAGCCACGCGGTGCTCCAGAGCGGAGAGGGGGCAGTGGTGAGAGGCTCGAGGCCATTGGTGGCGGCTCGCAGCGGCAGAATGGAGGCTGGAAGAAGGACAATCGAGAGGACAGTGGGGATAGTAACTTCAAGGTCCAGGGGAGAGGGAGCGACAAAAGGCTGATCAGCCGACAGGGGGGAGAGTAAGGCATCGACATGTCAGCCTGTAGAGGGGAAGGGACTCCTGCTGAGACTGGGGGCGACGTGGCAGATTCCTTGGAAGATGCGTCAAGAGGAATAGAAAAGACTCTAGGGGGGTGAAGCACGTACACACGGGGGAGAGGGGCACGAGTGAACGACAGGGGTAGCCGAAAAGGCGGTAGAAAGGAAAGGCTCGGGATCAAGGGGGAGACCCGGGTCCGTAGCATGCCGATGAGAGAGGGGCAGATCTGCCAGGCCATCCTTGTCGAACAAAGCTAGGCCCAAGGCCCGAAAGGGGGGGAGGTCAAGGGTGTTGGTAGAGGCCACATCACTAGAAGGAGAGGGTGGGGTAGGTGAGAGGAGGACGAAGGGATCAGGAAGGGATGAGGATGGGTTAGGTGAGAGGAGGACAAAGGGTTCAGGAAATGGTGAGGGTGGGGTAGGTGAGAGGAGGACAAAGGGTTCAGGAAATGGTGACAAGTGGCACAGGGCGGTAGAGTTAGACGGCGCTAACAGAGGGGCATCAAGACAAGGCGGTGGGCTAGAGGGACAGCGGAAAGTGATAAAAGAGCTGGGAGGGGCTCAGGTAGGTGCTACGCGTGCGTCGGGAGAGGGAGGAGGGAGGACGGTTGCAGAGGAAGGGAGAGCAAAGGGGGAGGGGATTTCGAAAAAGATGGGCCTGGGTCTGAGGGAAAGCTCAAGTTGGTTGGTGAGACACACCGGGTCTTCTTGCCGGGTCGATGACAGAAAGAGTAGGAAAGAGGGGAAAACGAGGCTAGGGGGGCCTGCTTCAGTGTCTTCGGGTCGATGGGGGGAGGCGGGGTCGGAAGGTGGGGGGGTTGAGGGAGGAGGTGGCTACCTTTATCCGCGACCAAGTCAGGGGGCCTACGACTCCTATTACGCAGGCGAGCTTTCTTTGCAACCAGGGTCTAGGGGGGTGGTTGGGCAGCCGAGGGAGCAGCCGAAGCCTCATTGAAGAGAAAATGAGGGGAAGGGGGGGAAGCCTGTGACCAAGAGATCGAAATGGGGTAGTAGAGGTCGCCTACCTTAACCACAAAACTTTTGGGAAGGGTTCTGGGATCCAGCAGTTCGACGAGAACTCAAATTGAGCCCAGTGGGAGGGTTTCGATAGATATCCAATGAATAGAGATGAGAGACCACACTCAGCGACGAGGCTCCGAAAGGTTTCAGGGGACTAGGCATGAAGCGGGATGTGGTTAAAGATAAGCCACACTCTTTGTTTTTTTTGAATACGAAATGAGGTCGTGACTGTCAAATCAGCCCAAATTCAATCTGGGCCGTTGGGCTCATGCATATATGAGCTAGTGGGCTAACCTCAGCATTTTCTTATATATATATATATATATATGACATTGGTTTTGTTAGGCTACTCCCTCATCGAGTACTTACGTAACCTACTCAACATTCATTGGACACTTAATTTATCTCTTTGTAATGTAAAAGCTTTTCCACTAGGGGCATATTTTGTCATTAGGAGGGGTAGAATAGGTAATTTTATAAAAAACTAGTGATATTTTATTAGATATTTGGAAAACATATCTAGTTTGCCCTAATTAATTGCCTTAAATACCTCTAGGAGAAAATATTACCATATTGTGGAGTAAGGGAATCTAAGTGTCCAAAAATGTTGAATATATTAAAAAAATATATCATGAGGGAGTAGCGTAACCAAACCCTACACTCACACACACACATATACGCACATATACACACACGCACACACACACAAAAATTCAGTTCTCTAAGACGTGGGTTTGATGTTCATTGTCAGGCCAGGTCTTTTTTAGGCACTTCTACAGTATTAAATTTTATTTTGGGTCTGTATGCTGGGACAAGCAGGACTTGTCCCCAAAAGTTTGGGTCCAAAGGGTCCCCAGGGGTCTGCCCCCCGGGCAGACCTTATCTTTTCCTCTACATACACATACACATACACATATGAAAAAGATTATAAAAGCACATGGACTTCTACTGTAGCATAAGCCTGTTGGAGCTAGAGACGCTTGTTGAGCTCCAAATTTGGCACTCATGATCATCTCATCCTAGTGCTAAAAAAAAAGGCAATCGAGTTTCCACAAAAGAAAAGGCCCAAAATGAGGCTGCCTTTTTTAGTACACACAGACTGCCCATTTTATGGATGGTGGATCTAGGTGTTTAAGAATTCAATTGTTTTTTCTTTTTTAAAATTGTCTTATTGAATCAATTATGTGCTAAAATTTCAACCCAAAAAGTCCCTCTAGCTATTTGTGTTGTTCGACGGGCTTATACTGTAGCATAAGCCTGTTGGCTTATAAACTCTCTCTCTCTCTCTCTCTCTCTCTCTCTCATGTGTGTGTATGTGTGTTTTAGGAGTGGTCAAAAACTCAAACTAGATGGTCTACTTGGGAATTGCCAAAGCCAACCCATCTTGCTGAGTTAAATAGTAAATAAGTGGAAAAAATTGTCTGAGTTTTTCAAATCTGCAAAAAGGTAAAGAGAAATATCCGTTGTCTCCAGTTGGATTCGACCCTTATATCTTACCAAGTCAAAGTGCACTTCTAAATTACCAAGTCAAAGTGCACTTCTAAGCACTTCATTAACTAACATTTGTGTGATAATGCATAAAGTATATATTTCGAAAACTTGGGTACATCCGAATTCTTATTTGTAAGTAGAAAACAAGGTAAGCAAGCAAATTGAGTCAACTTGGCGAGCTTTCCTGAGTTCACGTTTTTAATCACTGTATATAACACAATGTGCAAACTTTAAAGAGCTGTGCTAACCTCCTTTTTTATCAGAAATGCTCTCTTTCGCAGGTATATTAATAATGAGGGCAGTTGTTGTAGGTGTAGTTGAACTTTTCACCTAGCGGTAAAAGTAATTGAACTTTTCACCTGGCATTTGGTCTTCTATGTTCTGATGGACTTCTTACAGAGGAATGGCACTCTCTGGTCATCCATTGTCAACATAGGACAGTTTCGGAGGTGCTAGCAAATTGTAGAAAATATGAGTGCTAGCATGGTTACAAACACCTAAGATTTTATATCTTTCTTTAAGCATCTTCCCTTAATCACTTACTTGATAGTTATTAAGTACTCTGCTATTGGTGTAGGGATCCTGGGGCTGAGGAAAAAATGAACCCATTTGCAGAACAGGAGGCATGGGAGAAGCACCAAATTGGTGAGATATTTTGATTATCTGTACTATATTTATTTATCATACTAAGGTGCACTAACTCATTATACTTGATGGTATGTTATGGATATATAGATCTTTATGGTTGCCAACTTAGTAGTTTATAAATTTTCAATTGTGGAATTTGAAGCCTTGCTGTATGTAACTTCTAATGAATGTTTTGTTACAGGGAAGGCAACTATGAAGTTTGGATCACTGAACCAAAAGCAAGCAGCTGAAGACTATCAGTAAGTTTTTACTCTCTCTTCCAAGCAATTGCAGTGTCACTATGCAAGAAGAACCTTCTTGAACAGTTTTGCTCTCAAGGCAATATTCCTCAAATAAAAAGAAAAGAAACCTATTCCTCCCATAGCTTTTAGCCAATATGCCTGTTTTACTGCACCGAAATAAACATTCTTCACCTCCCTCTCCAATACCAAAGACTTCGTTGCTGTAAAGTTTCCAGGTGGTTCTCGTCTATTGACACCAGTGCATGGCTGAATTAGCCAACCACATAAAGAAGACAAATATTCTTCCTTGACATTGAATATGCTTCTTTCCCTAAATAAATATCAAACTATTTATCATTTTTTCGATTGCAGAATTACTATGTTTCTTGAAATAGATGGATTGCCATTAATATGGAAGCACATGTTATGTCCATTTTATCTCCCAGATGCTGGGAGGACATGAGTGTGTACTTAGTGTCTGCTACCTGAGAGAAAATGGTGTATGACATCGGAGAAATTCATTTGCCTGGGTTATAACATGAGATTAAATTCAGAAAGTATGACCCTACCTTTCTGGAGATACATTGTTCACTCATTTTTTTGTGGGAGCTGTTATTTTTGCCTTGATTACATGTATGCACATGTTTCTATGAATCTAAATAATGGTCACTCTCTCTCTCATTATTCTTCTGGTAGGTATGTCTTTGAGGATCAAATTGAATTTATCAAGGCTTCTGTGATAGATGGGACAAAGGTTAGTGGACAAAAACCGACTTAATAGCGTTGAAGTCTGATCACTTTGTGTTGATGTGTTATGACGTTCTTCCTTCTACTCAATATACATTTATTTTGTGTATTAATTTTTTGTCCAACAGTATGAAGAAGGTATGTCTCCAGAGGAGACTGAAAAATTAGCTGCAAAAACAATGCTAGAAAAACTTCAGGTGAACCTACTTAAAGTCATTTCTCTTTTTTCATTTTTATTGATCCAGAATTTAGTTTGAGACTGTTCATTTTTCCTTTTCAATGTGTCCTTGGTTTATTTGGGGACTTTTATTGACATAATTCAGTTGCAAATGGGTTGCATTTAGATTATGGGAGCTCGCTTTCTTTGGAAACTTAACTCTTAAATCAAGGTCAATAATATTTTATTTGATGCTATGGGCACAAGGAATTGTAATAACTGTAACTGCTTATTACATATGGCATTTTTTATCGGCGCTGTTTTAAAAGAATGCAACTGTTACAAATTACAACACATTCATTACGGATGATCTTCTCTCCGTGCTGAAATAGTCTCACTTACCCATTCTCTTTACCTGTATATAGGATGAGAGAAAGACACTACCCATATATCCCTATCGCGAGGAGTTGCTCCAAGCTGTTCAGGACCATCAGGTTTGTGTAGTTGTCTTACATGGCATTCCACGATTTTGTTCACATTATCTGGATACGATTTCTGAAAATTTTATCTATTGTTTCTGACTATGTGATCAGTATATACTTGCATATTTGTGGCATTATATCAACATTTTCCATGGTGAAGTGAGCTTATCTAATGTATTTTTTCATTTATGCTTGCCTATGTGCCTTTCCTATTATTCTTGCTCATTTTTCCTTTGTTTATGGTATATGGCATGTACGATACATCTTTATGTAGAGCTAATTCAGCCATTTTGGTTGACATAGAGAGCAATGGTTAAACATTTTGGACTCATATTTCAGTCATGGATTTAGCGTACTCTAGTGTTAGAAAATTCTGCCACTTGGCTGCATAGGTGGTCCAAGCAGGGCCCTGCACCAAAGGGCCTAGGGTCCAGCCATGTGCTAGACACCTGCCTTTTTCCCTATGAGGGTGCAAGGTGGCGCCTTGGCCTGCTTCACATTTCCCCCAAAACAGGGGAGAAAGAAGAAGAAGAAGATGGAAAAGGAAGAAGAACATGATGAAAAAATGTCTATAAAAGGAAAGTTTTAAAAGGAAATTACGTACTGTGGCTTCAATTTAGGGCTTTGTCCCTGCAACTTCAGGGAGAGAGAGAGAGAGATTTGAGAACAAAAGAACGAACCATGGCTACAAGCTTCTCCTCTGCGACTTCAGCTAGAGAGTAGAGAAAGATGTTTTGACAATGGATAAAGATTTTAGGGTTTCAAGAGATGGAAGAAGCGGGCGATTTTCCGTTAGACTTATCCCTTTCTTTGCTATAAAAAATGAATCCATCTAACTTTTTGGAATTTTTTTTTTAATTTGAGAAAGTTAACAGTTGTATTGAAAGAAAGTTTACAAAAAATGAGCCTCCGGAGAGGCGAAGATATATACAGAAAAAAATGCCAACCCACAGGGTGGGAGCGGTATACAACCACCACCTTAGGTATAAAAAAGCCACTAAAACAGGGAGGAGAAGGAATAGGGTAGAAGGCAAAAGCCCCACAATGTGTAGACTGAGTCTACACAAAATTCACTCAATCACTAGCATTTGTAGCACCCGCCTTTGCGAGATTATCTGCCTGAAAATTGTTTTCGTTCATATGTGACTCCAGGAGATAGTGAGACCCCTACTAAGATGGGAGATTTCATAAAAGATCTGGGCTAGGGACCAAGGGCAAGACACCAAGCCTGAAGCCCAGGAAAGTACATTGCTTGAGTTACCTTCTGTGATCAGTCTTGAGCTCCAAGAAGAGTCGAAAAAAGTTTGAGGAACTTCGAGAAGTGCAAGGGACTCAACTGTATGGGAGTCTGAGTGGCCGATATGTTTGGAAACAGAGGTGAGAATGGTGCCTTCGTGGTCTCTGAAAAACGCCCACCAATACCAGCAGGTCCGGGTTTGCCTAGAGAGCAGCCATCGAAGTTCAATTTGATGAGGCCATGTTCAGGTGGATGCCATAACGAAGTACGGGGAACATGATGTCAGCTGAGGTTAAGCATGGCCGGCCAATCCAAATGGAAGGCCGAGGGGGGGAAGCCTTTGAAGATCTTGTGATTCGATGCCCAAAATATGACTATCGACTTGATTTGCTCAAATTAGGCTGATGGGAAGGACCTTTCTCCTCGGAAGATCCTGCTGTTTCGCTCTTTCCAATGGGTCCAAAGAAGGGCTGCAACATATTTCCAAAGGAGGATGCCTGATTTTTCCCAAGGGAAGGGGTCCAAAGAGGAGAAGAGCAATGTTTCAAAAAGCGCTAGGCGGCACCTAGTCGGCCGGGGGGTCCAGGCCGCCCAGCGCCGAGGCGGATGCCCAGAACTTGGGTGGCCTAGTAGAAAGAAAAGTGTTAGTTTAACTTTCTAAGTCTAACAATATAACTATATAACACATAATCCATAATCCATATTTTCTTGAATGAAAAGAATTTAGATAGTCCATAATCCATATTTTCGTACAATGCTAGAACTATACAACCATACACACAAGAGTTAGATAGTAGAAACTAGAAACTAAAAAATAAGAAAAAATATACAGAAACTATACAGTCTAAGACTCAATAGTCAACACCAAGAGTCAAGCTTCTTCATTCTTCAGTCATCATCATCATCATCAGAAGGAGTAGGGTAAGCCTCATCATATGCATTAGATTCGAGACCATCATCATCAGAGTCATCTCACTCATCAATATAATGCTTGTCCTCCTTTATTTCTTCTGAATCTGCCTCTTCCTCCTCTTCTTCTACCTCCCTCTTTCTCTGTGTAGATGAGGCCCTAGGAGTCTTGGCTGCTCTACCTGGTGCCTCTTCACCCTTTTCTTTCTTTTTGTGCTTCCTTGATCTCAAATATTATATAATCTCTTCCCTGGTAGCCTCAGGAACATTTTTACATAGGGCAACATCCCCTTTAATACTGGCAAGGTGTTTCTTAAACCGGTAAATACCCCCATTAGTATCTTTTCCACAATAATTAAACCAAATACAATTTTTGTCATTCGGATTCGGGTTATGACCGTACTTCCAACCCGGCTCGCCACTTCTAGAAGAACCTGGAAAAGATATTTCTATAGAACAAGGCTCATTTTCTTCCTTTTCCTATTCTATTAAATTTAAATATTGTCTAATCTTATCCTGAATAGCTTCAGTAACTTTTTTACAAGAAGCAACATTCCCTTTAATACCGGCAAGGTGTTTCTTGAATCTGTTAATACCCCTATTCGTATGTTTTTCACAAAGATTACACCTTATATAATTTTTATCGTTTGGTTTCGGGTTATAACCATACTTCCAACCCGGATCATTTCTTCTAGCAGAACCAGAAATAGACCTATCCAAATGACAAGGATTTTGTTCCTGTTTTTGTTTTACTGAACTCATTAGTTA
Organism: Amborella trichopoda; assembly: GCF_054954075.1. NCBI lineage: Eukaryota > Viridiplantae > Streptophyta > Magnoliopsida > Amborellales > Amborellaceae > Amborella > Amborella trichopoda. The sequence continues at coordinate 1,837,568 of NC_142345.1, forward strand.
ATCTCCTCTCTGATAGCTTCAGGAACATTTTTATAAGGGGCAACATTTTCCTTAATATCGGCAAGATGTTTCTTAAACCGGTTTATACCATTTTTTATATCATTTTCACAATAATTGCATCTTATACAATTTTTGTCCTTCAGATTTGGGTTTTATCCATATTTTCAACCCGGATCGCTACTTCGACTAGGTTCTAAAGAAGACATCTCAAAATAATACAAACAATCTAAAAAATAAAGGTTTTGCACTTACTTTGATTGCTCGATCTCCAAACTTCCACCTCTGAGATGTTTTCTAATGCTAAAATCTTCAAAAACACCCTTTAATATGCCTAAAAAAAACTCCAAAACTAAATCTAATCTTAATGGGTGATATTTGGATCCATTTCAATAAAGGTTTTGCACTTACTTTGATTGCTCGATCTCCAAACTTCCACCTTTGAGATGTTTTCTAATGCTAAAATCTTCAAAAACACCCTTTAATATGCCTAAGAAAAACTCCAAACTAAATCTAATCTTAATGGGTGATATTTGGATCCATTTCCCATGACTTTGAGAAACACTTCGATTCGATGAAAATCACAAAATCTAGTTTTTTTTAGGTTTCTCTCTCTCTCTCTCTCTAAAATAGGCTTTAGTGGGTTTAGGTTTCAAATGAATCTAAAACCCACCTTTAAAAAATAATTTTTTTCAAAAAAAAAAACCCAAAAAACCCTCAACAAACTGCATTTCTGCCCTTGGGCAGGGCACAGGCCCTAGGCAGCCGTCCGCTTAATTTGGCCGCCTAGGCCTGGGCGATGCGCGCAGGCCTTCTGCACTACCTAGGCGCTGGGCGGTCCGCTTTTTAAATCATTGGAGAAGAGAAGTGGGATAGTTGGTGGAGTCACGTTACTGGTAGAACAGTTGGAGGATAGCTCTCCAAAGCTGATAAGCGACGAGACAATGGATGAACAAGTGGGCATTGGTTTCTCAGCAGCCCTACACATGGTACAACGATTGGGGGTAGGCATGCCTCTTCTTTGAAGCTGGTCGACTGTGACAGCTCTCTCCCAAAGGGCTAACCAGTTGAAAACCTTGACTTTGGGAGGAGCAAGGAACTCCAGGCCTTGGCCACGATGGATACAGGCGCATGTGGGAAAGTAGGGGTTCAAGGAGCTTTTTGTAAAAAGAGGAAATCGAAAAGAGTTATGAAGGAGCAGAGCACCAAATTATCCTATCGTCACCAAAGGTTGGGAGGAAGGTAGTGCGACGACGGGAGGAAAGGGTAAAGAACTCTTGGATTTCTGAGTCTAAGGGGGATCCCCTGAAGATTGGATTCTAGGCTCTGGCAAACCCTGAAGAGGGAAAAGGTCTGAAACCATGGCTTGACGGTTAAGGGCTAGGAGGAAGAGAGAGGGGAATAGGTCCTTGTGGAGAGTTTGACCTATCCAAATGTCATACTAGAAACTTACTCGAGAGCCACTTCTAGGGTGGAACCGGGTGTTTTCTCTTAAGACATTAAGAATGCTGAGGAGAGATCTCCAGATGCCCGACGATCTCCTATTGGCTTGACAATTAGGACGCCAGGAAGCAGGGTTGAGTTGGTATTTGTGGTGTAGAAATTTCTACAAGCGGTGGTTGAGGCAGTATTTCTAAACTTTTTGGAGATGACCTGGATGACCTATAATTTAGGTGAGAATACCTATTTTCAGTTTGTTAATTAGAATAAACATTTTCCTACCTATCATTAATTCGCGAGTATGCTCATCTAATTTTCAATCTCTCTCGAAAAAAAAAAAATTTCTTGGCTATGGCTTGTCCCTTGAGAAGAACCAAACAAGTCCCAATATGCCAAATCTTCAGAACCCCCCCCCCACCCCCCTTCCCCTTCCCCCTAGGGCTGCCTAGGTGTGTAGGCGCTCGCCTAGGAGGTCAAATCAGATGTTTTTAAAGTTGGTGTATTCTAGTTTTTTGCTATAATTTGTTAGTTTATTAATATTGTTTCGGTACTTCCAATATGTTTGTTATTATGACCTTTTCTTTCTGTAAGTCCTCCATAGTTGGGAATGGTGGTATCACCCCACATTCTAGTCACCACATTGTGGTTTCCATTCCCACTACTAACACCACCCCACTAATACCTTCAAAAAGCTAACTCCTAATCTACTTAAGAAAACGGGCAGGGGCCTGTCTTCCCCACTGAATTACCCCAAAAGAGTCATCCATAGTCGCCAAATAATCATCAGATAATATGTTCATATTGTTTTAGGCTAATCCAAAGTTCTTTTGTGCAGGTTCTGGTAATAGTCGGAGAAACTGGTTCTGGGAAGACTACTCAGATACCCCAGTATCTTCATGAAGCTGGTTACACAAAGCGAGGAAAGGTGATATTATACTCCTTTTTGTCTGGATGTTGGCTTTTTGTGTATAAACTTTACTGTTGTTCTTGCTTCTTGTATAGTCATACTTCTTTCCAGTATTTGGTATTATATACATGCACTTCATGCTCCTTGCACTTCATGCTCCTTTTAGGACCGCACTGCATTCCAATATTGGTACTAAGTAATTAGTTGTGCCAAATGATTAACATCTGGATGCCTGATGAGGAAACACAATTGTCCCTTGGCCATTATGTTGAAACCAGTCTTTTATAATCTTTCGTTGTCCATAACTAGCATATGCACATGTGGCACATATAATCATTTATATTTCTGAATATACTCTCACTTGTTATATATTTAGTGAATACTGAAACTTCGGTACCTGGTCAAAGGAATTTAGCACGAAGGAATTTAGCGCGAATAAGGCATTTTTTCCTGCTTAAGCTACAATGTAGGTGCTTCTCCTCTGATATCAAATAATTTTATGACTTAGGAGGCAAAACAAACTATTAGGTCATATTTAAAAGGAATAATGATAATAATTTTAAGTTGCATAAACAAACAAAAACTATGCAACAAATGTTGTTGGTATGAGTTAATGATTTTATTGGTTAGTTTGTTGCAGATTGGATGCACCCAGCCCCGTCGTGTTGCAGCCATGAGTGTTGCTGCACGTGTTGCTCAAGAGATGGGTGTTAAACTTGGTCATGAGGCAGGTCTCTCGTCACCTAATTACTCATTCTGGTTCTATTTAGAACATTTGGAGTCACTGTCTTCTTCAACTATGAAGAGTGGTTTTCCTTTCATAATGCTTGTCTATTCTTATTAGTTTCACAATTATATATCTATATGTGTGTTTTATATGCATGTGCGTGTGTGTGTGTGTGTGTCTGTGTGTGTGAGTGATTGAGAGAAAAAGATAATATAGGTCCGTGTTTAACAGGAAGGCCCAATGGCCAAGATTGAATCTTGGCAATCTGGACACCTGTTGTTATGTTTGATTTTTTGTTTCATTAATTTTAGAGTCCAATGGATCCCAAACTTTGGATATGTGTGTTGATCTAGGTGCCCCAAAATAATAGTAATAATACACAAGAAAAATGGCCAAAATGTTATCTAGTGTCATTGAATTCTGGCAGTCAATCCAGCCTCCTGTGGTTCATTCTGGGCTGTCGAGCCTATACTGTTCTATATGCCGGGCTTTCTGAAATTTTTTATCCTCTGTGAGTGTGTCTGTGTGTACGGCATGCATGATGCACACTCAGATAGGCAGGATATACCTTTTGCATGATGTGTATGCTAAACATAGATGAGGTCTGCGAAGATCATCATCATGTCCAAGACACATGGTGGAGAACTATAATTCTCCCTGAATACCCATGATCTCTGAACTATGGTTGATCTCCTCTCTCTATCTAGATAACAGAGCATGGCCTGAAGGTTTTTATATCGGAAGGACATGGTCATATATATGTTTATATGTAGTAGGTCAATGTAAGAGTTATGCACTGCTTGTCTGTGTGAAATGTTGTAAAATATTCTTACATTTAGAAGTGGGATTTGACTTTAGGTTGGCTATTCTATACGATTTGAAGATTGCACTTCAGACAAAACCATTTTAAAGTACATGACAGATGGAATGTTGATGCGAGAATTCCTTGGGGAACCGGACTTGGCAAGCTATAGGTCTGTAAGAAGTTGGTTTTTATGTATACATTTTACATAATGGTTTGTTATAAAATGTAGCATGTTTCATTTAAGAAATAAGTACTTTGAATCCTAATTAGTTTACTTGTTTTCAGTGTCATTATGGTGGATGAGGCACACGAGAGGACATTGTCAACAGATATATTATTTGGTTTAGTAAAGGCAAGCTCTTGAGACTTTATTAGAAGGATTCGACTTTGGTTGCATTTGTGGAATTGTACCTTAACAGAATAGTTTCTAATCATTCTGTTTGCTTTCTTTTTCTCTTTTCTATCCATTCTTTCTTTTTCTAGGTTTTTCTCTTTTTTATTCTCAATACTTCACTTTCTTTGCTTAAGTTCTTCAATTAACTTTTAATCTTCCTTTCTGAGGATTCCCAGAGCCTTGATATTTATTGAATCATGAATCCATTGCTTGAAAAAATATGTTTAAGGAATTATATAGAAACTATGAACCTTAAAAAGAAATTCCGCTTACAGCTACTGTATATTCACACGTCCACCTACTAAACAAAAACTGTGCACTCATTTCTTTTGATTCGCAAGTATTTATCTTTGGTTTTTTTGCTTTTTAAACCAATTTGAAGTATCTGGATATTTCTACTACTTGCTTGTGAGGTGTTTGATGCATGTGTTATCCCAGGCTGTATTGAAAATATCTTATTATTTTCTAACTATTGGGGTTATATTTAGATAACTCCTTATATTTTGTATGTATGAATGTTTTAATATGCATACGTTTTTGGGTCAGCATGCTATAATCCAATGGAGTATTGTCCTTACTCGGCAGGACATCCACCCTTCCTTCCTTCTAAGGGACGACGGAGAATGAGTACTGGGTGCACCAAACGTTTACAAGGTATATACAGTTCATTTGTCTGTTCGTCATCAGAAACTGATGGTGGATTGCCCCTTGAAGTACCAGCCATTGGATTATGGCACACTTTCCCTATGTTATATAATGCTTACATTGGAATTGTAGTTTTGATATTTGGTTCCTCATTTGTCTGTATATTCAGGACATTACTCGATTTCGGCCTGATATCAAGCTGCTCATATCGAGCGCCACACTCGATGCTGAAAAGTTCAGTGATTACTTTGATTCAGCACCAATCTTTAAAATCCCTGGTCGCCGTTTTCCTGTTGACATTCACTACACAAAATCACCAGAAGCAGACTACCTAGAAGCTTCAATTGTCACGGTGCTCCAAATTCATGTAACCCAACCACCTGGTGATGTTCTTGTGTTCCTCACAGGGCAGGAAGAAATCGAAGCAGCAGAAGAGATTCTAAAGCATAGAACAAGGGGCTTAGGAACAAGAATTGCTGAACTTATTATATGCCCAATATATGCCAACTTACCTACTGACCTCCAAGCCAAGATCTTTGAACCCACACCAGAAGGGGCTCGCAAAGTTGTCTTGGCTACCAACATAGCAGAAACCTCTCTCACAATTGATGGTATTAAATATGTCATTGATCCAGGGTTTTGCAAGATGAAATCCTATAACCCAAGAACTGGAATGGAGTCTTTGCTTATTACCCCAATTTCAAAGGCATCTGCACTACAAAGAGCCGGTAGATCAGGAAGGACTGGCCCTGGAAAATGCTTCCGCTTATATACTGCTTACAGTTATCAGAATGAGTTGGAGGATAACACAATACCAGAGATACAAAGAACTAACTTGGCCAATGTGGTCCTAACACTTAAGAGCTTGGGTATTAATGACCTGGTTAATTTTGATTTCATGGATTCCCCACCTTCTGAGGCATTAATCAAGGCTCTTGAGCAGCTGTTTGCCCTAAACGCACTTAATAAAAGGGGAGAGTTGACAAAGTTGGGGAGAAGGATGGCAGAGTTTCCTCTTGATCCCATGCTTTCAAAGATGATAATTGCTTCTGACAAGTATAAATGCTCTGAGGAGGTCATTACAATCGCTGCTATGTTATCGGTTGGGAATTCGATCTTTTATCGACCAAAGGATAAGCAAGTGCATGCTGATAATGCAAGGATGAATTTCCATACAGGCAATGTTGGGGACCATATAGCATTGCTCAAGGTGGTTCTTTTTTTAAAAACTTTAATTTTTGGTAAATTCTTTGGTTTCTTTCTTTTAAATGATTTATATTTGCTTAGATTAAAAAAAAAAAAAACATTTGCTAAAAGATCTCTCCTAGGGGCTTTTTTTAGACTCGCCAAGTTATTTATTTTTTATTTTTTGGGGAAATGTCAATTTATTCAATAAATAAGAGAGTATGAAAAGAAAATTTACCAAGTTACTGCATGACACTTTAGGAGCAGAAAAAGCAACTGTCCTGAAACTCAAGATCTCAACATTTCCTTTTTCCGTAAATGTTGAGATTGTGACAAATCCTGAGTTTCTCAGGTCCTTTATCTTCTTTGTGAAATTATTCTTATTTTGCTTATCGCTTTTTACATTCTTTTTGCCACAAGGAGAGGAGGTTTTGGGGCTTATAGAGTTCGAAATGCATTGAATAGTCTTAGGCTACCAGGAAACATTTGCTGAGCTGGTTTTAAAAGTTTCCATCATGATTTCATCAAGGAGAATTCAGGGGTACTTAATGGTTTTGTTGTTGCAGGTGTACAATTCATGGAAAGAAACCAACTATTCCACCCAATGGTGCTATGAGAATTATATACAGGTAGTTGAATTACAAGAGGTTTGCTACTTAGCTTTTGTTGGAGATTCATCTGTCAGTGCTTTTTGGTTTTGGATCACCCTAAAAGCAAAATTTGCCCATAACCAGAACCAGTTTATAGAACCCTTTCAGAGCTTCTGATCTGAAAAATGACTATTCTCAAATGCTTATGTCACATTTTGTTCAATATCATTATTTCTTAGCTACACTCAAAGATCACACATGAACGGAAAAATGAGATGTAATAGACAGTTTGTGATAATAAAACTGCCTGAACTCTTTATCTCTTTGGTGTTTTAGATTTCAATTACCTGCTTGTCTCGATGTGTTAGGTGCGAAGTATGAAACGTGCGCGAGATATCAGAGACCAGTTGGAGGCTCTTCTGGAGCGAGTGGAGATAGAACCTTCAACAAATGAAAATGATCATGAGTCGATAAGGAAAGCTATAACAGCAGGTATATTCTATGAGGAAACCCTTAATGCACCTCTATAATATAAATGGGTCAATGGTTTAATTTCTTTTTTAATTGTACATATGGAGGAGAGATATGCTTTCCTTTCTCCTAGATGCAAAGATTCTAATGGGTATTTCTTACATTCTATATGGAAACTTTTGCAGGATATTTTCACAATTCAGCCCGGCTACAGAAGAATGGGTCATATCGCACAGTTAAAAACCCACAAAATGTGCACATCCACCCTAGTTCTGGTCTTGCAGAGGTACTCTTTTTTATATAGCTTGAGACCGTATACTTAATTTAAAAAGGAAGTATACTACAAATGTACGGACTAAGGAAATAGCCATAGTCCTTTTGGGTTATCATCATCCATTCAAACAATGAGCAGTTCTCTTTTTGGGCTCCACTCTTTCTACATCCCTGCTCGTCATTTATATGGATAGTGATGACCTAAATTCAATTGGGATTGTATATAATAAGATTGTTCACCTTTAGCACAAAAAAGGTAACAATCCCTGCCATCAGATGTGAATTCAGGCGATTGGGGTTCTACTTCTCCAGGGAGTCCAAGAAAAATTTTCTTGAACTTTTGAGGGTGATTGGCACACCTCAGCTCTCACTTCTAATGATTAGGAATGATGGTGCCTTTTATATACCAAAGATAAATAATCTTATTCTATCCTTTCCCAATTCAACAGTAAACAAGAGGCTTCAAAATTAATGTTCAATATAATTCCATGTGTTGGTTTATTCTTTTCTATTTTTTTTAGTGCAAATGATTCTGGTTCTCCTTCCAGGCACTTCCTAGATGGGTTGTCTATTATGAGCTGGTGATGACAACAAAAGAATATATGCGCCAGGTATTTGTCTGCTTTTTTTTTTTAAGCGTAAACATGAAATGTTTTTTTCACTTTTTGGTTTACCCATGGGATCGATTTGTTTGATCTTCCATTTGTTCAACAATAAATTGCAGGTAATTGAGTTGAAGCCCGAGTGGTTGGTTGAGATTGCTCCACACTACTATCAGTTAAAAGACGTTGAGGATTGTAAGTTCTCTCCCCCTCTCTGTCTCACTTCCCGCCGGCCTCCCTCTCTGACACGCATACGCGCTGTTGAGAAAACACCTCATTACATTTGAAAGATACCAAAGATTATGAAAAACACATGGAATTTAGAACTTGAGACTTCATTTCAACGCATTAGGTTTGAAAGATGCCAAAGGTCATCTCTTTCTCCCCCTCTGACACGCAGACACACTGTTGAGAATACACCTCATTACATTTGAAAGACTTTTGGCATCTCTCTCCCTCTCTGACACGCATACACTGTTGAGAATGCACCTCATTACATTTGAAAGATACCAAAGATTTACAAAAAAACACATGGAATTTAGAACTTGAGACTGTATTTCAGCGCATTAGATTGAAAGATACCAAAGGTCATCTCTCTCCCTCTCTCTCCCACTCTCATGGTTCTGATTGCTAAAGAGCATTTACTTGCAGCTGGATCACGAAAGATGCCACGGGGACAAGGTCGTGCTACAATGGATTAACCTGATTGCCTTGTTGTACCTCTGTATTTTTTTTTCCTTTTGCCTCTTTGTATCTGTCATGGCAAATATTTTATTTTATTCTCTTTGTATTTGTTATGGCCAGTGGAGAAGATGTGTGGCCATTCCATGTTACTTGAAACTGTACATAAAAGCATTGCTGTTGAAATTTTGAATATTTTTACCCTCTTCAAAAAGGGCCAAGGAAGAAAGAAGAGTGTGAAATAGAAGGGAATTTTGTAACTGCCATTTGGGGTCTCTCTCTCTCTCTCTCTCTCTCTCTCTCTCTCTCTCATTTGGGGCCTCTCTCTCTTTCTCTCTCTTCCCCATTTGGGGCCTCTCTCTCTCTCTTCCCCATTTGGGGCGTGTGTGTGAATGTAGCGATAATAGTGATATTTTGGATTCTCTATAGTTTTTGTAGTCCTATAGTAATATCTCTATGGGTATACGACTGGAGGGGTTTCTGTGACCCCGTTGAGTTGTATATTCATGTGCGACCCTCCTCTAAAATTCAATTTAAAGATAGATTTTGGATTGAATTTTTTGGCGATCTACATGAAGATCATGATAATAATGATAGGGAAAAGTTTATATAGAGCGTAGGCTCTAAACAATCAAATTAGAGCCTACCTCGAAACGTTCACTAGAAGATGTGGTTTTGATACCTAAATATCATCAAATTGATCATCTCCATCTCCACATCAAGATGCATGGACATGAGAAAAAAATGGATTTCAAGTTTTGAAAATAGGGCATACTGGAATGTATTTTTGGGCCATCAATTTTTAAATTTTTGTAGATCTGTACTATTTTTGTAGCTTTAAATTTTAGGGTGCGGTGTGTATAGAGCCTAGGCTCTAAACAATCAAATTAGAGCCTACCTTCAAATAGCGTTGAGAATAGTAGTTATAATATTGAAAATATTTGTGATAGCTTTAAAATATATTTTCATCGTTATTAATAAAATTTAAAGCTTAAAAAATAGTGTCGAGCGATAGATCTATGAAAATCTTGAAATTTGACGGTCCAAAAATGAATTTAAAAATACACTATTTTCAAAATTTGAAATCCATGTTTTTCTCATGTCCATGCATCTTGATGTCGAGATGATCGATTTGAGGATATTTGGGCATCCAAACAACTTCTTCTAGTGAAATTTTTGAGATAGGCTCAAATTTGATTGTTTAGAGCTTCGACTCTATATAATCTTTTACCTAAATTTTATAATTAAAGATGAAAATGTAATTTAAGGCTATCACAAAACTTTTCAGTATTGAAACAATATTTTTGGATTCTATTTAGGCTCTAATTTGATTATTTAGAGCCTCGGCTCTATACAAACCGTACCAATAATAATAGGGAAAAGTTTATATAGAGCCAAGGCTCTAAACAATCAAATTTGAGCCTACTTCAAAAAGTCACTAGAGGAGGTTGTTTTGATGCCAACATATCTTTAAATTGATCATCTCAACATCAAGATGCATAGACATGAGAAAAAAATGGATTTAAAGTTTTAGAAATAGTGTATTTAGTAACGCATTTTTGGATTGTCAATTTTTAAGATTTTTAAGTTTTCATATATCTGTCTATCTATACTATTTTTGAAGCTTTAAACTTTATAAATAAATATGAAAATATATTTTAAGGCTATCACAAAGATTTCCAGTATTGAAACCACATTTTTGACACTATTTGAAGGTAGGCTCTAATTTGATTGTTTAGAGCCGAGGCTCTATACAAACTGCACCCATAATAATAATAGTAATTATAATAATATTTTAAAAGCGTTTTTTTTGTTTTGGATTTTTTTTGTAAAAAGTTTATCAAATTACCTATAAAAGATGAATATAATAATTTAACAAAAAAAAAAAGCTCAGGTTTAATTGGTTAGTACTTGACGATTTGCAACACTATTTTCTAGGCTCCATTCCACCAAGGGTAGAGGCTCTCTTCCCACTAACTCACCCCCACCAAAAAAAAAAAACCATCTCTTAATTTATTTTCAAAAGGGAAAGGTTTCTATTTTTCCCTTACACCATTCCCTTCTATGATGCAGCCGTCCAATTTTGATCAAGTGACTCACTCACCGTTTGATCCTAGATCCGATGTCTCATAGTATTTTATTTTTAATTTTTAATACAAATTGTATGAATATGAAATTTGGTACATGTCATCTTATCATTGGGGCACACTTAAAAAAAAAAATTAAAATTAATTTTTGATAGAATATAATGATAAAAATACCCCTTGAAACTTTTAGAGGCATTTTGATCATTTTATTTTATTGGAAATATTTTGTTTATATTTTTTAAAGTACAAGTTTAATAGAGGATTGGACGCTCAAAATTTGGTGTCAAAATATTTTCTATAAAAAAAATTAAAAATAAAATAGTGTAGAGATGTGACATTGTGATTAGGGAAATCTTAACCCTCCATTTAGAATGGAGGGTTGGATAAGGGGAAACATATAAATTTTATATTGTAGGGGAAGCATAGAAAGCTTACCCTTTTCAAAATACCTTCCACTGACTCACCTTAAAAAAAAACCATATCTTTTGGTTTATTTTCAAAATACCTTGAAAAAAAAAAAACCATATCTTTTGGTTTATTTTCAAAATACCCTGAAAAAAAAACCATATCTTTTGGTTTATTTTCAAAATACCATAAAAAAACAAGAAAGCCTTGAGTGCGGATATGGCAAATGGTCAAAATGTTAAATACTTCATGTTTAATAGGTATTTTGATAAATTGCCCCTATTTTGTACTTTGTATTTAAGATTTTGACGTGGTCTCAATTTTTTCACATCCATTTTGATGGTCAAGGGATGCAAGCGTCTTTGACTCGCTAATACTTTTCGTGCAATAAGACCTCCCTCTTTGGTACAAAAATATGACATCATAGGCAAAATTAGGCTGAAAAGTGTTAAAAAAAAATTTTGCATGAAGAAATGATAGGCCAACTACTTGATTGTACATTGGCCATGCTCAAAATCTTAAAAAAAATTGCATGGAGAAATGATGGGCCAACTATTTGATTGTACATTCAAGGGCTCCAGTAGATTCCAAAAATGACATTGTCATTGCATATAATCTAATATATGCATATTCTAGGCTTTGCGAAAACAAAGTGAAGTTTCACCTTGAATTTTATTCTGGAATGCATTTTGAGTATTGAAGATCTTCATGATAGTTTTAAAATCAATTTCAATCATCGATTATGAATTTTGAAGTTCAATAAATAGTACAGATATTACAAACCACAAACACTTATTTTTAGAGCAAAATGGACGGTCTGGATTATGTGTTTCAATATGCACCATTTTTAAAATTTGAAATGCTAAATCTTATTTACAACCGTAATGGTCAAGTTTGACGTGATAGATTTGAAGGTATCCCGACTTCAGAACTGTAGTTTTTTATCAGTTTTAAAGTGAGGCTTTACTTATTTTGATATGCCTAAAGCCCTATCAAAACCTTTTCCCTCGTCTATTGGATCACTACATGATACAATTTTTTGAGTCCTAGACGCATATGTAGTAGCTATATGACCCTTCTTCTTGATGTATTTTTTAGATGAATTTTGGACCTAAGGTTCTGACATGGTGATCAGTATGTATAAGTAAAGAAATCGTAAAAACTAAAACTGATATTTTTTTAGGAAAAATTTTTGGGCCAGTGATTTTTAAATTTTTTTGAAGGGACCGCTCTCTATATCCATCTTAAAGATGGATGTGTGGTGCTTCAGGAGATCGTAAATGTAGTTATGCATCCCCTAACGCATATAACATTTTTCTCTAATAATAAGTGAAGGGATAAAAGGTAAGTACTCTTATAAAACTCACGAAGTAAAACCCAGAGCACCGAGTATTCTTCATGCTTTTTTTGGTGTTTTTTCAACCACTTATGTTAAAAACACTACAAAAGATTTATCAGCCCACTGAAGGATTACAGCACTTCTGGTCAAATCACCTCAAGCTTATCAATCTTTTGGAGCACTGGTTGGTTTGTATTTGCATCATTATAAGATCATTAGTCCTGAAACTCCAAAAAGATATATAACAGAGCATATTTATTAGAACACTTTTAAGTCTTTTTATGTATAAGAATAAGACTATTCCCCCTTGATACAAAAAAGTCGCAATGATCTCTAAACTATCTCTAACTATCAAATGTTAAATTGGAAGCCGTATAGTATATTAGTAACCATGGTCGAAGTCAGTTCGGAAGATGTTGAATCACTGCAAGTTCAAATGATTCAGCATAGAATAAAAACTTACCTTCCTCTTTGGTATAAAAAGATCACAATTATTTTTTAACTATCAAATGTAAAATCCAACAGATATGGAGCAAAAAGCTGAAGAATTAGAGCACCCTATTCATTATCCATTGAAACTTGTAACAAATAAGATTGCATCCTTCCAAGCTATCCCGTCTCATCCTTCCAAGCTATCCCGTCTCAGACATTAACAAACCTCAGCACTCAAATTTGCTCTCTCTCTCTCTCTCTCTCTCTCTCTCTCTCTCTCTCTAAGCAGCTTGAAAAGATGCAAACTTCTGCTGCTTGTGTTTGCGCTTGAGAGAGAGAGAGAGAGATTCAAACCTACCCAGCCATGGCATTGAGGACAGACAAATTACTAGTGAATACAAACACGTGCACAAGAACACCTGTGTGCGTGTGGAGAGAGAGAGAGCAATGTATCCATAGTACTCGGACAAAACGAAACCATTCAACTATAACAAAAATTATAACAAAAGAAAATCCGGATGCTCAACTACTGCATGGAACCTGTAACGAGAAACAAATTAGGAAGAGAGGTGGCTCTACCACATAGGAGCCATCCTTAATCAAAACATCCATGATTCTAACAACCAACCCAATATAGAAAAACCACGATCAAGAGACATAAAAAAAGAAAGACTATAACATGAATGACCAAAAAGAATTACCGTCTTCCTATAGCTTGAATTGAATATCAGCCAGCCCACAAACCCCAAAAAGAAAGAACCCAAATTAGTCTTCCTCACTCACCTAAGCAACAGCAGGCAGGTCTTTAAGCCATGCATCAAGGGGTTTCCCTATTGAGTAAACAATGAACCCCATCTTCCTCAGCTTCTCGACATCCACAATGTTCCTCCCATCAAACACAAAAGCTGGTTTCTGCATATTATCGTAAATCCTCTGATAATCCAACTCCTTAAACTCATCCCACTCCGTTAAAATGCACACCCCATGAGCCCCTTTTGTCGCTTCATAAGCATCCCAAACCACGCCGACTTGCTTAACAGCGGTTGGGCTCATTGGCTGCAAATGAATCGGATGGTCCCAATCAAACTTGTTCATCGACAAATCCCTCTGAATTTGTTCCTCAGTCACTTGGGGATCGTAGATACTCACATTTGCTTTATCCCCAAGAAGTCCTTTGCACACATCAATGGCTGGGGTCTCTCTAGTATCACCGGTGTCCTTCTTAAAAGCAAATCCCAAAATCGCTATCTTTTTACCAGCAACTGTATTGAACATAGAGGAGACCACCCTGTTAACGAACCGGCTCTTCTGATAATCGTTGATCTTGATAACTTGCTTCCAATAATTCGCAACTTCAGGGAGGCCATTGCACTCGCAAATATAAACCAAGTTGAGAATATCTTTTTGGAAGCAAGACCCACCAAACCCAACACTAGCATTCAAGAATTTAGGCCCAATTCGAGTGTCTTTACCCACTGCATAGGCCACTTCAGCTACATCAGCCCCTGTAGCCTCACAAAGGGCAGACATGGCATTAACTGAAGAGATTCTTTGGGCCAAAAAGGCATTAGCAGCGAGCTTCGAGAGCTCAGCAGACCACAAATTCGTGGTTAGGATTCTATCCTCAGGTACCCAATGGGCATAAACACTTTTTAGCGCCTGCACTGCCTTTTGGCCCTCAGGGGTCTCTCGACCACCAATGAGCACTCTATCAGGTTTGAAAAGGTCTTCAATTGCAGTGCCCTCAGCTAAGAATTCAGGATTTGATAAAATTTGGAAGTTGATTCCCTTACTATTATGCATCAAAATCTTTTCAATGGCCTCTGCTGTTTTCACAGGAACAGTTGATTTTTCGACCACAATTTTATCCGATTTGGCAACATCAGCTATCATTCGAGCCGCACTTTCCCAGTAGGTGAGATCGGCAGCCTTGCCTGCCCCCAAACCTCGAGTCTTGGTAGGGGTATTTACAGAAACAAATATTATGTCGGCCTCTGATACGTGTTTTTCAATATCAGTACTGAAGAATAGGTTTTTACATCGGCAGCTCTTGACCACATCATCGAGGCCTGGCTCGTAGATTGGGAGCTGATCACTGTTCCATGCAGCGATTCGGGCGACAGAGATGTCTACAACGACGACCTCGATGGCAGGGCACTTATGGGCAATCACAGCCATGGTGGGCCCCCCGACATAGCCGGCTCCAATGCAGCAGATCTTCACCATTTTGATGATCTGTAGTTCAATATGTGAATGTGTTTGTATAATAATTAGTTCTTACATAATTGGTTCCTACATATGAAACATTATATGGAAATTACAAAAGAAAGCCCTCTCTCTCTCTCTCTCTCTCTCTCTTCACACACACACACACTCTTAAGAGACACACACAAGGGCCATGTATGAGGTACAAATGGTATCGATCAGTTCTAGTTGCTGGCTCCCAACAAACAGAAAAACTAAAAAAATGAGATACTTTTTTAAAAAAAGGAAAGAGAATATAGAGGTTTCAATCATACGAACTGGTGATTGAAAATATAGTAAGATTAAAATGGATGCAGACATCCAACTTCTAATTTATGGAGGTAAACAAAGGAGAGAACCTTGAACCCCAATAATGTTAATGAACAGAAGCAAAGAAGGAAATCATGCAAAACAGATCATTTTAACTACCAAATGAAGCAAAAGACCCCAATTGATAAACCATTAGAGCATATGGAGAATTTCCATGAATAGGTGCCAAAAACCATGGGCTCAAAAGAGGAGATGTTTATGATTTTTCAGAGATATACGGATAGAATAGGAAGAAAAATATAGGGAACCAACTTGTAATCAGAAATCCATCGACATTACCTTGGAAGATAGAAATACTGAAATACACACAAACATGTATGAACCAACATTTTAAAAACCAGTGACTTGGGCTCAGACTTGCCCGAGTCACTAGAGACTCAGCCGAGTCAGATCTCTGAATCGGCCAATTCGGATGCTGAATTGAGCTCAGGACCTTGACAAGGCTGAGCCCAAGTCCTTGTTTCCAATACTTGTACGAACACACCCATATTCATGCATTCATTTATGTATTGTGTAAATATCCTGTATGTACAGAAAAATCTACGAAAAGGACATAGTAGACAATTACAGATCTACAACATACCAAAATAAAAAACGAACAACTTTCTCTAGTACATATAAGCAAGTTGAGCAACCAATCTAGAACCCATACTATAAATGGTGGGGTTGTCTGAATGATTGTCAATATCAGTAATTTTCCTATGTTCTCTTAATTTCTATCATGATTGAGCCCAATAAACACTATATAAACTAGAAGATCCCTCAATCGCACATCTACGATATATATAAGGCTAATCAATCTTGTTGGTTACCTAAAAAACCTAATAAAAAAGACCAGCAAATTTAATTATAAAATAAAATGAACATGAAATTTTAGTTTTAAATCTAAGAAATGTCATACAAGGTTGCACCAAGGGAACCATCCTACAAGACTGGAGAGCCCAAAGAGGCAATAGCTTGGAAAAGAAGGATCACAGTTAACAGATCTATAGTTTCTTTGTTGCCTTTCATTTATAAATGGAGCACTGCATTTAGGCAGATCGTGATCACAAAGAAACACATCACCTTTGATATGGAAAACAGCAATTTCGTGAAAAATGAGTAGTGCAAAGCACAATGAAATAAGGCAAAATAAACAAGTAAATGATAGAGGAGGAAAATGGAAAAGACAAAAGTGAAATTTGAGAAACCAACAAGCCATATGCAATAGATCCTGAACCAAGAACCCTGCCCATTATCGGGTAAAGACAAGGATCAGGCCCCAGATCTCAACTATTATGTTTGTGAAAAGTGGTAATTTCCTGAATTTTTTGTTGGTGTGTGTGTGTGTGTGAGAGAGAGAGAGAGAGAGAGATTCCCCACAATTTTGAGAATTCTTCTTCCATGACAAACCAACACCACCACAAGACAAGGATCAAGCAACCTATTCAAAGATGAGCAAAAGATTACGAGAATTTGAAATTTTTACAGAACAATTATTCATGTGTGATAGATAGATATTCCATCAAATGCTCCTAAAAAACCATATCAATTTGCAGGAGTTCAACAATTTTTTGAGAATCATAATGAAAATTTTCATCTTCAAAACATGTTAAAAGAGCATAGAAACCAGAATTGGATCAGATCTAAGAAAATCAAGCACCAATCTCTCTTAAAATAGATCAACACAATTCAGATCAGGAAAGAAGGGAAAGAAAAAGAAAAATCACATTAAAATCCAGAACTCAAAAACACAAAATGCCCAAGAAAACCCATTAAAGAAACAGAGAAACCCAGAATATACACATCAAAACCCAAATAACAAAAGACCCAAGATCCAAAAAAAGTCACAGATCTTGAACAAAGAAGCAGAACCAACCCAAAATGACGCTCAAATCAACTCATGGACAAAATCGGAGAAATGGGGTTTTGTTATTACCTTTGGGGCTTCTTCTTTATCCCTCAAAGAAAGGTTTAGAGAAAACCTAGCTCAGAGAAAATGGAGGAGAAGGGACCTGATATAGAGAGAAGGAATCAGGCTATATATATAAATACGCGTACTCATCTGAGATCTACCCCTCCGCCATTTACTAACTAACCAGTAAAAAAAGTCATAATTCCCACCAATTCTTTATTTTCAACACGTTTCAAAGCACACCCAAAATAAAGCTCTCTCTCTACACCTTCTCTCCCTCTCTCTCTCTCTAATCTCTCCAAGCCCTTCTCTCTCTACCTCATTGTCTCTACATAATCTCTCTCTTCTCTCTACCCTTTTTCTCTCTCCCTCTCTTTCCGTGAGCCCACCCAAGATCTCTTTCTCTCTCTAAATTCCTTCTCTCTCTCTATCTTTTTCCTCTCTCCCTCTCTTTCCGTGAGCCCACCCAAGATCTCTTTATCTCTCTAAGTTCCTTCTCTCTCTCTCTATCTTTTTTCTCTCCTCTCTAGGACCCCACCACAAAGAAATTAGGAATGCAGACAACTACAGTGGAAATTACGTGAACCATCAACAGCAACCTGCAAACTAGAAACAGCAGGAATTAAAAAAATAAAATAAATGATTCTCTCTCTCCCTCTCCCTCTCCCTCTCCCTCTCTAAAATGTTCTAAAAAATAGGTCTCTCTCTCTCTCTAAACAGAACATCACAATGAACCAACCAAGAAAGGCAAGGGCGCTGGACATGAATATTCCTTTTACCATGGAAAACCACCAACCAACTACAAAACAACATAAAGGTCAAGGAAACTTCCATCTCTCTCTCTCTCTCTCTCTCTATCACCTACTAGCAATGCACCCATCAAAAGCAATATATTTTAGAGAGATGAAAATAGTTTGATAAGGCTCCAGCCTTATCAAAGTGAAGCCTCACCTCATAATTCATTCAACAATGCAATTCAAGCATTCAAAAACCTTAATATCTATGGTTTGAAAATTATGTTTAAGAAACAAATTTAGGATTTAAAACTCTAAAAATAGCGTATGCTGCAAAATGCTATCTAAGCCATCTATTTAACCTTAAAATTCTTAAGATCTGTGTTATTATTTTAGCTTTAAATTTTATTGTCGGCTTTGAAATTTGATTTTAGAGCATCAAAAAGGTTTTTGGTGGGATTTGAAGCGAGGTTTTACTTTATTTTGGTAAAACCTAGGCCTTATAAAAACCACATCAAAAAACAATAGAGTTGACAGATTCATTACCTATACATATAGCTGCAGCCCCATCATAAGAAGTAAACCCTCATCTAAGGACTCATAAGAAATTATAACTTATTAGACAACCTTCTTGTCTTTTTTTTGTTTTTTGAGGTTAGTTAATTTGACAACCTTTACCTCATCTTTTCATATTTTAACAAATTATCTAGTATTTCACCCTAAAAATAAGTGTTCATATATCCTAATTTTTTGAGTTTCAAATTTTATTCTCCGTATTAAAAATTGATTTTAAAACCATAATAAAATTTATATAACCGAAAGTGTTTTGAAAAAATATAAAACAATCATATAATATTATGAAAAAACAAACAACGTAGAGAAAGAGAGGAGAAAAGAGAGATCTCAACCGTACTCACTCAACAAACGAATAAAAAAAATCATATAATATTATGAAAAAAATAAAAAATGTAGAGAGAGGGGAAGAGAAAGATCTCAAGAGTGATCATTCAATAAACATCGAAAACGAAGAGAGAGCGAGAGAGAAGAACCTTGTTCTCATAACATGTTTTGGCAGAGAGCCACAACAAATTGGGAGCCCATATTCTTTACTTTTTTAATAAATCAATATGCATGCAATTATTAGCACTTTAAGGAAAATATATGGAGAGAGAGAGAAGGAAGAGAGAGTGATTTTGGTGTCAAAAAAGGGAAGCTTAAAAAGGCAGGGAAAATGATGGTGGTTTGGAAGTGTATAGAGTGAGATTGAAGCCAAGAAAAGGGTTTTTGTCTGTGGCCCTATCTCTAAGGAATAGGTTGTAAGGGTTAATGCGAACAAACCCTAAGAAAATGCCTTCACATAAGGGCTAGAGAGAGGGGATAAATGATTCTATATGGCTAGAGAGAGAGAGGGGTGGTGTGAAAAAAGCCTAGGAAAACGGCTTCAAATAAGGGGTGAAGAGAAAGCATGGATGAGAAATAGTAGAAAACTAACCTTTTGGTGATGGTGGAATTGTTTGAGAGTTTGGGGAAAATGGTTTTTGTAGAGAGACAGAGAGAGAGAGAGATGGGGTTTTGGTTAAGAGAGAGAAAGCTTGCCTTAAGAACACTGAGGAGTGATGGGAAAGGGTGGTGGTTTTTTATCAGCAGTTTGAAGTGGTTTTGGAAAATGTGAAGTGGTTTTTGAGTTGTTGCCCCTTTCAATTAGTTTTGCTTATAAATTGCATTTATTTCAGGGTACAGTTATTAAAAAGTGTCTAAGACAGAGGACAGGTTTTGCTTCGCCCTCGCATCAGTTATTAGTTTTAGGAAAGGTTTTTTATACTTCTACCGGGGAACGTATATACCTCCTCATTCAGCCATCCAATTTAGATCAAGTGGGATAGTATCGGATTGATTTAGATACGATGTTTATAATAATTTATTTGTTATATTTTTATAAATTATATGGATATAAAATTTAGTACATGTCATTTTTTTATTTTTGTAAATCGTATGAATATAAAATTTGGTACGTGCCATTTTTTTAATGAGACACGTTGAGATGTTTGTTTTTATAATTTTTTTAAGTGGGGATTTTGGTATCAAAATATATTGTATAAAAAAATAAAAAATAAAATTATGATTAGGTCCATCCATTCAGAATAACGATCGGACATGGTAAATTTATGCTGCCCATAGAAAAGCTTGCAAACTAATGTAAGCGGGTAAAATCAGTTTTTGCCCCCTTTCTCATTAGTTTTTGCCTCGGTGAAGTTAGAATCACCTTGATTTGAGTTAAACACACGCTATCTCTTAAGGGAAAAGTAATAGTTAGAAAGGCAAGTTATCAAAAGTTAAAAATTATAGACAGATGATGAATTTAATGTTGGGATGGTATACTATTTACTTTTGATATAAAGTGCTCACAATTACTTATAACTATTTGATGTTTTGATACAAAGTGGTCACAATTACTTCTAACTATTTTGATGTGAAGTTTGATAGCTTGAAAGTGTCTTAAAATTCGAAAAAATTTCTTTTGAAGTTCGAGCTTGATCAATGGAATAATTGCAGCCACTCAATTTCACATCCAATGGTCAAGATTAATGTCACACCTTGTATCAAAGGTAAGGCCTCATCCTACGTTTTCCCTTTAATGTTTTACCCATATCATTTGATATAATTTCAAAATACATAGGATCATGAGTTGGAATTAGTGCTCGTGAACTCGGCCGGTTCAACGCAGAACCGGTGGATCAAATCGGAATTGGGCACTTGCTAGTCCAATGCAAAATTGGCAAACCAATCCGGTTTTAGCCATTTTTTATGGTAATGTGTTTTGAATATTTTTTATCATTTTGGTAAAGATTGGAAAGTGTTTTGGCCGTGAATATTTATTTTTATATTTTTCCATCTTTTTAAAATATTTCAAAAATAACCCTGGGCACAAATCAATTTTTTAGATCTATTTTTTCACTACTTTCAACTTTATTTGGAAGTGTTTTGTTTAATCATGCTTTAAATATGCTTTTCATATTTTTTTGGATTTTTTATATTTTATTATAATTTAAAAACGTTTTGGACTAGTCGAGACCTACCTGGTTAGGCCGGTTCAACTTACCGGTTTCTGAGGCCGATTCGATTTTTTGGATGGAATAATTATAATGTATAAATGATGAATAATACATCTCTTATGACTGACAATGTAGCTTGGACACTATCTTAAAAGATGTGCTATATATTGACACGATCCTAAAATATGTGTCATATACATTGTTCAAAACAACGGATCAGGCTTACTAGTTGGTCATGGCCCGATTTGATTAGTCCGACTAGATCAGTCGATTAGTGTCTCGATTTTTTCTGAAAAATGCAATTTTGATATAAAAAAATCCCAAAAAAACTCAAAAAATCCAAAAAAAATCTCAAAAAAAAATGTAAACAATTATATAAAAAAAATGTTTAAAATTAAATGTATTGTTTTTTTATAGTCACATAAAAAAACAAAAAAAATAAATATTGTAAGCATAATTGGATTTCAGAAAAAATGATCTCGAACTTGAAACTATATATATATATATATATATATCGCAATAATCCAATGCAACGGTTGTAACATATTATAATACATGGACACTTTTAGAAAACCGTGTTTGTAGTATTTGTATGACATCAAATTTTACACACACACTCTCTTCGTCTCAATAATCAATCCCCCCAAAAAGAAAAAGTTCAATTTGAACCCTAGATATGGTTAAAATGAGTCCCCTCCAAAAACAAATATTGACCATTCATCTTGTATATTTCAAGATCTTAGCCTTTATAAACTCAAAATCATTTTTTTCTTTTTTAACATGGTTCATCTAATGATAATAAGGCCATCCAAAAAATTTGAAAATGAAAAAAATCCTTCTAAGGCCTAGATCTAAACATCTCACCAAAATGAACGGTCTATGTTAATTGGGATAAAAAAATACTTTTTAAGTTGTGTTTTCAATTTTTTCTTTATTTATGATTGTTCATTAGAATAAAAAGAGTGTATATTTCAAAATTTGGATCAAACAAATAGCCATAAGATGATTTTTTAAAGTCGTTGCATCATATTACTGTGCAATGGTTGCATGAAATCATTGCCCTTATATATATATATATATATATATATATATATATATATATATATATAGAAAAATCTTCCAACGCCTACAGGCGAAAATGAACAGTGATTTCACTTACTGTCATTACCATCAAAACTTCATCGCACGGTCACAGGGTAGGCAAAATCTCTATTCATTTTCACCTATATGTATAGGGTGCAGTTAGCATACGGATGCATCCGTAGCCGTAAAGGTAAGGTGGACCTTCAAATTTTATCATGGTATATAATTTTGATATAAATTGTTTTTAGGATATCTCAAAATCTATTTTTGTATCTAATTATAAAATTTTAAATTTAAAAAATGGTTAAAATCAAGTAGATCTATAAACAGATGAAAATCTTGAACATGGATGGTGCAGATAATATGTTGTAAAATGTACTATTTATGAGACTTAAGTATTTTTATTTTTCATGGTCGTACATCTCGATGTCGAGATGATTAATCAAAGGGCTTTTTAACATTTAAACTACCTTTTTCGATGGATTTTTTATGTGCATCTGTAGTTCTACATTATAAGGTTGCATCCTAATATAAACATTTTTCATATATATATATGATAAATTATCACCGCAAAAGACCACCATTAAATTTGGCACAAATCTGTAGAAAAAACAAGTCCCACACCCATGTGATAACATTTTTAGAAATTAGTGCCAAATTTAATGGTCAGCCTTTGGATTCTACACACATGAGTGTGGGAGGGTCTCATAAGATCATTA
Organism: Amborella trichopoda; assembly: GCF_054954075.1. Taxonomy (NCBI): domain Eukaryota; kingdom Viridiplantae; phylum Streptophyta; class Magnoliopsida; order Amborellales; family Amborellaceae; genus Amborella; species Amborella trichopoda. Next base: position 1,860,605 of record NC_142345.1, read on the forward strand.
ATATATATACCCATGTGATAACATTTTTAGAAATCAGTACCAAATTTAATAGTGAGCCTTTGGATTCTAAACACATGAGTGTGGGAGGGTCTCATAAGATCATTAATATATATATATATATATATATATATATATATATATATATATATATATATATATATATATATATATATATACACACATACACATACACATACACATATATATTAATAATTCTATAGGATCATCCCCCACCCATGTGTAGGAACCCAAAGGATCACCATTAAAGTTGACACGGATCTCTAAAAAAATTATCATATGAGTGTAGGACTTGACTTTTCTATAGATCCGTGTCAAATTTAAAAGTGATCCTTTGAGGTCTTATACACATGGGTGTGGGAGGGTCTCACAAGGTTATATATATATATATATATATATATATATATATATATGGGATAATCTAAACTTCACAACCCTTCAAATTACAAAGGTTCAAGTTAGAGAGAGTTGTGAAGGGTAGATTTATTAATTTTGTAGTCTATTTTTTAATAAAAATTACTATTGTGGGGGGCAATTTTATAAATATAACTACAAGACAAATGGTTCTTTTGTTATCTCCATAAGGGGTAAAATTTAAATTTTAACTAAAAGACAAGGTCACTCTACAAATAAAGTTTCAGGACACTAACTTCCAAAATGCCATTGTATTTTTGTGAAAATTTTAAATTTGTCATTGCTTAATGGTAAAGTTACCTATTTAAATAATTTTTTAATAAAAAAGTAATCATTCTTTTAATAAATACACCCATCACAACCCCTTCTAACTTGAACCTTTGTATTTTGAGGGGTTGTTAACTCTAAACAAACTATATATATAACAATAGCTGGCCAGCTATAATGAATAGTAATATAGGTGGAATGGGAGTCGTCATATCGTCGTCATGTGGTTCATAATATATATCATTGCTTTAACTTTAATTATTTTCCTATAAATCAGATCATAATGAAAATGGGTACTAAAACTTAGGGCGCACAAATAAAAAATATAAAAAAAATATTTTTCAAAATATAAAATGATCGAAATACCCTTAAAAATGACGGGTGTAGTTTGGTTATTTTAAATTATTGAAATAATGTTTTTATATTTCTATATGGTGCACAATAGTGTTAGGTATATACATCCAAAATTTCATATTAATCAGATTTATATAAAAAATATTAAAATTAAAATAATGATGTGTATTATGAACCGCATGATGAAAATCTGACGGCTCCCATTTTACCTATATACTATTCATTATAGCTGGCCAGCTGTGATAAGGTTTACCCTATATATATATATATATATATATATATATATATATATATATATATATATATATATATATATATATATATATATATATATATATATATATATATGGATGGGTGCAATTTGTATAGAGCCAAGGGTTTAAACAATCAAAGTAAAGCGCACCTTCAAATATTGTCGAGAAACATGGTTTCAATACTGAACATCTTTGTGACAGCCTTAAAATATATTTTTATCTTTAATTATAAAATTTAAAGCTTAAAAAATAGTGGGGATCGAGTAGATCTATGAAAATTTGATAATCTTGAAAATTGGCAGTGCAAAAATGCATTACAAGCTGTACTATTTCCAAAACTTGAAATCTATTTATTTCTCATGTTCATGCACCTTGATGTCGAGATGATCAATTTGAGGATATTTGGGCATCAAAACAACTTCTTATAGAAATTTTTGAGGTGGACACTAATTTGATTGTTTAGAGCAAGTGCTCTACATAAACGTTTGGGAAATTTACAAAAACCACCCTAAAATGGCCTATCTATGCGACTTACCGCCACCCCAGTCTTTTCTCTCACTTTTTTCCCCAAAACAAGCTTTCCTTGCAAAAACCCCCTCAAGGTAAAAGTTGTTATTTTTTGGATGGAAATGTCATTCCCGTACAAACCAAATCAATTCGCGGGTCCCAAGTAACGTACTGCTGAAGCGCGTCTTTGCACTGTTGGAGTGTGTCTTTGCACTGTCGGAGCGTGTTCTCATAATGCCAAAGCGCTGTGACTCAGACCTGCATTGCCGGAGCGCACATTCAGAATGCCGGAGTGCTTGTTTATACTGCCGGAGCGCAGTCCTCCATTACCGAAGCGTTGTGACTCTAGAGACTTCATTGCAGGAGTGCGTCTTTGCACTACCATAGCAAGTTCTCATAATGCCGGAGCACTGCGGCTCAAACCTGCATTGCCGGAGCGTAGATTGTGTGAAAACAAACAATGGTAGTTTAGTCTTATTTCATGCTACTTTTGGGTTGGGGGGTTATTTGCGAGGAAAGGTTGTTTGGGGGAAAAAAGTGAGAGAAAAGATTGGGGTCGGGTAAGTTACATAGATAGTCCATTTTAGATTGTTTTTTGTAACTTTACCTAAAAATTTTCCTAAATATATAAAGAAAAGGTTTATATAAGATTGAGGCCCTAAACAATCAAACTAAGGAGTACCTCAAATATTCACTAGGAAATGTTGTTTCAATGCCAAAAAAACTCTCAAATCCTATCATATCGACCTTGATATATATATATATATATATAAAGACTCCAAGACTTAAAAATAGTGCATTTTGTAATACATAATCCACACTACTTTTTTAAGATTTTCAAGTATTCATAGATATGTTTAATCTATACTATTTTTTAAGCTTTAAATTTTATAGAATTGAAAACAAATTTTCAGGCCATCATAAAGGCTTCAATTGTTGAAACGATGTCTTTTGACTCTTTTTGAACGTGCGGCTTACTTTGATTGAGTTGATTGAGTAGAGTCTCAACCTTACTAAAAAAATCAGATGGGTTTTGCCTGAGGAAGCAAGTGAATAATTTACTCGCGTGGGAGCATATATTCTTATACCTATTGATATGGTGGCAGTAATTACGCACTTTATTGAAGGTTGCAGACTAATCTCTCCGACTTGAATAAACCATCCTTGAGTTTCAGATTTCGTATGCAAATGAAAGTGACAGTACCAAAAGCATTGACTGGTGTACCATTACCATGGGCGTCTTTTAAAGCCTCCTTACTTCATTATGAAAACCTCCTTCCTCTCTCTCTCTCTCTAAAAACTCCTTCCTCTGTCTCTCTCTAACATAACTGCCAAATATCACACTGTTTTTAAAGGGAAAGCTCTCCCTTTGACCCCATCCATATTTAGGTATAAGTCAAAACTTTGGACTAAAAATAATGAATTGTTTGAATATGACACTGATGCGGTAATGGCTTTTTTTTCCGAGCGCGAAAGAAAGAAGTCCGGAGTGGCGAGTTGAGACTTCCGATTAACCTCAACTTCTTTGGATAATTTATCACTTGTCTTCCTAGGATTTGAAGTTTCTACCTATCCGTCTATTCGTCGAGACTTGGGAGGCTGATTATCGTTGAATCAGCTGCTTTTGAACTTAATGACCCGAATCAGGGAAAGAATCAGCAGCTATGGCAGCAGAAGCGAGGTGCGGGGAACTTCCCTGTTATTTTTTGATATGTTCTGAATGTCAGGTCAATTCCTCCCTCCGAAGAATCAAATTAATCAAAACAATGTCTCCGAAATTCAGTCAGTCCCAAGAGTGATCCATAGAAGTGAGTTATTTAAAAACAGATTGGTGATCCAAACCGAGCAACCTAAAAATTGGTTTGGATTGGTGAATCAGCGATGCGGGTCGCTATTTTACTATGAGAAAAAATAGGGACCAAGCTAAAGCATATGTGATAAAACAGTGAGTCGGAATGTGATTCCTTAAATGTGATCAATTGGTGTAATTATGTTTCTAAGCTACCATGGAAGTTGAGATCGGAATGGATGGAGTAATGGATTTGAATCGAGATATGATTATTACCTTCCAACATGTGTATAGAGAAGGGAATGAGATAGCGGATGCTTTGGCCAAGAAAGGAGGTTTAATGCAAGACCTTATCATTTTAGATGCTTTGTTTATTTGATTGCATTGTAATTCCCTTTGATTAATAAAATATTGAAACATTGTCCAAAAATAAAAAACTCCCCATCTCTCTCTATAATGTAGAGGCAAGGCACATTTCTAAATTTTATTAAGAGATGTAATTCTAGTCTCCAAATATTCTAGTCTTAAAAATATATATTTATTTCTAGTTCAGAAATTTAAAATTTCAAAAATCAATACAAATCAAGCAGATCTACGAATACTTAGAAATCTTCAAAATAGATTGTCTAGATTAGTTATTAAAAGATGTACTATTTTTAAGATTTAAAATTCTTTTTTCTTCATATTCGTACATTTTGAAGTCGAGATGATCAAATTGGAAAGTTTTCCAACATCTAAACATTCTCTTCAAGATGATTTTTGAGATGTACCTAATTTCAGTAGAATAAGGTTGGCACCTTATATAAAGTTTTTATACATGTGTGTGTGCTCTCTCTCATCGATAGCTCCTTTTCGGATCACGAGAAATATTTTACAAGATAATTTAAATATTAAAACCTTTTATTAAAATAAATGATTGTCGAGATAAAGATGAATATTCTACACTTTTTTTATAACTACACAACTACGTTTTCTGACATGATTTGAGGAGTCACATTGTGAAGCCACGGGCGTACAAAATATATTGCCTTTGAACTTTATACAGGACGGTACTGCATCAATGAGGACAATCCATTCACCCCTAAAGGTCTAATAAAAGATCTGGGCTGTTCATTTATAACACTGGGAAAATACCTGAAAAAACAGTCATGAAATAAGTGCCGACATTTTTTATAAGTAACAAAGTACAAAAGCTTTTATATGCCGACACTTGACTTAATGCAATGCCATACGGCCTTTAAATGCTTTGTTTTAAGGCCTATAACACAAAGATGTATTGTTTATTTTTGTTTTATTTTTAATTTATTCAATATTATTTTTTGGGATGCGCAGTGGTGCATTAGAGGTTTGGGTTGGTAAATCTCTCTCACACACACTATGAATCCTTTTATTAATTTTGGAAGGGGACACGATTATCGAAAGGGACTCGACAAATGTCATTGTTTGGAGTAAAAGAAAGATCCATATTTTTTGGAGATTAAAGATTATTTTTTATCAAAGATATTTTGTCAACTTCAATGACAATAGTCCAATATTGTTATAGAGAGGCGGATGAAGATACCGATGTTTTTGTCAAAAGAGGAATCCATATTCCCTCTCTGTTGGTTATTTCATTTTTTTAATCTTGTGTCTTAGCTTGAACATCTTGTATTTTACATATCGTACGTTACCGTTAAAAAAAAAAAAAAAAACCTTTTATGTATATATCAGTCTGTCGGGACTCGCCTCGCCCCTATATGTATATATCAGTTTGCTAGGATTCGCCTCACCCCCTGACCGAGGCGAGTTAGTTGGTAGAGTCCTCAATAAATTGAAACTAAAAAAATTTTAAAAATAAAAAATGTATTAAAAAAACAAAAAACAACGTTAAGGAGTCCAAATAAGCTTTAAAAAGTACTAGAAAAAAGGAATTTAGAAAAAAGTTTATTAGAGCATTTTAAAAATCTAAAAATTGTAAAAATAGATATTTATTGCCATAAACACTAAACAATCTTTCCCAAAAATATAAATCATACCCAAAAAATTTATAGATCAATACCACATTATTTGTACACACAACTCAGGAAAACTCGAACGCGCCCTATCTATCCATTAATGATGTTTGGGTTCTTTTAATCTATTGAAATAAAGAAATTTCTTGCCTAGCAAAATCTATCTATGTCTACATACGTGGTTCTTTATGCATTTTACGTGATTATAAAATTACATATTTCTGTAAATCTAGTTTTTTTGTAGGCGTATTTAACATACCGAGCCACTCGTTATTTTTTTAATTAAATTTTCTTTATTGTCACTCACATTTTCTTCTTCATAATAAATGATTTTTTTGGATAAAACATAAAAGACATTTTTAAGTATAGATGCGATTGTTCTTGACAATTTTATCATACGATTGATGCAACGAATCATGAAGATCTCTACACATAGACATTTCAAGAATGAGAAGTTAGGTAGAAAAATAAAAGGAAGGGACTTCAAAATATTTGAAAAAAATTAAATAGCAAGGGACTTCAAACTATGAGAGGCCATTTACTATTAATATAACGTCACAATCATATTTAGCCATTGGATGTGAAAT